>NC_137213.1:30146373-30232288 GCF_949987685.1 Ammodytes marinus | reverse complement strand
GCCCCATTTCACCTCTGTCTCTCTGCACTATCAATAAAGCATAAAAATGCCCAAAAATATAATTAAAAAAATTAATTAATTAATTAATGTGCAAAAAAAAAAAAATCGGTTTATCCTAGCCTGAGAAAAGGCAGAAAGAGTGCTTTATGGTCTCTCTGTCTAACCCTACATTTTCCCATGCGTGACATCACACGTGGTAAAATGTAAGGTTAGGATTAACAGGACAGCTGGGCCAAGGGAAGACTAAGAGAGTTTTGAGTTGACTTTTGATTTGAACGAGTTTATTGAGTCTGAGTTGCGAATGCTTGTGGCTGAATAATAGAAAATCAGTTGAAAAATCTGGTGCATACTTATAAATACTTATAGCTTTAGATCTCTACTACTCACATGGTCACAATGGTAACAGTCTGTACTTCTGGCCATGTGTGTTCTTATCCGTATAGTACAAGTAGTTACTTCCACTAAAGCAGATTACAAAACATCAAGTACAGTAGCTTCAAAGTCTCTCACCTGACCCTGTGTGAATGTGGGCTTTTCTTCGGTTGTATTTCCTGTTAAATTACCAGGAATAAACTGTCCCAGGGCAATCTGTGTGTGTGTGTGTGTGTGTGTGTGTGTGTGTGTGTGTGTGTGTGTGTGTGTGTGTGTGTGTGTGTGTGTGTGTGTGTGTGTGTGTGTGTGTGTCTCCCAGGGCCCAAACAGCATACATTGCATTGTGTTGTTGCTTCTTGGCTGGCCATGTTCCCAGTGGGACTTAAGATTCTCCAGAAATTCAAGTACATTCACACGCAAACACACACACACACCACACACGCACGCGCACACTCACACTCTCACTCCTCTCACTCACACACACACTCACACACACACACACACACACACACACACACACACACACTCATTTCTTTCTGTTAACATTCTAAAGAAGCCAGGAAGACACTTTTGATCTGACGAAGGATTACCAGACTAACGGTACAGATTGATTGCACCCTGCCTTCCTAAGCACTCGATCAATCTTGGTTTTAAAAGTGTCTGCAGAGATAATGCACGGGCTAAATGAATACATCAGTGGTGGTGGTATCTTTGGCTGCATTCCAATACCCATACTACCCTACTATTTAGTATGCCAGAAAAAGATTTAGGATGTCCCAATACATGCACGTCAATTGTAGTACACTGAAAATACATAAATGCCCCACTAACTCCAATTGCATTTTGGAGTATTCGTGTTTATTCTTGAAATTTCTCGACATAATGAAAAAAAAACTTCCTTATCTGATTTTGTTTTCTCTCTCCTGTCTGTGGCCCTAAAACTCTTCTGTACTTTAGTATGTAGTGTAGTAAAAAGACTAAAACTCTTCTGTACTTTAGTATGTAGTGTAGTAAAAAGAAAGAGTATGTGATTTGGAACGCAGGGTACAGTAGTATATACGGTATTCCCTGCTGAATCCACAATACAGCTGCAGAGTTACTCAGAAGGACTTCATCTATCTCCGCTCATTTCATCTCAAGTTCTGCCACTAACATAATAACCTAAGTGGGCTAAGTAGCATGAGAGGGCCTCTCAGTGTACAGTCAGTCCTTTGTGCACACACTTCAGGGTCAATATGAGACCCACTCAACTCAGGCAAGAGAGAGGACAAGACAGTCTGTTCAGTGATGAGTTGTTCAGGCATTAAACCACAGTGTGATGTTGTTGATACAAGTTTTCCACATCAGCCAAGCATGAAAATTAGTTTTTTTGTCAACATTGTCATGGTGTTTTTCCCAATAAGGTTTTTCTTGTTTTTTTCTGCAATTTGTTCACGCGTCACGGCCATTTTTGATTTCCAATATTTTTAATTTCAAAGATTTTTAGTTGGTACCACGCAAAAAGAGACTTTTTATGCAATGTCAGAGAATGAAAAACTTTCTCCAACTGCTAACTTTGAAACTGGCTAATTCTTCTATTCAATATGTTATTTGTTTATTTTTTGTTTATTTTTATTTGTGAAATCATTTGAACATATTTTTTTATTGTATTTTCATGCTTTTAATTTTTCTTTTTTTGATATGTCTGAAATAAAATTTAATCAATCAATCAATCAATCAATTTACACATTTGACAGCATAAGACTGGCAGGACTTCACTGGTTTGTTCTGCAATGTTTTTTAGTTTTTTTAAATATATTGTTTGGGGCATTTTTGCTTCATTGGACAGACTTGTAGAGGCAGAGTTGAAATGGGGCAAAGAGGAGAAAACATGCAGAGAACTGACCCGGGCTGGATTCTAACCTGGGTCTGCTGCAGGGCCTGGGCCCGGGCGCTCTTACCCACTGCGCCACAAGCGCCCCTCTGCGATGGTTTTTAATGGACGTGTCCTCATTCCAGTGACTGGAGAAGTCGCCTGCTGCCAAGAAACCAACCGACCAAACCACCATGTTTCTGCAGCCAAACAATGGCTGGATCTCAAATCGCATACTACCTACTATTTAGTATTGTATTTAATATGGGACTACTATTTGGTATGTACTATGGTACATACTAAATAGTAGGTAGTATGCCATTTGGGATTCAGCCAATATATGCTTAGAGACTGGGCAACACTGCTCTGCTCTGCTTCAAAGAGCCCTACTAACGTCCTACTCATATTAAAAGCCTTACTAACGTCCTACTCATACTCAAAGCCCTACTAACGTCCTACTCATACTAAAAGCCCTACTAACGTCCTACTCATACTAAAAGCCCTACTAAGGTCCTACTCATACTAAAAGCCCTACTAAGGTCCTACTCATACTAAAAGGCCTACTAACGTCCTACTCATACTAAAAGCCCTACTAACGTTCTATTCATACTAAAAGCCCTACTAAGGTCCTACTCATACTAAAAGCCCTACTAACATCTTACTCATACTAAAAGCCCTACTAACGTCCTACTAATACTAAAAGCCCTACTAAGGTCCTACTCATACTAAAAGCCCTACTGACGTCCTACTCATACTAAAAGGCCTACTAACGTCCTACTCATACTAAAAGCCCTACTAACGTCCTACTCATACTCATTTTGACATCAATTTGAGTATTTTGTGGTGGTGTATGCGAGTTTGTGTAGACGAGAAATGCCCGGATGAGTACTAACCTCCGGGAAGATTTTGTGTATGGATCGATAGGATACTTTTCCTACTCAACCGCCCCACAATGCAGTGTCTTTTCAAACGACATGGAAGTTTTTTTTTTTTATATTCTTTATTGCTCCTGTATACTTCAGTGTAAACGGTCCGATGAACCTCGCATACACAATCGATGGTCAAGTAGACAGACTGTGTAGTATACATGTTGAGTATGTTGGAGGGAGGACGTTAGTATGGCTTTTAGAACACAGCCTACCTGCCCTTAGAGACAGAGTAACACTGCTCTGCTCTGCAACGTCCTGCTGCTATCGACCGTAAATAAAGAGCCTTGAAGGCGGGCTGGGGACAAATGTTTTCATTCAGCTGTCACAAAGGCCGATGCATACTGATGTTTACTGGTCAAGTGGGACTGACGCCAGACTAAAGCCTCTTGGTGACTCGCCAAATGTCTGGTAGAGCAGATACAGTTACGACGAACTCTTGTTGTCTTGTTTAGTTTTGTAGTATTTATTCTTTTTACCTGCCCAGGGACTACAGGTGGAAAATAGCAGTTTGCTAAAACCTGGTACAATGCATCTCTCCTTTGCTCTGAACAAGGTTGATGTTTATTTTGTACATTGTCCCTGTGTAAATAAAGTGACATCACAAACACAACATCTTAAGATAGTTTTCCTGAAGGCTAAGGTTAGTTACATTTTTGGTCAAACTGATTTTAATTCAAAAAGTCCTCCACATTTTGCTACAGAAGAGAAATAAAAGAAGAGATTTTAAGTTCCTTTATTCCATCAGATCTGGAGAATTCTGCTGCATCCAACGATTAGTTTTTATTTTGCTTTAATTCTTTTTTTTAGAAAATGTTCAGTGCAATCTACCAGAACCCAATGTGAGGCCTTCAAATAGTTTTCTTTTCAACGTCAACAAAAGCAGACTTTCATCCATTTGAGAAGCTTAAAAAAAAAGGGAATTTTGGTTTTCAAAACGATAAAAGGTTTCAGCCCCCGCACAGGGACATGTGTCCTTGTCTATCTTCAATTGAAAAAAATAAATAAATAAAGATGAGGGGTAATAGGCTTCATATCTGGACCAAAATTAAAACCGAATCTGCTCATTAATTTTTCAAATTGCGGCCAAAAGGAAAGGACACATTTCTAATGATTTATTTAAACGCTCATTCCACAAGCTGTTGAGTGTCCAATCATATTGTTCTGTCCAGAAAACCAGCAGGTGACATGATTGAACTGTTGAATTGTAAAACTAAAATTATGTAAATAAAGTCTCTCTCTCTCTTTCTTTCCCTCCCTCCCTCCTTCCCTCCCTCCCTCCCTACAGTGGGTGTTTGAAATTGGGGCTTGAACCAGATCTGACTCTCTGTGGGACGTTGGAATGCACCTAAGACCTTCCCCTCTCCGCTCCGCTCGGCCTGGCAGTGTGTGTGTGTGTGTGTGTGTGTGTGTGTGTGTGTGTGTGCCTGGCCTACTCTCTTTCATAACTCGGCTCTCATGTGTTGATTTGATTATTAGGCTTCACCTTGTTTGAGTCCACTGGGGCGACAACTTCACGGGAAGAATGTGAAAGGCAAAAGGGACAATCTGGCTAGAGAAATATCCACTTATAGTTGAAGGCCATTAAAAGGTGGAAAATACAGCGACCGTAAGAAAGCTGACACTGCTGTTTTCGGAATGTCAGGCCCTCTATAAAGTATAATCATGCATATGCACTCTGTACTTGGTTTGGGCCCCTTTTGCATGAATTCTTGCCTCAATTCCAATTCATTTTCCATGATATTCTAATAATATGAGTATCACCTGTACAGTATGGTGTTAGATGCTTGTTGCAGTTGCATCCTCAAACTGCCCAGTCTTTTACGGAACCGGCGTTCTATCATTATAAAATCACTATTATAATATAATGAATGAGGATTTTCTTCCCTCAGTCTTTCTTTAGTCTTCCCTTGGCCCAGCTGTCCTGTTAATCCTAACCCTACATTTTTACAGAAGTGATGTCATATCTGTAAAATGTAGGGTTAGACAGTGAGACCATAAAACACTCTGTCTGCCTTTTCTCAGGCTAGGATGAACCGATTTCAAATAGTTTTGCACATTTATACTACATGGGATCTCAGAGTTCAATACACCTTCATATTCCCACCGGTGAAGTAGCTCTTTAAATATACACAGCTGCTGAATGGTGAATGTGCAGCCAGTGATACATTGTGTACACTAGCTGCTGACAGAGCCGGACCAGTGTAATTTTTGGCTCAAATACAATGATGTTAGAGACAGTGTTGTGCCTGAACGCGTTCAATGAACGTTCGTTCATGAACTCGTTCATATTGGGGGCGAACGTGAACTGAACGTATGTATTTCTGCCTCATGAACGTTTTTGCGAACGCGCTCATTCTGGCGTTTGTGAACGGCGCTCTTACAGTCGTTCAATCGTTCATCGAGTGCCAGATTTCCAAAGAAAACCCCCGCTAAAAGACAGCGTAAACAGCCCTTAATATGTAGCTGAAAAACACCCAATCTGGCAACACATGCCACCACAGCGTCGCACCGCCGCTGCGTCATCAAAATGCGAAACACTGCGGAAAAAAACAAAAACAAATGAATGCAGCAGCACTTACTCAGACCATGGACCTAGCCTCAGGCTCTACCTCTCCTTCGTATGATGGTTACCTACCTCAGATTGTGTTTGTGTTAATAAGTATGTCAACACATCTTCTAGAATTTGTTTTTAACAGTAGGCCCTACACTGCAGTTTAGAATGGCCTCCTTGAGGGTTTTACTATTTTAAGTTGTAGGCTAATTTGTTTGTAGAGTACAACCTGCCTGGTATATTTTTCAGTATTGCTTTCTTTGAATGACCTTTCATGTGAATTGTTTCCAGGTTTGGAAAATTATAAAAATGGAAAAAAAATTGCACCTTAACCGTTTTTGTTTGAATAATTCTTCATTAAAAAAAACATTTAAACAGCAACTTTTTCCTCATGTTTTTGAGAATATACTGTAGGGGGAAAAGCTGCAGCTGGCTTCTAGTGTGGACTGAATGTTATTGAAATAATTTCTGTCTATGGTTCTATATGGAATTATTTAGAAAAATAATAGCCTGCAGCAACATATTTTAAAAAAAGAACTATGAACTAGTTCATTTTTGAACTGTGAACTTAGTTCATAATTTTGAATTATGAACTATGAACTGAACTAGTTCATTTTAAAGGGTGTGAACTGAACTTTGAACTAGTTCACGTAGAAAAAGAACTTTCCCAACACTGGTTAGAGACAATAGTGTGCTTCCAACTTTGCAGCAACAATTTGCATTTGTCCCTTTCCTGTTGCCCCCCGTGCACAAAACCAGCTCCACACAGCAATGGCTTCCCCCAACTCGACTGCCCTGTACACAGCCCCGACCTCAACCCATTTGACCCTGTAAGCCTATAGCCTGGATCTGCCCAGTGCCACTCTGGATCTACCAACCAATCGCATAACGTTTGGTTCGTGACCTATATGTCATGCGCTGGCTTCTGACTACAACTGAAACTGGTGCACAACCTCAATGTCATTGTTCTCAGCCACTCCCTCTGTTCGCTGATTGGACAGGTAAAAATCTGGCTGAGAAAAACCCGCGAATGTACCTACCGCGGACCCAGACTGACTACTGAAGGGAAATGAAAATTGAGCGGAAGTAGGTAGGTGGGCGGTGCCAGGCTACTAAATAACCCACAATCCTTCTACTATGTAATTTGGAGAGTTAGTTTCATGATAGTAAGAAATCCGAAAAGAGTTATAGGCATATTCATCAATCCAAATGAAAGGTATTGTCATTTAAGTTTGATAAGCTTTACAGGAATTTGGTTAAGATGAGGCGGGCTATGCTGTGGTTCTTATGACAGAATAAGTATTTTGAACCAATCACAGCAGTTCTCTGCCCGAACGTTCTTTAAAAACACTGACTGTTGCCATGAAGAGCCGTTTGATATGGCCACGCCCACACAGTCCTTTCAAACGGTGTGTGTGTGTGTGTGTGTGTGCGTGTGTGTGTGTGCGTGTGTGTGTGTGTGTGTGTGTGTGTGTGTATGTGTGTGTGTGTGTGTGTTGCCCCCTACATCAGGCCTGCAGCTCACTAATGCTCTAGTGACTGAATGGGGGTAAATCCCTGTAGCCAGGTCACAACATCTGGTCTCAGCCTTCCTCTCAGGCCAGCGGCTGTCACTAGTGCAGATTAACTCTTGTGGTTTTTTGGATATTGTGCTCAACACTCACTCACATGTGGCTACACAGTGTTGTTCAGGGGTCCACATACTTATTGGCCAAGTCGTTGTTTGTTTCTTTCCTGCATTGATTGTACTGTATATTTTATCTGATTGTACGGTGTCCTTGAGAGCCATGAAAGGCGCCTTTAAATAAAATGTATTATGATTATTATTATTAAGTCACGTGACATGCTGCTACTCAACTGCTACTGCCATTTTTCATTCAAACAAAATCACTGCAGAGCTGACGTCACTGGCTGGAAGGTTGCTACTATGTTAACAATGAACCAAATCAGTCAGTCAGTCAGTCAGTCAGTCAGTCAGTCAGTCAGTCAGTCAGTCAGTCACACACACACACACACACACACACACACACACACACACACTCACAATCTTACACCCCCACACACACACACTTACCTAGATACAGCGAGGCATTCTCCTTCTTCACGTTGTCATCCAGGTATGTTGGTCCCAGTGTGTAGATGGGCGTGGACCCCATGCCCACCAGAATCTGAGCGACCACAAACAGCGCCACATACAGGTTGTGTTCGTTCCCTTCCTGGTCTCTGGGGCAGGAAGTAATGTCCACACCGCTGCCATTTTGGGCGTTTGTGTTCATGCACAGGCCTTCGTTTCCCGACGACGAATTGACCTCTTTGATCTGATAGGGCGGCGAGATGAAGTGCGGTAGGGAGAAAAGCGCGGCTCCCACAGCTATAAAAATCCCGCCCACGGCTAGCCAACGCGGCCTTTGACCCCTCCCGCCAAAATAGCTGATGAAAACCACCACCACGAGGCTCCCGATGTCGAAACAGCTCACGAGAAGGCCCGACTCGGAGCTACGCAGGCTGTACCTCTTCTCTATGGTGGTGATAACGCTGCTGAGGTAGCCGGACACCATCAGCGACTGTATGAACGTCAGGTAGCACATGCAGAACAGAAAGCAGCGGGAGTCTTGTAAGATCACCGACATGTATTCCCGGCTGGGCAGACGAAAGCGAGCGAGTCTGGTGTTAGCGAAAAACCCCGCGGGCTTTCTCCTGGCGATGTTTTTACTCCGACGGACCTCGGTGTTTTCCATATACGAGCTAGGCCGGTTCAGAGCGGACTTCCCCTTGGGCTTGGGCCGTAGGTTTGACTCCTTGTTTTGGAAGGAGTTTTTTTCTTGGGTCTTCTTGGTAGGTAGCTGGATGAATTCCGCGCTTTCATCCGCAGTTATAGACATGCGCACAGAACAACTGGACAGCAGGGTTTCTTCTTGAGGCGCCACCGTGTCGTTTAGAGACGGCAAACTCTTAGATTTGAACTCCGAAGGTTCCTCCACTTCGCTGGAGAACCCGTCCTCCTTCTTCCGAAGAGACTCGGATAACTCTGCTTCTTCGTGGTCGGCCATTATTATTATAACTCTCTCAGTCAAACGCTCCTTTTTTCTTTCAAGGGGTTAAAAAAAAAAACAGACCCAGCCCAAGTTCCAACTTCCAACCAAGCCCTACATTAACAGTTCAGAGGCGGGCTGGCCATTTACATGTATTATTAATAGGAACATCTACAGTCTGGCACATGAAGAGAGAGGCCCCCCTCCCTTCAGCCTCCAAAAAAAAGCAAGTGGACTCACAGCTTGGGCTTATCTGCAGCAGCCCAGCTTCTTGGTTTGTTTATCTTGTCACACACACACACACGTCTTCGGGCTTGTAAAATCATCTAGTCCAGAGGTGATGGAGACCCGCTCAGGCTGCCTGGTCAGCTCCACGGCCAAGGCTTAGAGCAGATGCAAAACATTTCCATTTCCAATCGATGGCTTCCTCTCTTCCTCTCTCTCTCTCTTCCTCTCTCTGTCTCTCTTTCAGCAGCAGTGATGAAGAAGTGAAGTCCAAAACCATGAAGCTGCATCCCAAGATCACCTAGTCAATGGAAGATCACTGTTACAATGCCACTTGTATCGGTATATTAGATGATGATGGTAGTGCCCCCCAGCTCCTCATTATAACCCCGCCTCCCCAATTCAAGGGCATCAACCCCCCCTTTCTCTTTCTCTACGGTTTTATCCCCGCACCAGCTGTCCTCGCGGCAGGCTTTCATTTAGTGATTATATTTCTTTAGTAAAAATCCCCCCAAAAAGATGCACGAGAAGTAAAGAATTTAGAAGCAAAGAATAAAGGAGAAAAGTCGTCGAGGGACAAGGAGGAAGTGAGGCGAGAGGGTTCCGAGCAGACAGTGTGAGGTGACGGGCGGCTCAGAAACACCGCAGTGCTCAGCTGCTTTTCCGTCGCTGTTTTGAAAACACAACGGCGTCAAGCTGCAGAAATAACGGCAAACGAGAATCGGAAAAGCGACCTTCAAAATAAAAGATTTTAAAAACAGGCGGCTCCAATGTTATATAGCCTAGATGAGTGAGTTATTAGGGCCAAGGATGAGAATAAAGCATTTTTTTTATTATTATGCACTCCAAGAAAAAATCTTAATGCCGATTTGAAATGTCTAGAATAAAGTCAACTCTTCTGGGCCATCAAATCCATTAGTAGGCTATAGCGAGTAACAACTATGCCAGCTGCCTGAACCTACGGTATTTTTTTTGGTGCATTTAATGTCATATTCAATCATTTATTGAGTATTTTATTTATTAATGTATATTTTTGATTATGGGAGGCACTGTATTCCATAATGTCGCCGAACCCCACCTACTAATGTAGACAATTTAGACTGTTTTCTTTGTAAAGTTAATTTGACCTAAATATTTGGTCCAACTTTTACACCTTTCCGAAACAACGCTTACTGCTGATAAATTCGGCTTTCGTAATATTCACCAATAGTTTATTTTAATGTCAATTTAACGCGATGTAAACGAAACGATTGTCATGATAAATGGATGAGCAGCAGCAGGCGATGAAAAAATACCCAACAATGGCGACACTGCGCCCCAGAAAACCTGGCACCCTGAAGCGAAGACACGTCGTTTAGGACTTCATGTCCGACATTTAGCGCTCTGCTTTGAGAGGACAGGCGGATTAATTTAGACAGAATATCACGTTCATGTTAAAATGCTCACCTTCAAAACATCTTCTGTCGGAGCCGCGTCAAAGCGCACGGCGTTAGCAGGAAAAGACCGGAAATACTTCAGAGTAAAAGCATGACAGCGTGTCACTCAAGGCACATTTTCAACAATATGGTTTAAAAAATAAATCAACACGTAACACAAGGCAACAGAACACATACAAACACATAGGCCTACAACTACAGTTTAAGTAGCCTATAAAAAAGAGTGTTATTACAATAATGCATGTTTTACATAGATTGAATGGTATTCTACTTGCCTTTAGGCCTACTGCAACTGTATGATAGTGTAAGTGGCTCAATGGCGCCCTCTCGTAGCGGTCATTTATAACGGACAGGTTAGAAACGCTGCCAGTTAATGACCGAGGTTAGTTATGGATGTGTATCCCGTTAGCTTCAGCTACTAACAAGAAATATAACACATAAAACAGTAAGCATAGTAGTCTATTCTTAAACTAACATGTACATGTGTCACCCACAATCTGTCTTACCTCTCCACTCGACACCATAACAATGGGAAGAGGCAAACGCGGGAAAAGTATTTTATATAGGCCTACGGCAGCCTACGTGACCCCAAAAGTAACGTAGGAGCTTGGTTGAAAAACGTTTCATTTATGGATTCTAAGGAAAATATATCAGGTAGGAATATTTTATGTCATTAGTAACTAGTAGGCTACACAACTTACCGTATTACACATATGCACTGTGGATACTTGAGATGCTATGAGGCTATTATTGTGAGGAGTTACAAATGAGTCGTGGCACTTAGGTGCTAGCATGCTCATATAATGGTATAATGCACTTTCCCAGTTAGCTTGATAGCCTCTGTGCTAACTTACACACTAGGCCTACTTGTAGTGTGATTGTTTGAAAAACATTTCTTGTTCTTTTAACCAGAGTTGAAGAAGGAAAAACAAGTAGAAGATTTATTTCAAAGCTTAAAGGTTTATTATCTAAATTGAGTGAGCAGAAACATGTCGGCCTACATGGAGCTTACTGGTTCTCAAAAGGCGGCCCCAGTAAGACTGAAGATAAAATGGTGGGACATAGTGTTATATGGAAACAAATACATTATTTCTGATTGGTTTACTATGTTTTAGAGGCTGGCCGTAGATGTTAGGCTTGGCTTCCCGATGACATCTCCTTCTTGCTGGTCTTCATAAGATACAAGGGTGCGGGGTCGTTGCTAGGTCGGTTGTCATGTGCTGGCACATCCCCCACAAATATTTGTGGGGGATGTGCAAAGTATCTACTGAAACGACCTGCCTCTGTTTATACAGTGTGTGCACTTACAAATGGTGAATGAATGTGAAGTTAATAAACATACAAAAGTGTATAAGTGTAAAAAGCATAGTATACAATTAAAATGATTCTCACAGATATGAGTGTGATGCACGTTAGCTGCCTAGGGAAACAACTATGAAGAATGACCAGTACTTATTCTGTTCCTGTCCAGACATTATTAAACGTCCCCACAATGTGCCTTAAACCTGCAGTGTGTAATATGACATCTTCAAGAAAGTTCTACAAAGTTCTAAAATGCAACACTCCCTGGGTAACCCTAACCCTTTCGAATAATAACAGAAGCTACAGTGGCCTTCAAGGACAAGAACAATTCTAAATGTTAAACAATGCACCTGATGACATTCCAACTATGACACTTTCAAGATGGCGGCACTAGGCCTTGGTACAAAATATGCAGAAATATGGACATATATGAGACCCTTTCTATGGGAAAAAATAATAATTCAAACCATTTTTTTCAGCTATTATGGACTAAATTAAACGTATTTATGGATATTATAATTATTTTCTACAAAATCTGATGGGAAATATAACCCAATATTCTACACACTGCAGGTTTAATTATCTACACAACACAAAGCAGAGTCGAGTGGTTTGAAACATCTAGCTGCAGTAAAATGTAGTTGACAGACATCTGTAACATCCTCTCTATGCATGAAAAAAAATTAATCTATTTTTTTAAGCATACAATTTCAAGGACGTTTTTCACTGAAGCAATAGGCTATAAACGTTTAACAAACCAATTATTAGCATTTGACATAATATAAAAACTATACCAACATTACCATCAAACCCCCATGCATACACGAAAAAAGCTTTTAAATAGCTTAACACTTTAGAGACCAATATGAAAGGGTTCAACACGCACACACACACACACACATACACACACACACACACACACACACACACACACACACACACACACAATAATTATATCAGAAAATAATGTATATATACATTATTTTCTGATATAATTATTGTGTGTGTGTGTGTGTGTGTGTGTGACACAGACACACAAACCCAGTCTTGTTCGCATATATGCGAACAAGACTGGGTTTGTGTGTCTGGCCCTCGATTTTCCTGGCAATGGGAGGAGGATGATTTTTAATTAGGCAGATATTCCCAGAAACCTACAAGCAGATATTATTCTTATCTGAAAACGGAATGCGGGAGTCTCTTTTCTCCCTCCTTTCTCTAAGGACATTCACTCCTCCAATGCAGGACATTCACTCCTCCAATGCTTCCCCATTAACTCTCAACCACCGTGAACAAGAATATGTCATACATCTGTAGAGCTAAAATCCTTAGTAGGCAGTTTTACTCTTCAAGGCTAAGAGCAAAAACAAGTTTTTACAGTGTTGTTTAGAGTTCAATGTGAGGTGAACAGAATGTTTAGCATTAAAATGTTATAAAATCATAGGAAAACAGATTTTTCGCTGACAGTAGCAGTTAAGGGGATATTAACAATAAACAGTAAACATGTTTACAGTTCTTCTGTCTGTCAAAGTTCAAAATGTCAAAAAGCCACTTAGCAGAAATCAAACAAAACAAATTGATTTTAAATAAACAACTCATTTTGATTATTATTTCATTAATATTATTTACGTTTGTAGCCAAAAACTTGTATAACGCACCACACACCCAAAAGCATTTTGACACCTGCCACACATGACATCCACATCCACCTGACATGTATTTCGTACTTTAGACCCAATATCCTACTAAAATATTAAAACAAAATTAAACTAAACTAACTCTACATCAGTATATAAGTTGTATGTAAGATCAATAACAATCAAAGAACAGCAACATGCACCAATCAATGGTCCCGAACAGTAGCCCCATAGGTAGTCTTAGCAGTGACAAAGCAAACAGAAAATACTGAAGTGTCAACTATCTTGCACTTAGAATATCTATGTATATATGTTTTCTGTGAAGTTACTTTTTCTACTTCAGCTTACAGATCTCAGCAGTTCCAGTGGGGTGAAGACGAAATCCAGCATAGAGAGGCTGAGTGAATCTGGTCTGGACTCTGTGTAGGAGAGTCATGGTCATGGTTTTAGTGACGCTGTAGAAGGACAGAACACCTGCCCTGTGATCCAGGTACACTCCTACTCTGGAGGACCAAGGACCTGAGATGGGAGTTAGGATGCCGTTATGTTTGAATTCACATCGGGCTTTATAAACACCTAAGGCCCAAGACGTGTCATTCTCTCCAAATATTTCATTTACAGTGTCATTGTCTTTGTATGATACTACAACTAATAGTGCTGCCGTGCCTTTCTTCACCTCCCAGTAACAACAACCAGTCAGACTCTCTTTACTCAGGACCTGACACCTGTTGGTGAATCTGTCTGGGTGATTGGAATAGGGCTGTTTTTTTTTCATTGATGTTGCTTTTCTGTTTCCCTCAGATAATACCAGCTTTGTGTGCGCCGTGTTTGGATCCAGTGTGAAGTCACATGAATATTTTAAGAAGTCAGCTCTGGTCTTGGGCTCTGGTTGTGGCAGTAGAACCTTCACTTTGGTCATAGACCGTGTGTTGTTTCTCCACGTCCCTCTCAGAACGTCCTGCAGTAAATGTTTTGCTTCTGACACAGCCGCTGTCACGTCGCCAAAGTAGTTTAGAGCATGGATGCTGATGCTGGATGAGTGTGTAGCTTCACGGAGTGGTAACAGTGAGGGGTAGTTGTGTAGAAACAGGTTGTGATCCTCTGTGTGTGACAGCGTCTTCAGCTCAGCGTCTTTCCTCTTCAGCTCAGTGATCTCCTGCTCCAGCTTCTCCTGAAGATCTTTGACTCGCCTCACTTCAGTTTCCTGTTGGGATCTGAGCTGCTGCTTCACATCAGAGCTTCTTTTCTGGATGAGACGGATCAACTCAGTGAAGGTCTTCTCACTGTGCTCCACTGCTTTATCAGCAGCTCCATTGAAAGCCTCCACCTCCTGTTGAAGAACCTTCACATCTTTCTCTCCGTCCTTGATTCTCTGCTGGATGTTTAGTCGACTCACCTCAAGCTCTCTCTGCCTCTCAGTCCGTTCTGCTGCAGCTGACACTGTGTCGTGGCCTTTGTGTTCGTCCACAGAGCAGAGATAACAGATACACTGCTGATCAGTACGGCAGAACATCTTCATCACCTCATCATGACGAGAGCAGATTTTCTCTGGGAGCTTCTTGGAGGGGTCCACCAGCTTGTGTTTCTTAAAAGCAGGAGATTCATAGTGAGGCTGGAGGTGTTTCTCACAGTAAGAGACCATACAGACCAGACAAGACTTGAAGGCTTTCAGTTTTCTTCCAGTGCAGACATCACAGGCCACATCTTCAGGTCCAGCATAGCAGTGATCAGCAGGAGCAGCTTGGAGTCCAGTCTTCTTCATTTCCTCCACCAAGTCTGCTAACATGGTGTTTTTCAGCAGCACAGGCCTTGTTGTGAATGTGTGCCTACACTGAGGGCAGCTGTAGATTTGTTTTCGATCCTCTCCATTCCAGTGGCTGTTAATACAGTTCATACAGTAGCTGTGTCCACAGGCGACAGTCACCGGATCCCTCAGAAAATCCAGACAGATCGAACAGCAAATTATGTCCTGCTCGGGCTGAAATCCTGCCTGCGCCATTTCTCCTCTCTCTGTCAGTGACTGTCTGAGTTTCACTTCCTGAGAACTGCAGCTAGTTTGAACTCTGATCTGAACAACATGTGTTTGAGCCAATAATGGAGCCTGTCTGCTTGGTTCCACCCATGTTCAAACTTTATATCTAAAGGGGAGGGAACAAGGACACATATGGACAGAGGCTAGCAGGCTGTGTTTGAGAGCAGGAAGAAGAGGGAGGGCTATCAAGCATTGCACCATTCCAGGAACACAACTGTTTAACAATAGTTTAACACTAGTTTACAATAGAGCTAATTTCTTATTGATAGACCCTGTTCAATTCAGTCATTTGGCCTTGTAATAATTCAGCCTGAATAAAGAAACACAAACTATAATCCATCAGACTAACAAGAAGAGGGAGGGTTAGCAAGCTCTGAGTCATTCCAGGAAGCGGAGCGGTTTGAGGGTTTCAGCATCTGTTTTGTTTCTCACAATTCCCTGGTATATTTACATTGTGACAGGATGAACATGTGCTGACTAAATGTTCTTCCTAGTCTTTAAAAAAAGAGGGGATATTC
This sequence comes from Ammodytes marinus, assembly GCF_949987685.1. Lineage (NCBI taxonomy): Eukaryota > Metazoa > Chordata > Actinopteri > Uranoscopiformes > Ammodytidae > Ammodytes > Ammodytes marinus. Next base: position 30,216,405 of record NC_137213.1, on the reverse strand, counting down.
AACCATTAATAGTAGGGGTGTCACGATTCTCCAGATCCTCGATTCAATTGGATTTTTGATTTTAAGGTCACAATTGGATTCTCTTTTTTTTATCCCAAAAGGATGTGCCATTTAAAAGTATTTATTACATGGCACTGATGAATCCTGTGTTCTGATTGGTCAATCATGGCATTCTACAGGTCTGTAGGAATTTTTTTTGATGGATCCCTTTCTGCCAGATCAATCTGCTCCTGACAGACGTCCACAAACAGTTAGGGCTACTACTCCTAAACAATGGAATACTTTTTCAACATGACTTTGCATGTATCAGGAGAGCAGAGAATTTCGTCATGGTTAATGTCTTAAAGGACTCCAGTCAAGAAAACATGAATAGGTTTGGCCGCATATTGACAGTAACCTAAGATGTTTAATTTGAAAAAGGTGTAACTAATAATAATAATAATTGATAGTATTTAATATAGCGCTTTTTTGGAGGTCACTCAGACACTTAACATCATACATATAGAAAAAGGGAAACCTATTTGTCTAGGATCATTGGTTTTATGCCATGATTACTAATTTAATTTTTTTATTCTTATTTCAAAAGATAGTAGGTAGGGGAGAACGGTGGAATCTGAGGCATCGGGTAATGTGAGCCACCCCCTGTATCTAGGCAACGGAAAACATTTGTGGTCATGTGAGATATATGTTTTCAAGCCCCTCTCATTTCCCCATGGCCCTCAAAGAGAGGACCTCATGGTGCTGTGGTAAGCATGTTTTTTTCACCAAAATAGGTATTTTGCATGTAAAAGTAAATTTTCTTGCTGTCAACTTAATCAACTGTTGTGCCAAAGCAAATGTATTCACGTAGAAAAACTTCTATCATACGTGTTGATGAACTACCAACATATAAAAACCATGTGATGATATTAGCTAAAGAGTAGCCTGAAATGCTAAGGGAGGTAGTTTTTTCTCAAATTGTGGTGGTGGGGGAAAGTGAGCCAAATGCTGTGGGGGAAAGTGAGGCACTGTTAAGTTTAGTCTTAAACATATTTTAATGTAATATTACATAACATATGTTTTAATGTCATACACATTGTAGAAAAGCCATCATGCCAAGGAAATACACCAGGAAGACGACCTGGGGCAACCACATGGAAAGAGCACCTTCTCATCTTTCCCTGTAACCTTCAGGGCTGGAATGTAGAGTAGGCCTAGTTGTAGAGTATGACAGGCTGATGTTATAATCCAGTTGGGTCTTCTCCTGTGTTCTGAGTCCCAGGCTGTTCTCGCTGGTTCTGATTTTCCTATGCTTTGACCCCCAGACACTAGCTGGCTCTAAGGGTCCTGTGTTCTGACCCCCAGACTGTGTTCTAATCTAACTGGTTCTATCTTTCATTTGAATCTTATTAAAACCTTTTGAATTATAATATGTTGTATTTGATTTTGTTCAAAGTTACTTTCAAGTGTTTAGAAAATTTGCTTTGCTTAATTGACCAAACTCCATCATTCTTTTACTAGTCCAACATTAGTTCTGGAATGTGTGGCTAGCTTTCAGGATTCTTACTGTTACAATATGTGTTGTTATGGTAGTTTCAGAGTGGAAAAAGTAAGTGGATCAGTTTACACCCAGCTGGTTCACCCCCTTGATTTTTCTGGTCTGTCTCAGTTTACCACACAGCTGGGGTAAAGTGAGCCACATGACAACTTTTTTTAAAACAATCATATTTTCACTGCCCTTTGTCTTGAAAAAATTCTGCTAATGCCGATTTCTAGGAAACATCCTGAATTAATGGGAAATGTGTAAATTTGAGTGATAAATCATTTAGCTCGCTTAGAGGGGAGCAAATGTAAAAAGTGGCTCAGATTACCCCGTTCTCCCCTACATGGTTTCATGAGAGATATAATCTCCATTCGGCTATTGTTTTTTAACAAACCAATGTATACACATTTCCATCCTTTTAACTGTAAAACAAGACTTTGAGGACTTTGCAGCTGTGTCTTGAATATCAAAAGTGTGTTTGATTGACAGCATAAAAATGTGTTGGCTGCAGAAAAGTAAAACACTGGAAGGAAATAAATCAATATATCTTAAACATCAAGTTGTGATTTTTATTAAGTAAACCCTTCACACAATATTTCTTTACTGTACATTTCAACATGACAGCAGGTTAAACCAAGCATAACAAGAACTATAATCATAGACTGTAAGCATATATGTATGAAAAAAGTATATATTCAATCTATCAAATCAGAAAAGCTAAAGTTTTACTCCACAATAATAGAAGTTATATATATTATATTAACAATAAACAGTAAACATGTTTACATTTCTTCTGTCTGTCAATGTTCAAAATGGCAAAAAACCACTAAACAGAAATCAAACAATACAAATGTTGATTTTAAATAAACAACCCTTTTTGATAAGTATTTAATTAACATTATTTAGGTTTGTAGCTAAAAATTTGTTAAAGCAACACACACCCAAAAGCATTTTGACACCTGCCACACATGACATCCACATCCACCTGACATGTGGGGTGGTCATCTTTAACATTTATGTGCTGAAATTTCTATTTGCATAAAAGCCAACTATGCTGATGTCGACATATACTACATGACCAAAAGTATGTGGACACCCAAACAAGATATGTGGACAACAAGAAGATGATGACACCCATATATAAGTGTTGAAAATGTCGTACTGCTCTAACAGCTTCAATTCTTTCCACTTTATGTTGGATCCCGGTTACAGGAATTTGCTCTCATTCAGAAACATTAGAGACGTCCAACACTGATGTCAGATTAATTTAAGGTCTTGCTTGCTGTCAGTTTTCCAGTTATCTAAGATACTTTGGATAAGGTTGAGGTATGAAAGACAGTCAAGTTATTCTTCAACAAACCTCTCTGTATGGATGTTTTTTTTTCTCATTTTAAAACAGATTGTCTTTTTCACACTGATACTACCGTCAAAAAATTCACTTTACTGGAATCAAGGGGCCAAGACCAAACGATGAAAAAAAGCACCACACAAAAAGTGCCAAGGGTGTCCACATACTTTTGGCCATATACTGCATTGTAAATGGCAGTAGAGCAGCCCTGAGTATGTGATTGTGGAATACACATGTAAAGACTGACCTCAAGTGGCAGACTTAATATCTGCAAAGAGCTGGCAGGGAGCTGGACAGAAGATATAACAGTTGAATTACAGAAGACAGCAATGCAATGATGATTATAATCTAAATTATAATTTAACTCCAGCTCAATGATTAAATACTATGCATGTTAACACCTTACCTTTAAACATATATGAAATAGTTAATCAAATTTACTCAAATATTGTACCCTAAAAAACCTGAGAAATTAGAATTTAAACAAAATACATTTCGTACTTAAGACCCAAAACCCTAATGAAATATGTTGACAAAACTTAAACTAAACTAAGTATGTTTATTAAGTGTATGTTAGACCAATAACAATCAAAGAACCGCAACTTAATGCGTCAGTATACCCACATTCTGAAAAACTACCGATTTATTTTTCCTCCAGTTGACAATTAAATTATACAATACCATTAAACCCGAAACGACATCCAGTATTTTTTCCCCCTTAGGTTTGGAAAATCTCTCTTGTAGCTTTTTCCTGGGTAAATCGTCATCCTGCAGGAATGATGCATTCTGCATTTCTTGTGTGTTTTGCAAACACTTAATAGTAGCTGCACAGTTAGTGTGAGCAATGACATGCATCATGGCAAAGCAAACAATAGATACCATGAGCCTTGGGTCCACTGAGTGGTAGAGTTAAGTTTGGTACGGATCGTTAACCCTAGATCTGGCTTGCGTTTCGACTGCCGGCAGTACCCTTAATTTGTAGTCCTAACTTTTTCTACTTGGACTTACAGATCTCAGCAGTGTTGCCATCAATGCCGTGAAGAAGAAATCCAGCATAGAGAGGCTGAGTGAATTCTGTCTGGACTCTGTGAAGGAGAGTCATGGTTTCAGAGATGCTGTAGAAGGACAGAACACCTGCACTGTGATCCAGGTACACTCCTACTCTGGAGGACCGAGGACCTGAGATGGGAGTTAGGATGCCGTTATGTTTGAAGTCATATCGGGCTTTATAAACACCTAAGGCCCAAGACTTGTCATTGTCTCCAAATCCTTTTTTTACAGTGTCATTGTCTTTGTATGATACTACAACTGATAGTCCTGCCTTGCCTTTCTCCACCTCCCAGTAACAACAACCAGTCACACTCTCTTTACTCAGGACCTGAATATGATCAGTGAATCTGTCTGTGAGCTCAGAATCAGAATCAGAACTATCAGAATGAGTTGGATTGTTACTCATTAATGTTACCTTTCTGTTCCTCCCAGATAATACCAGCTGTTTGTGTGATGTGCTTGGATCCAGTGTGATTTCACATGCATACCTCAAAAATCCAGCTCTCATGGTCTTAGGCTCTGGTTGTGACAGTAAAACATCCACTTCAGTCACTGAGATGTTTGTCCATGTCTCATTCAGAGTGTCCTGAAGTTCATCTTTGGCTTCATTCACAGCCGCTGTCATGTCATCAAAGTATCTCAGAGGACGGATGTTGATGCTGGATGAGTGTGTAGATTCACTGAGTGGTGGCAGTGAGCGGTAGTTGTGTAGGAACTGGTTGTGATCCTCTGTGAGTGACAGCGTCTTCAGCTCAGCGTCTTTCCTCTTCAGCTCAGTGATCTCCTGCTCCAGCTTCTCCTGAAGATCTTTGACTCGACTCACTTCAGTTTCCTGTTGGGATCTGAGCAGCTGCTTCACATCAGAGCTTTTTCTCTTGATGAGACGGACCAGCTCGGTGAAGGTCTTCTCACTGTGCTCCACTGCTTTATCAGCAGCTCCATTGATAGCCTCCACCTCCTGTTGAAGAACCTTCACATCTTTCTCTCCGTCCTGGATTCTCTGCTGGATGTTTTGTCGACTCACGTCAAGCTCTCTCTGCTTCCCAGTAAATTCTGCTGCAGCTGACACTGTGTCGTGGCCTTTGTGTTCGTCCACAGAGCAGAGATAACAGATAGACTGCTGATCAGTACGGCAGAACATCTTCATCACCTCATCATGACGAGAGCAGATGTTCTCCTGGAGCTTCTTGGATGGCTCCACCAGCTTGTGTTTTTTAAATGCAGGGGATTCATAATGAGGCTGGAGGTGTTTCTCACAGTAAGATACCATACAGACTAGACAGGACTTGATGGCCTTCAGTTTTTTCCCAGTGCAGTAATCACAAGCCACATCTTCAGGTCCAGCATAGCAGTGATCAGCAGGAGCAGCTTGGAGTCCAGTCTTCTTCAGTTCCTTCACTAAACCTGCTAAAATGGTGTTTTTCACCAGGACAGGCCTCTGGCTGAAGGTGTGCCTACACTGAGGGCAGCTGTAGATTTCCTTCTTATCCTCTTTATCCAAGTGGGTTTTGATACAGTTCATGCAGTAGCTGTGTCCACAGGGAATAGTCACCGGATCCTTCAGAAAATCCAGACAGATCGTACAACAAATAATATCCCGGTCGAGCTGAATTCCTTTCTGCGCCATTTCACCTCTCTGTGTCAGCGACTGTCTGAGTTTCACTTCCTGAGAACTGCAGCCAGTAACTCCGATCTGAACAACATGTGTTTGAGCCAATAATGGAGCCTGTCAGCTTGGTTCCACCCATGTTCAACCTTTATATCTAAAGGGGAGGGTTCAAGGACGTGTATGGACAGAGTGAAGCTGGCTGTTTGATAACAGGGAGAAGGGGGAGTGGTTATCAAGCTGTGAGTCATTCTTCAATAGCCTCGTTTGAGTAGGAGCTCTGGCTCAGACATGCGCAATTATGACGCTCGTCTTGCTGTGCTGTGCGCTCAGCAAGACGGCTCCTACTCAAACGAAGCTTTTCTTCGGTTTGAGAGATCCAGGGTGTGCTCTGTTCCTCACAATTCCCTAGTATATTGTCATTGTTAGAGCATGACAATCTGCGGACTCAAAGTCCTTTCTAGTCACAATACATTGAAATTAAACAAAGAGGAAATATTCAGTCGTTAAAGGAGTTGTTCCTTCTATCAAATGAAATGAACTGACTTTGGATCTAAGCCCTACATTAAATGCACTTATTGTCTACAATGGGAATCCACGGTTTATAATAAGGTTCACACAAGTGTACCTAGAATGACCAAACTATATAAAAACCAATGATTTTCAACTTAGTAATCATATCAGATTGTTGTCTAAATGTCTGGCTCAGCATCCCCTCCACCTGTGATAAGCACACCTTCAGATACTCCTGAATCTAACCGGTAGTTAGATTAAATGCCAAATTATCTCCCTGTCCAGCTGAACTTCTTTCTGCGTCATTTCACCTCTCAGTGTCAGCGACTGTCTGAGTTTCACTTGCTCAGAAATGCAACTAGTTTATACTCTGTTTATCTTCAAACTGTATATCCGAAGGGAGGGAACAAGGACATATGGAAAGAGTGGAGTTGACTGTCTTTGAGAGCAGGTAGTAGAAGGGAGGGGTTAACAAGCTTTACTTCATTCCTGGAGGAGTTGTTTGCCAGATTCAGGGTGTGTTTTGTTCCTCACATTTACCCGTTCTATTTACATCATGACATCATGACAATTTGCTGACTCACTGTCCTTTCTAGTCACAATACATATTGAAATCAAACAAGGAGAAAATACTCGTTAAAGGAGTTCTGCATTCTATGAAAAGAAAATTAACTGACATTGATACTAAGCCTTAAATAATTAAATTAAAGCTGTAATTGGCTCCAATGGAAATCCACAGTTGATCAAGTGTACCCAGTAAGAGAAAATAATTAAGAATAATATATATTCAACTCTATTTAAACAACTCTTACCAACAAATATTTATTAATATTGTTTACCTTTTTACAAAAACATTGTTAAGTACATCACACAGCCATAGGTATGTCGACCCCTTTGCACATTACATTCACGCGCGATGGTCATCTGAAACATTTATTCATTTCTATTTGCATAAAAGCCAACTATGCTGATGTCGACTCGACATAGACTATATGGCTAAAAGAATGTGGACACCCTATCAAGGGGATTTTCTCACATTCAGACAAATTGGAGAAGTCCGATTGGGATGTTGGATGATTTGAGGTAATTTAACTTCAAGTTACTACTGTCAACAATTCACTAAACTGGAACCAAGGGGTTTTAATTCAAACCATGAAAAAGAGCAACACACCAAAATGCCAGTGGTGTCCACCTACTTTTGGCCATATACTGCATTGTAAATGGCAGTAAAGCAGCCCTGAGTATGTGATAGTGGAATTCACATGTAACGACTGACCTCATGTGGTGGACTGAAAATCTGCAAAGAGCTGACAGAGCAGGATAGAAGATAGCAGTTGAATGAAAACCACATTAGACATCAACGCAATGATTATTATTTACTAAATTGTGATTTAAGTTCCAGCTAGACTGATTCAATACTATGCATACTAACAACTCACCTGACAACATGAAAAAGGTCAACTCAAGTACTGTACCTTACAAAACCTGAGAAATGGGCATTCAAACAGAGTATATTTCGTACTTTAGACCCAAATTCCTAATAAAATATTAACTAACTCTACATCAGTACATAAGGATGTCAGATCAATAACAATCGAAGAACAGCAACTTTTATGAATCATTCAACGTTCCCAATTTTTTTTTTTCAGTTTTTGACATTTAAATAATACAATGCTATTACCAAACATGAAACAACATCCAATGAAATAAAAAATGTTTTACAGGTTGAAACATTTATATTGTAGCATTTCCCTTGGAAAATCCTCATCCTGCAGAAATGATGCTTTCTGCATTTCTAGTGTGCAACAACTTAACAGTAGCTGCAGAGTTAGTGTACGTGACAGGCATCATGGCAAAATAAACAGAACATACGCCAAAGTGTCAACTACTCTTGCACTTAGAATGATCAATGTTTGCTGTGGACTTACTTTTTCTACTGAAGCTTACAGATCTCAGCAGTGTTTCCATCGGGACCGTTAAGAAGAAATCCTGCATACAGAGGCTGAGTGAATGTGGTCTGGACTCTGTGGAGGAGAGTCATCTCCATGGTTTCAGAGATGCTGTAGAAGGACAGAATACCTGCACTGTGATCCAGGTACACTCCTAATCTGGAGGACCGAGGACCTGAGACGGCAGTTGTGATATTGTTATTCTTAAAATCATATCGACCTTTGAAAAAACCTAATGCCCAAGATTTGTCATTCTCTCCAAATATTTAATTTACAGTGTCATTGTCTTTGTGTGATATTCCGACTGATAGTCCTGCATTGCCTTTCTCCACCTCCCAGTAACAACAACCAGCCAGACTGTCTGTACTCAGGACCTGATCAATAATAATAATTGATAGTATTTAATATAGCGCTTTTTTGGAGGTCACTCAGACACTTAACATCATACATATAGAAAAAGGGAAACCTATTTGTCTAGGATCATTGGTTTTATGCCATGATTACTCATTTAATTTTTTTATTCTTATTTCAAAAGATAGTAGGTACATGGTTTCGTGAGTGATGTAATCTCCATTAGGCTATTGTTTTTTAACAAACCAATGTATACACATTTCCCTCCTTTTAACTGTAAAACAAGACTTTGAGGACTGAAGCTTTGTCTTAAATATCAAAAGTTTGTTTGATTGACAGCATAAAAATGTGTTGGCTGCAGAAAAGTAAAACACTGGAACATTTTAGGAGAGAAAGAAAGGAAATAATCCAATATCTCTTAAACATCAAGGTGTGATTTTTATTAAGTAAGCCCTTCCCACAATCTATACTGTACATTTCAACATGAGAGCAGGTTAAACCAAGCATAACAAGAACTATAAGCATAGACTGTAAGCATATGTGCATATGGAAACATTTTTATAATTTAAATCTGTCAAATCAGAAAGCAAAAGTTCTACTCCACAATAATAGAAAATATAATCATTCTTAACTGTTACATCAGTAGCAGTTAAGGGGATATTAACAATAAACAGTAAACATGTTTACATTTCTTCTGTCTGTCAAAGTTCAAAATGTCAAAAAGCCACTTAGCAGAAATCAAACAAAACAAATATTGATTTTAAATAAACAACTCCTTTTGATTATTATTTCATTAACATTATTTACGTTTGTAGCCAAAAACTTGTATAACGCACCACACACCCAAAAGCATTTTGACACCTGCCACACATGACATCCACATCCACCTGACATGTGGGGTGGTCATCTTAAACATTTATGTGCTAAAATTTCTATTTGCATAAAAGCCAACTATGCTGATGTCGACATATACTACATGACCAAAAGTATGTGGACACCCAAACAAGATATGTGTTTTTTTTCTCATTTGAAAACAGATTGTCTTTTTCACACTGATACTACCGTCAAAAATTCACTTAACTGGAATCAAGGGGCCAAGACCAAACAATGACAAAAAGCACCACACAAAAAGTGCCAAGGGTGTCCACCTACTTTTGGCCATATAGTGCATTGTAAATGGCAGTAAAGCAGCCCTGAGTATGTGATTGTGGAATACACATGTAAAGACTGACCTCAAGTGGCGGACTTAATATCTGCAAAAAGCTGGGAGCAGGATAGAAGACAACAGTTGAATTACACATTGAAAAAAAACATAAATGCAACGATGCTTATTATCTAAATTATAATTTAACTCCAGCTCAACTGTTAACATACTATGCATGCTTACACCTTACCTTTAAACATATAAAAAATAGTTAATCAAATTTACTCAAATATTGTACCCTAAAAGATCTGAGGAATGAGCATTTAAACAAAATATATTTCGTACTTTAGACCCAATATCCTACTAAAATATTAAAACAAAATTAAACTAAACTAACTCTACATCAGAACAATCATTCAATGAAATAAAGTTTTTTTTTACAGGTTGAAACGTTTATCCTGTAGCTTTTTCCTGGGAAAATCCTCATCCTGCAGGAATGATGCATTCTGCATTTCATCGTGCAAAAACATGTTTGCTGTGGAGTTAGTTTTTCTAAAGCTTACAGATCTCAGCAGTGTTTCCATCGGGACCGTTAAGAAGAAATCCAGCATAGAGCGGCTGAGTGAATGTGGTCTGGACTCTGTGGAGGAGAGTCATCTCCATGGTTTCAGAGATGCTGTAGAAGGACAGAATACCTGCACTGTGATACAGGTACACTCCTACTCTGGAGGACTTAGGACCTGAGACGGGAGTTTTGATATCGTTATTTTTAAAATCATATCGACCTTTGTAAAAACCTAGTGCCCAAGACTTGTCATTCCCTCCAAATATTTCATTTACAGTGTCATTGTCTTTGTGTGATATTCCGACTGATAGTCCTGCATTGCCTTTCTCCACCTCCCAGTAACAACAACCAGTCAGACTCTCTTTACTCAGGACCTGAAACCTGTTGGTGAATCTGTCTGGGTGATCGGAATAGGGCTGGTCTTCTCTGATTAATGTTACTTTTCTGTTTCCCTCAGATAATACCAGCTTTGTGTGTGCCGTGTTTGGATCCAGTGTGAAGTCACATGAATATTTTAAGAAGTCAGCTCTGGTCTTGGGCTCTGGTTGTGGCAGTAGAACCTCCACTTTGGTCATAGGCCGTGTGTTGTTTCTCCACGTCCCTCTCAGAACGTCCTGCAGTAAATTTTTGGCTTCTGACACAGCCGCTGTCACGTCGCCAAAGAAGTTTAGAGCATGGATGCTGATGCTGGATGAGTGTGTAGCTTCACTGAGTGGTGGCAGGGAGGGGTAGTTGTGGAGAAACTGGTTGTGATCTTCTGTGAGTGACAGCGTCTTCAGCTCAGCGTCATTCCTCTTCAGCTCAGTGATCTCCTGCTCCAGCTTCTCCTGAAGATCTTTGACTCGACTCACTTCAGTCTCTTGTTGGGATCTGAGCTGCTGAATCACATCAGAACTTCTTTGCAGGATGAGACAGATCAGCTCGGTGAAGGTCTTCTCACTGTGCTCCACTGCTTTATCAGCAGAGCCATTGATAGCGTCCAACTCCTGTTGAAGAACCTTCACATTTTTCTCTCCGTCCTGGATTCTCTGCTGGATGTTTTGTCGACTCACATCGAGCTCTTTCTGCCTCTCAGTCCGTTCTGCTGCAGCTGACACTGTGTCGTGGCCTTTGTGTTCATCCACAGAGCAGAGATAACAGATACACTGCTGATCAGTACGGCAGAACATCTTCATCACCTCATCATGACGAGAGCAGATGTTCTCCTGGAGCTTCTTGGAGGGGTCCACCAACTTGTGTTTTTTAAATGCAGGGGATTCATAGTGAGGCTGAAGGTGATTATCACAGTAAGAGACCATACAGACCAGACATGACTTGAGGGCTTTCAGTTTTCTCCCAGTGCAGAAATCACAGGCCACATCTTCAGGTCCAGCATAGCAGAGATCAACAGGAGCAGCTTGGAGTCCAGTCTTCTTCATTTCCTCCACCAAGTCTGCTAACATGGTGTTTTTCAACAGCACAGGCCTTGTTGTGAATGTGTGCCTACACTGAGGGCAGCTGTAGATTTCCTTCTCATCCTCTTTATCCCAGTGGGTGTTAATACAGTCCATGCAGTAGCTGTGTCCACAGGCGACAGTCACCGGATCCCTCAGAAAATCCAGACATATCGAACAGCAAATTATGTCTCGGTCGAGCTGAACTCCTTTCTGCGCCATTTCACCTCTCAGTCAGTGACTGTCTGAGTTTCACTTCCTGAGAACTGCAACTAATTTGAGCTCTGATCTGAACAACATGTGTTTGAGCCAATAATGGGGCTAGTCAGCTTGGTTCCACCCATGTTCAAACTTTATATCTAAAGGGGAGGGTCCAAGGACATATATGGACAGAGTGGAGCCGGCTGTGTTTGATAACAGGAAGAAGGGAGAGTGGTTATCAAGCTGCGAGTCATTCTTCGGTTTGAGAGATTCAGGGTGTGCTCTGTTGCTCACAATTCCCCAGTATATCTACATTGTTACAGCATGACAATTAGCTGACTCACGGTCTTTTCAAGTCAAAATACATATTGAAATCACACAAAGAGGAATTATTCAGTCATTAAAGGAGTTGTCCCTTCTACTGAACTAAAATTAACTGACTTTGAAACTAAGCCCTACATTAAATGCACTTATTGTCTACAATGGGAATCTATGGTTTATCATAAGGATCACACAAGTGTACCTAGTATGAGAAAATTATCTAAATTAATAATATTTAACTTAGTAATCATATCAGATTTTTGGCTAAATGTCTGGGTCAGCACCACCTCCACCTGTGATAAGCACACCCTCAGATACTCCTGAATCTAACCGGTAGTTAGATTAAATGCCAAATTATCTCCCTGTCCAGCTGAACTTCTTTCTGCGTCATTTCACCTCTCAGTGTCAGCGACTGTCGGAGTTCCACTTGCTCAGAAATGCAACTAGCTTAAACCGTGTTAATCTTTCAACTGTAGATGTGAAGGGGAGGGAACAAGGACATATATGGACAGAGTGGAGTTGACTGTCTTTGAGAGCAGGTAGTAGAAGGGAGGGGTTAACAAGCTTTACTTCATTCCAGGAGGAGTGGTTTGCCAGATTCAGGGTGTGATTTGTTCCTCACATTTACCCGTTCTATTTACATCATGACATCATGACAATGTGCTGACTCACTGTCCTTTCTAGTCACAATACATATTGAAATCAAACAAAGAGAAAATACTCGTTAAAGGAGTTCTGCATTCTATGAAAAGAAAATTAACTGACATTGAAACTAAGCCTTAAATAATTAAATTAAAGCTGTAATTGGCTCCAATGGAAATCCACAGTTGATCAAGTGTACCCAGTATGAGAAAATTATTAAGAATAATATATATTCAACTCTATTTAAACAACTCTTACCAACAAATATTTATTAATATTGTTTACCTTTCAGGGCTCAACAATAAGGATTGCCCGACGTCCCGGGGCAAGTAAAATGCCATGTCGGGCCAGTAACTATGACAACTGGCATGCCCGACCGGGCAACCAGGAGGTTCCGCTGAAATTCTTAAATAATAAAAAAAAAAATCATATTTCTTATTTAATTTTTTTGAATCGCCAAATACAAGTTATCTATCTATGGTCTATTTTCATATTTAACTGGTGCTAATTATTACATTAACGCTAATTTTTGTGCGCGTAGTGTCTGCAACGTTGCATCTCTCCTCTCCTCTCTGCTCCGTTTTGTGAAGGGGGGGCGGGGCTCCACTGCCGATACACACACACATACACACGCAGACTCGGCACAACACCGGTGAGCACACACACACCCAGAAGAGAACTACACGCAGTAGGTTGGTGTGACAGAAAGTCCAAAAGCCAACGAGTACATTATAAATGGAGTGAAGTCGACCCCGACCGTCTGAAAAGCAGCGAAAATATCCGCGTTTTTTAAATGCATTATGCACCCAACGTGAATCTAGTAGTAGTGAGGATGCTAACGTTAGCTCTGCTGCTAGCCTAGTAGCATAGCAGTTAATGTGCAGTTCAACACAAACATCAGCAACAGTTATCAGAGGAACATCTTTACAGCCTGCATAGATCTCAATAAATGGCCCAGAGGTGTCTGACTTCACATACCATGAGACAGTGGAAGCTTAAAAGTAAGCTACTGGAAAAGTGTTCAAAACAGCCTGCCCTGAGCCAAATTTTGAGATTTTGAATCAAATCAAAATCACTCATACACACATTAAAATAATAGCCTATAGTAGAAAAAAAATATTAAAACGGATTGTTGTAGGCCTAAAAAAATGTTTGCAGAAAGAAGTTTTAAAGAATTGCTGTTGTAAAAGGAATAAAGTAAAACAAATAAAAATAAGTGCTGTTAAAGTTCTTTACATGATTTTTGTTTGTATAAAACATGTCTTGTTTGCAGTTATTGTAGGTTTAGAAACAAAAAAATGACAAATGTTCCAACTCAAATAATATTTGAATAATAGCCTCCACTTTCAGTATGACCCTTAACTCATCTATAATACTGTCCATGATTTGTTTATACATTGTCAATAAAGAGCAAATATAACAATTATTTGAACACGCCTAATAGAAAAAAAAATTGTATAGGGGCCAGTAAAAATTTACTTCGGGCAAGTAGAATTCAGACCCACTTGCCCGACCGGGCAAGTGAAAAAAAACCTTAGCGTTGAGCCCTTTACAAAAACATTGTTAAGTACATCACACAGCCATAGGTATGTTGACCCCTTTGCACATTACATTCACGCGCGATGGTCATCTGAAACATTTATTCATTTCTATTTGCATAAAAGCCAACTATGCTGATGTCGACTCGACATAGACTATATGGCTAAAAGAATGTGGACACCCTATCAAGGGGATTTTCTCACATTTAGACAAATTGGAGAAGTCCGATTGGGATGTTGGATGATTTAAGGTAATTTAACTTCAAGTTCAAGTTCTACCTCACCAAACTGGGGAAAAACCCTTTCTGTATGGATGTGTTTTTTCCCCCCGAGGGAACACTGACATGTTCACACTAGTGCCTTTTGCCTGTTCCGTGCTCAGCACGATTCAGCACGATTCCCCCCCCTCCCCACTCCCCCCGCTGGCCTGTGCTCACACTGCTCGTGGCCCTAGTGTGATTGGCCCCTAAGTGCCCTTTCCACACTGTTACTGTCAACAATTCACTAAACTGGAACCAATAATACAAACCATGAAAAAGTGCAACACACCATAATGCCAGAGGTGTCCACCTACTTTTGGCCATATACTGCATTGTAAATGGCAGTAGAGCAGCCCTGAGTATGTGATAGTGGAATTCACATGTAAAGACTGACCTCATGTGGCGGATGGAAAATCTGCAAAGAGCTGACAGAGCAGGATAGAAGATAGCAGTTGAATGAAAACCACATTAGACATCAACGCAACAATTATTGTTTACTAAATTGTGATTTAAGTTTGAGCTAGACTGATTCAATAATATGCATGCTAACAACTCACATTACAACATGAAATTAGTCAAATTGACTCAAGTATTGTACCCTAAAAAACCTGAGAAATGGGCATTCAAAAAGAGTATATTTCGTACTTTAGACCCAAATTCCTAATAAAATATTAACTAACTCTACATCAGTACATAAGGTGAATGTCAGATCAATAACAATCAAAGAACAGCAACTTTATGAATCAATCAACGTTCCCAATTTTTTTTTTCAGTTTTTGACATTTAAATAATACAATGCCATTACCAAACATGAAACAGCATCCAGTGAAATAAAAACATTTTTACAGGTTGAAACATTTCTATTGTAGCTTTTCCCTTGGAAAATCCTCATCCTGCAGAAATGATGCATTCTGCATTTCTAGTGTGCAACAACTTAACAGTAGCTGCAGAGTTAGTGTAAGTGACAGGCATCATGGCAAAGTGCACTGAAGTGTCAACTACTCTTGCACTTAGAATTATCAATGTTTGCTGTGGAGTTACTTTTTCTACTGAGGCTTACAGATCTCAGCAGTGTTTCCATCAGGGCCGTTAAGAAGAAATCCTGCAAACAGAGGCTGAGGGGCCACTCACACTAGGGCCGCGGCCCCGTGCCAAAGCTTATTAGCATACTAAAGTCTAGAACGTTTGGCCTAGTGTGACCACGCCATCCGTATTCCAGCACGGAACAGCCCCTTGGCCACGGCCACCTGGGAGAGGTGTGCCGTGGCCAAAGTACAGATGCTAATGAGATGACACGTGCACAAGCAAGCGCACAGGCGGCGTTCCTGACGTGAATTTATTAAGGATGCATTGTCCGTTAACGTCCGCTGCCTTACTAGTCGGCACCAGAATTGCCCACCACTTGGACTTGTAGCTATAATGTGTGAGAATTAACGTGTGTGTAGGCCTAGGTGTGGGCTAATAAAAGAGGGAGAGAGCTAATTAGGTCGGCTCAGAAAGCACAGCAAAAAGGTTTTCGTGTTTACTCACGTTCGTCAGATGATTTTTTTTTCTTTTTCCTCCCGACAGCTGTCATAACTGCATTTACGCATGGCGGTGGAGACGCACCCAAAACAACACACCGCGGCCCGGTGATAAGGAAACAGTATAGTCTACACTAAGGTTTAACAAGAAACTTTATAAAGACACTTAAAAAAACGATCTCTGCCCATACAAAAAGTTCTGACTTGGATTTGATGGAGCGATCGATGTGTACAAAACCATCCGGATACATATGGTCTGATGACGGGCCGTTATATTAATAATAAACAGCGTGCTGCACAAATATGAGACTGTCCACCGCGACCTATTACGTCAAGGCTACATTCTAAAAAAAAACAATAGCTTAAGGATTCTCGTTGCTCTAATGTGGAAGTGGAATATTTGATGCAAATTTGAGTGAACATGGTCTGGACTGTGTGGAGTTGAGTCATCTCCATGGTTTTAGAGATGCTGTAGAAGGACAGAATACCTGCACTATGATCCAGGTACACTCCTAATCTGGAGGACCGAGGACCTGGGATGGCAGTTGTGATATTGTTATTCTTAAAATCATATCGACCTTTGTAAAAACCTAATGCCCAAGATTTGTCATTCCCTCCAAATATTTCATTTACAGTGTCATTGTCTTTGTGTGATATTCCGACTGATAGTCCTGCATTGCCTTTCTCCACCTCCCAGTAACAACAACCAGCCAGACTGTCTGTACTCAGGACCTGATCAATAATAATAATTGATAGTATTTGATATAGCGCTTTTTTGGAGGTCACTCAGACACTTAATATCATACATATAGAAAAAGAGAAACCTATTTGTCTAGGATCATTGGTTTTATGCCATGATTACTCATTTAATTTTTTTATTCTTATTTCAAAAGATAGTAGGTACATGGTTTCGTGAGTGATGTAATCTCCATTAGGCTATTGTTTTTTAACAAACCAATGTATACACATTTCCATCCTTTTAACTGTAAAACAAGACTTTGAGGACTGAAGCTTTGTCTTAAATATCACATCATTGTTTGATTGACAGCATAAAAATGTGTTGGCTGCAGAAAAGTAAAACACTGGAACATTTTAGGAGAGAAAGAAAGGAAATAATCCAATATCTCTTAAACATCAAGGTGTGATTTTTATTAAGTAAGCCCTTCCCACAATATATACTGTACATTTCAACATGAGAGCAGGTTAAACCAAGCATAACAAGAACTATAAGCATAGACTGTAAGCATATGTGCATATGGAACATTTTTTATAATTTAAATCTGTCAAATCAGAAAGCAAAAGTTCTACTGATCAATAATAGAAAATATAATAATTCTTAACTGTTACATCAGTAGCAGTTAAGAGGATATTAACAATAAACATGTTGACATTTCTTCTGTCTGTCAAAGTTCAAAATGTCAAAAAGCAACTTAACAGAAATCAAACAAAACAAATATTGATTTTAAATAAACAACTCCTTTTGATTATTATTTCATTAACATTATTTACGTTTGTAGCCAAAAATTTGTATAACGCACCACACACCCAAAAGCATTTTGACACCTGCCACACATGACATCCACATCCACCTGACATGTGGGGTGGTCATCTTTAACATTTATGTGCTGAAATTTCTATTTGCATAAAAGCCAACTATGCTGATGTCGACATATACTACATGACCAAAAGTATGTGGACACCCAAACAAGATATGTGTTTTTTTTCTCATTTGAAAACAGATTGTCTTTTTCACACTGATACTACCGTCAAAAATTCACTTAACTGGAATCAAGGGGCCAAGACCAAACAATGACAAAAAGCACCACACAAAAAGTGCCAAGGGTGTCCACATACTTTTGGCCATATACTGCATTGTAAATGGTAGTAAAGCAGCCCTGAGTATGTGATTGTGGAATACACATGTAAAGACTGACCTCAAGTGGCAGACCTATCTGCAAAAAGCTGGGAGCAGGATAGAAGACAACAGTTGAATTACACATTGAAAAAAAACATAAATGCAACGATGCTTATTATCTAAATTATAATTTAACTCCAGCTCAACTGTTAACATACTATGCATGCTTACACCTTACCTTTAAACATATAAAAAATAGTTAATCAAATTTACTCAAATATTGTACCCTAAAAGATCTGAGGAATGAGCATTTAAACAAAATATATTTCGTACTTTAGACCCAATATCCTACTAAAATATTAAAACAAAATTAAACTAAACTAACTCTACATCAGAACAATCATTCAATGAAATAACGTTTTTTTTTACAGGTTGAAACGTTTATCCTGTAGCGTTTTCCTGGGAAAATCCTCATCCTGCAGGAATGATGCATTCTGCATTTCATCGTGCAAAAACATGTTTGCTGTGGAGTTAGTTTTTCTAAAGCTTACAGATCTCAGCAGTGTTTCCATCGGGACCGTTAAGAAGAAATCCAGCATACAGAGGCTGAGTGAATGTGGTCTGGACTCTGTGGAGGAGAGTCATCTCCATGGTTTCAGAGATGCTGTAGAAGGACAGAATACCTGCACTGTGATCCAGGTACACTCCTACTCTGGAGGACTTAGGACCTGAGACGGGAGTTTTGATATCGTTATTTTTAAAATCATACCGACCTTTGTAAAAACCTAATGCCCAAGATTTGTCATTCCCTCCAAATATTTCATTTACAGTGTCATTGTCTTTGTATGATACTGCTACTGATAGTCCTGCATTGCCTTTCTCCACCTCCCAGTAACAATAACCAGTCAGACTCTCTTTACTCAGGACCTGACACCTGTTGGTGAATCTGTCTGGGTGATCGGAATAGGGCTGGTCTTCTCTCGTTACTGTTGCTTTTCTGTTTTCCTCAGATAATAACAGCCTTGTGTGCGCCGTGTTTGGATCCAGTGTGATTTCATGTGAATATTTTAAGAAGTCAGCTCTGGTCTTGGGCTCTGGTTGTGGCAGTAGAACCTTCACTTCGGTCATAGGCCGTGTGTTATTTCTCCATGTCCCTCTCAGAACGTCCTGCAGTACATTTTTGGCTTCTGACACAGCCGCTGTCACGTCGCCAAAGTAATTTAGAGCATGGATGCTGATGCTGGATGAGTGTGTAGCTTCACTGAGTGGTGGCAGTGGCAGTGGGCGGTAGTTGTGTAGAAACTGGTTGTGATCCTCTGTGAGTGACAGCGTCTTCAGCTCATCGTCTTTCCTCTTCAGCTCAGTGATCTCCTGCTCCAGCTTCTCCTGAAGATCTTTGACTCGACTCACTTCAGTCTCTTGTTGGGATCTGACCTGCTGAATCACAGAACTTCTTTGCAGGATGAGACAGATCAGCTCGGTGAAGGTCTTCTCACTGTGCTCCACTGCTTTATCAGCAGAGCCATTGATAGCGTCCAACTCCTGTTGAAGAACCTTCACATTTTTCTCTCCGTCCTGGATTCTCTGCTGGATGTTTTGTCGACTCACATCGAGCTCTTTCTGCCTCTCAGTCCTTTCTGCTGCAGCTGACACTGTGTCGTGGCCTTTATGTTCATCCACAGAGCAGAGATAACAGATACACTGCTGATCAGTACGGCAGAACATCTTCATCACCTCATCATGACGAGAGCAGAGGTTCTCCTGGAGCTTCTTGGAGGGCTCCACCAGCTTGTGTTTCTTAAAAGCAGGAGATTCATAGTGAGGCTGGAGGTGTTTCTCACAGTAAGATATCATACAGACCAGACAGGACTTAAGGGCTTTCAGTTTTCTCCCAGTGCAGAAATCACAGGCCACATCTTCAGGTCCAGCATAGCAGAAATCAACAGGAGCAGCTTGGAGTCCAGTCGTCTTCATTTCCTCCACCAAGTCTGCTAACATGGTGTTTTTCAACAGCACAGGCCTTGTTGTGAATGTGTGCCTACACTGAGGGCAGCTGTAGATTTCCTTCTCATCCTCTTTATCCCAGTGGGTGTTAATACAGTTCATACAGTAGCTGTGTCCACAGGCGACAGTCACCGGATCCTTCAGAAAATCCAGACATATCGAACAGCAAATTATGTCTCGGTCGAGCTGAACTCCTTTCTGCGCCATTTCACCTCTCAGTCAGTGACTGTCTGAGTTTCACTTCCTGAGAACTGCAGGTAGTTTGAACTCTGATCTGAACAACATGTGTTTGAGCCAATAATGGGGCCAGTCAGCTTGGTTCCACCCATCCTCTCAAACTTTATATCTAAAGGGGAGGGTTCAAAGACATATATGGACAGAGTGGAGCCGGCTGTGTTTGATAACAGGGAGAAGGGGGAGTGGTTATCAAGCTGCGAGTCATTCTTCGGTTTGAAAGATTCAGGGTGTGCTCTGTTGCTCACAATTCCCCAGTATATCTACATTGTTACAGCATGACAATTAGCTGACTCACGGTCTTTTCAAGTCAAAATACATATTGAAATCACACAAAGAGGAATTATTCAGTCATTAAAGGAGTTGTCCCTTCTACTGAACTAAAATTAACTGACTTTGGAACTAAGCCCTACATTAAATGCACTTATTGTCTACAATGGGAATCTATGGTTTATCATAAGGATCACACAAGTGTACCTAGTATGAGAAAATTATCTAAATTAATAATATTTAACTTAGTAATCATATCAGATTTTTGGCTAAATGTCTGGGTCAGCACCACCTCCACCTGTGATAAGCACACCCTCAGATACTCCTGAATCTAACCGGTAGTTAGATTAAGGGCCAAATTAGCTCCCTGTCCAACTGAACTTCTTTCTGCGTCATTTCACCTCTCAGTGTCAGCGACTGTCTGAGTTTCACTTGCTCAGAAATGCAACTTGTTTGTACTCTGTTAATCTTCAAACTGTAGATGTGAAGGGGAGGGAACAATGACATATATGGACAGAGTGGAGTTGACTGTCTTTGAGAGCAGGTAGTAATAGGAGGGGTTAACACGCTTTACGTCATTCCAGGAGGAGTTGTTTGCCAGATTCAGGGTGTGTTTTCTTCCTCACATTTACCTGTTCTATTTACACCATGACATCATGACAATTTGCTGACTCACTGTCCTTTCTAGTCACAAATCCTATTGAAATCAAACAGAGGACAAAATCGTTAAAGGAGTTCTGCATTCAATCAAAAGAAAATGTACTGACATTGAAACTAAGCCTTAAATGCTGTAATAGGCTGCAATGGAAATCCACAGTTGATCAAGTGTACCTAGTATGAGAATTTTTTTTAAATAATATATATTCAACCTAAGTTGCTTTATTTGTCAATTAACACAAGGCGTCATTGAAATTTGTCTTTGCACATATCCCCTCTCAAGACACAACACTCCATCGATGTGACGTCACTTCTGGTGCGCACTGGATTGTGGGCCAGGTTGCACAATGTGATCATGAGCAAAAACCAACACCTGACCAACATCAGGCTGTTGTAGAACATTGGTATTAATCGGTGTCACTTATGGCTCCATAATATCAACAAGCTTGAAAATCCATTGACTTCACAGTTACCTCTTGTTGCCACTTGGAGCCGCCAGTGTCCCATTTCTTAGATGATGCCGCATCAAGGGGCTTGTTACAGACATTCTGAGACAGTAGCAAAAATAAACATTTCAAATGGTAAATGTGACAGTTTATTTTCAGTGGACACTTAAGTGCATTTACTCAATGACTGTGCTTAAGTTTATTGTGCTAAGTCTCTTTACAGTGATGTAGGCCTATTGATACTACTACTAAAGTATCTGACTACTTCAACAAATGTTTGCATCAGCAATTTATTGTTACATAAATTAAATTTCTATTAAAAGCCTACTTCACCGGTTTGAATATGAAGGTGTATTGAATTCTGAGATCCTATGTAGTATAAATGTGTATAAAAACGTACTTTGTAAATATTACTGTGATGTCACAGTAAAAGACATCACAGTAATATTTACAAAGTAATATTTTTTTTAACCCTATATTTCTCTTTCTGTGATGTCACGAGAAAGAGAAATATAGTGTTAAAAAAAACACTCTTTCTGCCTTTTCCCAGGCTAGGATGAACCAATTTCAATTTTTTTCGCACATTTATACTACATAGGATCTCAGAATTCAATACACCTTCATATTCAAACCGGTGAAGTAGGCCTTTAACATTAAATTATAGTGTTTCTCTAAAATATTTGTTAGTGTGTCCATTATTATTACTACACTATAATAAACCAAAATACATACATTATCCAATGTAAACAACTAAATAAAAGTTAATTAAACCTGACCATAAAAAGACCTGATTAACATTCACTTAAATTACAGTTATATGATATGATGATATTTTAGTGCAGTGCTGAAGCGTTAAGACCTTCCACTAGTCATTTGGGAGATGTGATACGATCTCTCCCAGTCTGTCAGGAAGGAAACCACCAGTAAATATTTAATCAGTAAGTTGGTTTCGCCTTTCAAATATTCATAGAATCTAATCAACTTAATCACGGCCTGATCGTTATTTCACAGCGTAATGAAACTCCCCGTCACTTCAGTCAGGCGTGACCGAGGGTGGATGACTTCACGGCAGCGCTCTCAAAAACAATAAAACTAATGCAGCACCTCTCATCTCTCATCTACCTACACACACACACACACACACACACACACACACACACACACACACACACACACACAAACTCATACTCAAACTCGCGCAGTCACTCACTCATACACACCTTCTTGTACTTCTATCATTGTGAGGACTACATTAACATAATGCATTCCCTAGCCTAGCCCCTTTCCCTAACCCTAACCATCAGAACTAAATGCCTAACCCCAACCCTTACACTAACCCTAACATAAACCTAATTCATACCTGAACCTTAAAACCTAGTGTTAACCCTCAAACAGCCTTTTGAAGAAGAGAGGACCAGCCAAGATGTCCTCACTTTACAAAAATGTCCACACTCCGATGGTTAAAAGCTTAAATTGGTCCTCACAAAGATTCCTGTACACACACACACACACACACACACACACACAACACTAGTAAAATAAAGTGCTACAGAGACAAACAGAAAAACATAAATATGCTAATTTTGTAATGTGACAAATATGTCCAGGTGACTACACAACACACCTTCATTTATCTGGTACAAGCAGCCAAATCTTCCTCACTCTACAAAAGCGAGTGTAGAAATCCGTGGAGAGCGTTGCCGTGGGCTGCAACAGTGAAACAGTCAGATGGAGATAATGTACAGTATAATGTTTGGCCTGGAGCAAGACACAGGGAGGTTGTTGTGTCCTATTTGCTGTTGAGATGTTGAGATTGTTTTTTTTTTTTTTTTTTGGAAGGTGTCTCATTGTCTTTGCCCTGTGGGATCTTAGCCACAGGACACATACAGCACAATCTATCTGTTTTCCATCTGACATAGTAATAGCCTCTCTGTTGCGTCTGCGTGATGCTAACGTCTCACATCCACTTTATCGCATCTTAACCCTCCTGTTGTGAATGATTTACAAAGTTTCTCTCTGAAAAATGTAGTTCGTCATAAGGTGCCATGTGTTTGTCCACACACGGCGTCGGTAAAAGATAAAAACTATTTTGATATTTTTCTTTGAACTTTGGATGTGTATCCGGTTCCCACTTACATACGCTACCTACAGAAATGACTTCAATCAATTAAAAGCAGCAGACCCGGGTTCGAATCCCGCCCAGGTCAGTTCACTGCATGTCTTCCCCTCTTTGCCCCATTTCAACTCTGTC
Organism: Ammodytes marinus; assembly: GCF_949987685.1. Taxonomy (NCBI): domain Eukaryota; kingdom Metazoa; phylum Chordata; class Actinopteri; order Uranoscopiformes; family Ammodytidae; genus Ammodytes; species Ammodytes marinus. The sequence goes on along the minus strand of NC_137213.1, from coordinate 30,192,722 downwards.
TCTCCAAATCTATCTAATAAAGCAAAAGTATCTTAAAAAAAAGACCAATTAAACTGTATATAAAAAATTTTTTAAATAAATTATAATGTAAAAATATATATAAATGTATACAATATATATAGCCTACAAATAATAAATTAAACACCACCAGCAACATTTAAGAATTATCTTTCTAAAGGAAGTCCAATCAATGTAGGAGAGTTCCAGCTACAGATTTACTTCTAAAACATGATGATTAAAGGCAGGTGATTATAAAAAGGAAATTGATAATCATACAAGAGCTCTAAGAGTCAGTGAGGTGAAATACTTGAGAAGAAATGTGATTCCCAAAAGGCCCACACCTGGAGATAAACAAAGAGATGCTATGGCGTCTCGCTAATCCTCCGCAGAGGGAGTCAGTCACTGGAAACCTTCATACCAATAGAATGGAAATTAGTGTGTGTGTGTGTGTGTGTGTGTGTGTGTGTGTGTGTGTGTGTGCGTGTGCGTGTGCGTGTGCGTGTGCGTGTGCGTGTGTGTGTGTGTGTGTGTGTGGTAGTGTTGAAATGTGACGATAGCAACAATAAAATTATGTTTTGGAGCAAAACAGAGATTTGAATCTTAGCTTGGATGTTGCGCAGAAAAATAAAATTATCAGTTTAGGGACGGTGATTGGCAGGGATTAACTGTTAATTGGAAGTAAAGTTGAAGTGGGGAAGATTATGCAAAATTACTATTATAATGCAAATGAGGGGTGAATAGTCTAGTATTAGGTATACAGAATGTTGTGTCTTTGTTGTGTTCTGTGTTTCATTTTTGATGTTGTCACCTATTAAAATCCATTTTGGTGTTTTTTTGTCGAAGATGTGAATTATTATTACTAGTTCAACACTTGATTTTAATGAATATAGTATGCTATTTTACCTATCAATCATCTATCTTTTTATGTATTTACTACATCCATCTATCTATCTATCTATCTATCTACTGTATCTATCCATCTATATATCTACTGTATCTATCCATCTATCTATCTACTGTATCTATCTATCTATCTATCTATCTATCTATCTATCTATCTATCTATCTATCTATCTATCTATCTATCTATCTATCTATCTATCTATCCATCTCGCTAACACAGCTGCAGAAGCTTAAATGTTTGAAGCATTTCCATTTAAGAATGTGAAAGTTGCATATCACACGCATGCATGCAGTATTCATAACCGCTGCTTATACAACATACATATAATACCGTACATATATTTATGTGTGGTTAACTCTTTACAGTAAATTGGGTGGTGACCTATATACAGTTTTTCTCAGTCGCTTTGGTGCTTTTCTCACATCACTATTAACATTTGCACAGCAGTTAGTGCATTTCTCAAAATAATTAGTGCAAACTGCAAAACCTAGTGGATAACCTGCAAAAGTACGTCACTTGCTCAAAATGGATAGTCTATTCCTCAAAAGCAAGTATTCATGTCAATGAAACTGCCAGTGTCATCAAAATGAGAAGTCTTGACACCATCGTTTATGAACATGTTTTCATTATGACAGTTTATTCTCTCAGTGTTTTCCAATGCAAAAAAAAAGGTCAGAACTCGTGACACTACCTGAAAATGCTCAAGACAGCACTATACACTACTTGTACAGCCATTTGAAAACTACAGTAAAGTTACACATTGCTGTAGTTAGGGGAGTAAGTGAGTACAAGACACTGAATACGTATGTTTCACATTTTTACTGTATATGCTCTTTGCAATTCTACAGCATTGTGCAAAAGAAAAATACACTTCAGTGACTTATTTAGAACAAACATAAAAAAACACCCTTTTGGTAGAGCTGTGCACAAATGTGAACAATATAACAGGACATATTGTAACTGAACATATACAGGTAAATCATTCTGGCACATCCAGATGTTCCTGTCTGTCTGGCCACATATTTTCATCCACATCACAACGGATATTATCCCTTGCAATGCAGCGAGGAAAAGATCTATGATAAAGAAAAGGTATACAATTTGCTTGACAGAATTTGATAATTAGTTCAACAATTTTGTATGTAATGACTCAAGCAATGAAATGAAGACTATTAGTTTTATTTGGAATGACTATTCAGCATCCATAAGTATGGTTAATTCTGACTGACATGACATAAGCAAATGACAATGTTATAAAACAGCAGAGAATTGTATGAAAGCAACTGATGCATGTCCAAAAGCATTTGCAATTTGTTCAGAGGAAGGAGAAATTGCTACTATGATGTGCTCAAATGACTAAATGTTGCGGAGGTTGAACTAATAGTTATGAGAATTTTCATTCTGATCTGAGAAAAGCACCAAAGCAACTTTTACAGAAAAACTGTAATATTCTCCAACTGTTGGCTTCTCTCGTCATCTGACTGTTTTTCTTGCCCAATCAGAGTGAAGATACCATGTTTCCATCTATTATTATGATATCATCTATTACAGTGAGTGATCATAACTGATATACTAAAGTATATCATGGTCAAAATAAACATATTTTTAGATACAACCATTTGAAATGCACCAAATCACTTTTTTCAGTTCCGATTAGATTCTGATTCCTGGATTTGGTCATCTACAGATACCGATACGCGATACTGCTTCTGAACACAATATTTGTTGTTGCTGTTGTTGGTATTCTGTGTAAGAGAAGTAAACCTTACAGCAATTCTTATTTAAAAAAGTAAACGAAAATGCATGAAATTTAAATACACAATAGTTTCTTTTAACAGTTTTGAACCGGTTCTATTATACGTGAGTTCAAAAGCATGCTAACAGAATGCAATGGTAAATTGATTAATTTCTTTTCAAGGTTTCCAAAGTGAATATTTGAAATAAAAGTGCAAGAACTTGTCAGCGATTCTGGAGAACGCTTGTTGTCAAAATCACTTTTTGTCACAAACAGTGAATATCCCCTCACGATCCACTACCTGTCAGTACTGTGTGTGCATTGAAAAAAATCCAGTATTCAAACACATCCTAGGCTCTGTAAACAGGTATGTTGCTAGCTACGGTTGGCCCCCTTTGTTTACATACCAGTTTACAGAGCCTAGGCTGTGTGTGTATTAACACTGTTTTTTTTCAGTGCACTGTGAGGAGATATTCACTGATTTTGGCTAAAAGTGATTTTGACAACAAGCATTGTCTCCAGAATCAGTGACTCCACCTTTTATATATCTCTCTCCCTCTCTCTCGTGATGTCACAGCCTAAGCCGTATAAAGCCGGTAGCAGTGTGGAGAAGTCAGTCATTGTGATACAGAGCTTCCCACTGCACAGCTGCTCTTTCTGAATCTCTCTGAGCGATTTTTAGCTTCAGACGTTGCTTAACAGTGGATAAAACTACTGGGAAAATTAAGATAGGAAGAAATTTGGTTTAACGACACCGGTGCAAGCTTCCTTCTTTCAGTCTAATGAAGGTGTAGTAGCCTACCGAAACCTAGTACCGTTGCCATTGTTTGAAACCTATTTTTGCCAGTAAGACAGTGTGCCGGAATTCACTTTTCTTGTGGATAAACTGCTGGGAAAATTAAGATAGGAAGAAATCTGTTGAATGTTGGTACCAGTGGACCCGACCTACAGCGGGAACATGGAGAGATCTGAGCGGGAAATACAAGTCAAGACCAAGAGGAAGAGGAGAAGGAGGAGATGTACCGGCAAAGGTTGGTGTTTGATCAAGTTTATTACGTTGAGAATGTACTGATAAATTACCAATATTTATATTAATGTAATAGGTTTACAGTGAATCTATTTCAATATGTAAAGTTTTTTTTTCAGTCAAATTTACTATCCACAATTAAAGAATTTAGTGCACACGCGACGAGACAAATTTCCTCACATACAATGACTTAATTGCAGTTCTTAAAGTGTATGAAGCTCTCCTCTTTTTTGAGTTTGTGTTCGATTAAGTTTATATGGAGAATGTCATTGTGATTCTTATTACCAATATTTATATTAAGGTGGTGGGTTTATACTAGTGAATATATGTCTTCCACACGTTGTTGTTTTTTGTTGTTGCATATGTGTACAGTAGATACATTCATATTCAGGCTTACATGTCTCTACATTTCATTCATTTTAACTGAAGTTTTCTTTCAAAGAAACCTACAAAAAGTGCACTCATGAGGAGTCATGTCAATGGCAGACCGGAGCAACAGACAATGACTGTTTATTTTTTGGGCAGATTTTTGTAGTTGCATGTACAGTAGTTATACAGTTCTTATAGTGGGTGAAGCCCTCTTTTAAATGTAAAGATTCAAGGAGACACTAGTCAATACATTACGTCTTAGCTACAGTTTATATAGTGTGTGACTCCCAAATATATTTTTTTCAAAAATACTTCAATCTTCTTGCAGTATTTGTGCTTTAATAATGAGTTTTTTATATGTTGTAATGTTTTTATGGAGGCAGAAATTATCTTATCGTTTAAGTGAAACCTTTGTGAGCAGAGCAAAATCATGACAGTTGTAATGTTAGACTGGATTCAAAAGTATGAGGAAATTACAATTTTTCATTACAATTAAGTTCAAGCCGACATTTCTTGTTGTGTGTGTTTGGGTTTGCTCTTCAGTTGTTAGTGGGGACAGAAATATGAATGTATTGTTTCGCTCACTGAGGCTGAACTGATTGGATCGTCTGTTAGAGAGACAAGACCCCTCTGCGTGAAAACTGCACGTCAACACAGCACTCTGTTAAAGGAATACTTCACCCATACGGAACCGGCGTTCTATCATTATAAAATCGCTATTATAATATAATGAAAGAGGTTTTTCTTCCCTCAGTCTTCCCTTGGCCTAGCTGTCCTGTTTATCCTAACCCTATATTTTACCATGTGTGATGTCACACATGGGAAAATGAAGGGTGAGACCATAAAACACTCTTTCTGCCGTTTCTCAGGCTAAGATGAACCGATTTCTAAAAATGTTGCACATTTATACAACATAGGATCTCAGAGTTCAATACACCTTCATATGTCAACTGGTGAAATAGGTCTTTAAGCTCTCAATGCTAATTTTTTGGGATATTTGTGGTCAGATATTCTATTCTTATTAATTCAAATGAAACTCAAAGTCAGTTTATTTAAACAGCAATGCATGGAGGGGTATCAGGACAGTGTTGAGAGAAAAAATAAATAATTATCCAACATCTACATTTTTAAAGATACGCAAATGTGCCCATAATTAGTTATATATTTCCAATATTAACACAAAGTTATGAATAAAGTTGATATACATTTTCTTTGCTCTAAAAAGTTAAATATTTTTAGATATTTATGACCTTTGCCTGATCTTCAAATCCCCTTTAAGGTAAAATAAGTCACAATGGTGTCAGTTTATGTTTATATCTGCTTAATTACGCACACACACACACACACACACACACACACACACACATATACACACACACACACACATATACACACACTCACACACACTATGTTCAAAAATACCAACACAGGTAAATCAGATAGTCAACGAAAGTCTTGTGGCTTCGTGTGTGTGTGCATGCATGTCTTTGTGTGCGCGTGCGTGCCTTTGTGTGTGTGTGCATGCATGTCTTTGTGTGTGCGTGCGTGCCTTTGTGTGTGTGAGTGTGTGTTTGTGTGAGTGAGCGTGCCTTTGTGTGTGTGTGTGCGTGCGTGCCTTTGTGTGTGTGTGTGTGCGTGCCTTTGTGTGTGTGTGTGTGTGCCTAAGTGAAATGTCTCATAACACCAGGCTATGGTAATCATAATTACAGTCATCTGGACAACAGGTCAGTCCCTTTTAGGATTAAACTGGCATTGTTCTCCTCATGCTAATCCTTTAGTAAATGCTGCAGATTATTCAGCGATGGCTTTTGTAATATTAAATCCATCGTTATTCAAAGTGCGCTAAGCCTATTCCACTTTCAATAATGACCCATTGGCCTTTTTGTTGTACACAGCAGCAGCAGCGCCGCCGAAGTAGAAAAAGCGTGTGTGTGTGTGTGTGTGTGTGTGTGTCCTCTTTGAAATATAAATGCTTTCAGAAAATCATCTCTCTATATAGCTCCCTTCAAATCCCATTATTTTAGGAGCAAGAATGCACTTAACTAACACTGCCTGCCACGGTATCTAACAATGAACTGTGCTTTAACGTAGGCTGTCATTACTCATTTATCATACACACTGAGATTTAAACGATCTAGAAGATGTTGCTAAACTCAGTGTTTTTGGGGGGGGCGGGAAGGGGGGGGGACAATAATTATATTCTAATCTGGATTGAAGAACTGAAATGGAGATGAATGCATTTAACCTGCTTATAGGCTACACAGGGGGCCCCATTGTTTAATGTGTGTTAATGGATTTGTAAAATAGGACATGGATATGATCAGATGTAGATAATTGGCATGGTAAGATAACATTCCATAATATAATATAACATAGCTAAGAAAGAGTTAAGATGACCAAGAGTTAGTTTATATTATAATGTAATGTCTTATCTTGATGTATTTTGTGCCCCTGTAAAGCACTTTGAATGAATGGCCTTGTGTCTGAATTGTGCTATAGAAATAAACTTGCCTTGCCTTGCCTTGCCTGTGTTGATTCTAGCGCCCCCTTTGGACACCGTACCATTCGGCTTTTCTCGTCTGCCTGCTGTAAATCGTTTGGTCTGATTTGGTGGGGATTCAGATCAGAGCAAAGGCATTGATACTATATGTAGAAACAGCATTCTGATTCACTGATGGTCTCGTTTGCTTTTACAGGTAATCTATGAGGAAAAATAATATAAATAAAATATTTTTTCCTTAGACTGAACCTTTTATATCTACATAACAGTGGGTCTCCCCCCCCCCCCCATACATGGAGGCCGCCATTTTGACCGGCTATGATTCTACAGTAGCACAGAATGGACAAACGTAAACTGGCCACTGTAGCTTCTGTTATTATTCAAAAGGAAGGGGTTACCTAGGGAGCGTTGGATTCTAGAACTTTCCGCACTAGATGCCACTAAATATTCAGATACTACACACTGCACCTTTAAATATCATTTGAATGGCTTTGTTGAATGTGCAGCAGTTGTTAATTTTACACTGAAAGAAAGTCATAGAAAAGTTGCTGCTCACAAGAAAAACGACTTGTTTACTGCAACATTTATTTTTAGCTTTTGTGAAAACTCAAATGATGTAAGTAATCACTGGACAAAGCCTATTATGGGATGATTTTGTTAATAAGGGCTTTTCTGTGTGTACAGATGACAATAAGGGGTTGGCTGTAAAATCCCCTTCTGTTGCTCAAATTTTAGTCCATTGTAACTAACTGTCTGTCATATTTTTGGCTAGAAAAATTTAGCCTAAAAAAAACATGAGATTGTCCAGCTTTCAGTGAGGATTATGATTTTTCCAGCATGGAACAAACAGCTGGTGTCTGTTGTGTGTTATATTTCTGAATGCACGTCATGCGTTATGGAACATATCTGTATATATCAGATGCATTTTTTTGGATAAGTGAGCTCTGTCGCAGCTCTCTGTGCAGTCAAACTTAGTGGGGCATGTCAGTGTGCAATTCCACTGATGGATCCGGCAATCTCCGCACTTCTCTAAAGGCTCTGTCTCCGTGAAAACATTAGCAATATGGTTTGTGTGCTGTTGCCCATTTAACTTAATTGCAGCGGCGCTCAGCGGGGTAAAGTGGGGCACTAACTCTGCCAGGGTTAGGGGTCCCATTTCCTCCTGGGAACGGCTGCTAACAGGGTCTGAGTGTTGATCCCAACTGGTGCTGCTGAATATACAAGAGAAAAAAGTTATATTAGAGGTGAAATATGTCATTTTTTCTGCATACTGGAAAATAAAGTGTTGTCAAATTGCTATTTACCATACTGGGCTGTGTAAATAAGATTAACTTGACTTGAATTCTTATAGTGGGTGAATTAAATGTTGTCTTTAGGGAGGGCTGACAATGAGAGAAACAGATGCATTTCTTCAGTCTTCTTTATTTAAAGTTAGCATGAATTAAGGATCTGAATGAGTCTGTTGGGGACTTAAAAAATATATATATTGTAAACTTATTTGAAGTAAATAGTGACAGAGTTGAAATGGGTAGAGAGAGAGGGGGGATGACATGAAGTAGAGGTCCACAGGTCGGATTTGAACCTGCGACAACAACTGAGCCTAAATGCTAGACGCTCTAACCACTACACCACCGGAGCATTCTATTGGTGACTTTTTCATCAAATGTAAATGCTCATATAGCTTTTAACCAGAACTCTTTTGCCTAAATGAATTAACAACCAAAACGGCCAATAATTCACAGACAACAGTCCCCCAATTATAGACCAATGAAAACCGAATCTCTCTCTCAAACTGATAAAGCAGTGTGACAGTGCAGCAGCCGGGCGAGGGGCATTAAAAGTTGAAACGGGGCCATTGTGAGCAGTCAACAGCCTGCCATAGATTATTGCTTTCATTGTTATTATCTCTCATTGCAATTTCATCGCGGATTACCATATGTTTCGGTGCAACAATTTCATCACTCACTTCCAAAATAGTGATCATCAGTCTGTTGATTTGGAAAGCGGACGTTTAGCTCTGCCCGGCTTTGTTGTGATTTGATGAGTTTCACCACTGAACTAAATCGAGACTTAAGAAAAGATTTGTGGTTTGTTTTTACTGCAAAGAGGGGAGGGGGGGGATAATGTTTGTTGTTGTGGATCTATAGATTAATCCCAAACTATCGAGTGCAACAATTGAATCAGACGATAAATTAATGAAACTCAGTGTGTGTAAATATGCAAATGTGGTTGGTTGAAGCAATGTTCGAAATTCAGATACTGCTACATTTGGAAAAATTGGAAAGCTGGATAAAGTCTTTAAAATAATAAGAGTTTAGATTTTAAATGGTGCTGTGACACAAATTATTATTTTGTGAAAGTGAAATTAGGAAAATATTTGCAACGCTCCCTTGCTCACCCCTCCACTTTGGGGAGAATTTACAGAAGCTACGGTGGCCATCAAGGACAAGAAGCTATAGTTACTAAAGATGACATCATCCACCACTGCCTCAAGTCTCTTTCCGCTCTACATTTCAGAAGGGAAATATTGTATAATTTACTAAACTACATTCTTTGACCAATTTTAACTTAAGACATATGTGCAGATAATCGTGTAGCTAAGTAGGTGTGTTATGTGTTTGAGCTTAATACCTTTCAACCAAGTGCAGCAATGCTTAGCCTCTACTCAGTAAAATATACATGTTAGTACAAGGAGGTTAAAGGACTACTTCACCCATACGGAAACGCCTTACGACAATAGCAAAGATTCTATTCTGCTGCTCATCAGCCAGCGATCAAAAATATGAAGGTTGATGAGGTAAGACATTCTGATGCAGATTTTCCTTTTTTGACCAGATTTATTGCTGAACATTTTTTTATTGTTATAGTCACACACTTTAAAGGTGCAGTGTGTAATATGACATCATCAAGAAAGTTCTAGAAAGTTCTAGAATGCAGCGCTCCCTGGGTAACCCCAACCCTTTCGAATAATAACAGAAGCTACAGTGGCCTTCAAGGACAAGAACAATTCTAAATTTTAAACAACGCACCTGATGACATTCCAACTATGACACTTTCAAGATGGCGGCACTAGGCCTTGGTCCAAGATGTGCAGAAATATGGACATATATGAGACCCTTTCTAAGGGAAAAAATAATAATTAAAAAAAAAAAAATCAGCTATTATGCACTAAATTAAATGTACTTATGGATATTATAATTACTTTCTACAAAATCTGCTAGGAAATAAAACCCGAAATTCTACACAATGCAGCTTTAAGGATTTTGAAGCCTGATTGCAGAGTGTCACTTTGTCGTCCTGTTATCTTGTGTACTCGTGTAACAGCATTCAAACATTGGATTTCAAGTCCCAATCTTCAAAGCTTTAACCACTCGGCCGTCACAGCTGCTTCATAGTAATCATACTGAGGGTCAATGAGACTCTGGTTGGATGATGTGAAAGCAGAAATGTTGCCAGAATTGTAGCAGCATACAAAAACATTTTTCTATTCCAAACACAATCAGATAATTCTCATCTGAAGTGTCAACTCTGTGGCTAAGAGGTTGTTTCAATCGAGCCGCTGCTTTGATTTCAGACTTCAGGTTTTCGTTTCTTCCCCAGTTAAGTCTCTCTACTTCCCTCTCACAACTGAATCAGCATTTAGATCATATGTTGTGCAATGTGGACCATTCTAAACATACTGCATAAAGGATGTCTCTCAATGTTGTTGTTGATGTAGGCCCTTAGTACACACTGTACACACTCTATATGCTTCCTTTGTTGAATGAACAGAATTTGAACCTACATATACATATCTGGTGGGTCACTGTGGATATTTTTTAAGTATTTTTCTTAAGGTATTTTAACCTTTTATTGATAGTTGAGAGGAGAGAGTAAAGAGTGGAAATGGGGAGAGAGAGGGGGATGACATGCAGTAAAGCCGCGATTCAAAGCCGCAACCACCTCGAAAAGGACTGATCCTAGATGGTACGCGCCATACCCACTACGCCACCCTTCAGACACTGTGGAGTTCAATTGATTCTAGTATGGTGTGTTCATATTGTTCATAGTTTGAATCAACCAAGATGACCACATTGGAACAGTCATATCATTGAGTGCTTAAGCGTTGTGATATCTTTCAAACTGAACATCAGTAGATTTACCATGAAGTCAGGCCATTGTCAGAGATCCTTGGATTTTAAGTTTTACCACTTGGCTATCACGTCCACGTCTTTTTAGGAGCAAACGCGTAATGACTAGGATTATGTCTTCTTACAAGGTAAACAAATCGAAGATTCTTCAGTCCTCGCTGTGAGCAGGGTTCGAACCTGCGCGGGGAAACCCCATTGGATTTCGAGTCCAACGCCTTAACCTCTCGGCCATCACAGCTGCTTTGGCCTCATCTGGTTCATGCCAACACGCCCAAGATCCAACAGTCATATCACGATTTTCCTAGTCGTAGTGATAACCCTCAAACTGAGGCTGTGTCTCATTTAAGGGGCCGCAGCCTGCGCAAGGTAACGGCTTGTTACGCAAACCGGAAATGCTCGTAAACGGAGACCGTCTCATTTAACAACGCTCGTTCGGCCTTCGATTCGGCCTTCACGGGCTATGGCCTTCATAGACCGTGTAGACCGCGTCCTTAGAAGGATGCAGCCCCTCGATTGAGACACAGCTAAAGTGTCAACAGATTGACCTCAAAGTCCAATCAGTATCACTAACGGCTATCACAGCTTGGGACAAAGCCAATGGAATGCTCATGAAAATTCCCTGCAATGGCACTGACATGGCCTGATATCGAACCAATTCTCTGAGATCATTTTTTGATACCCCTCTCAAGCTGAACTTCAAAAGATCGAGCGGGATGTCTGTAAAGTATCTAAGTAACCTTAGATCTCAGTTTTCCCTCTCTGCTCATAGTGCTACCTATTTGGGAGCACTCTGACTAGTTAATTGTCATAACCGACTTATATAGGATTTAAGTTTTCAAGGTACATGAAGAACAAAGATCCTTAAAGTCAGGTATCGCTGTGAGCAGGGTTCGAACCTGCGCGGGGAAACCCCATTGGATTTCGAGTCCAACGCCTTAACCTCTCGGCCATCACAGCTGCTTTGGCCACATCTGGTTCATGCCAACACGCCCAAGATCCAACAGTCATATCACGATTTTCCTAGTCGTAGTGATAACCCTCAAACTGAGGCTGTGTCTCATTTAAGGGGCCGCAGCCTGCGCAAGGTAACGGCTTGTTACGCAAACCGGAAATGCTCGTAAACGGAGACCGTCTCATTTAACAACGCTCGTTCGGCCTTCGATTCGGCCTTCACGGGCTATGGCCTTCATAGACCGTGTAGACCGCGTCCTTAGAAGGATGCAGCCCCTCGATTGAGACACAGCTAAAGTGTCAACAGATTGACCTCAAAGTCCAATCAGTATCACTAACGGCTATCACAGCTTGGGACAAAGCCAATGGAATGCTCATGAAAATTCCCTGCAATGGCACTGACATGGCCTGATATCGAACCAATTCTCTGAGATCATTTTTTGATACCCCTCTCAAGCTGAACTTCAAAAGATCGAGCGGGATGTCTGTAAAGTATCTAAGTAACCTTAGATCTCAGTTTTCCCTCTCTGCTCATAGTGCTACCTATTTGGGAGCACTATGACTAGTTAATTGTCATAACCGACTTATATAGGATTTAAGTTTTCAAGGTACATGAAGAACAAAGATCCTTAAAGTCAGGTATCGCTGTGAGCAGGGTTCGAACCTGCGCGGGGAAACCCCATTGGATTTCGAGTCCAACGCCTTAACCTCTCGGCCATCACAGCTCTTTCATGAACAGTCGAATTCAGAACTCTTTTTCTGGACAGCGCCATGTACGAACGACGTAAGGAGTGTTTCTCCTAAGAGACCGTTCGGGAACCACGACTATAGAGGTAAACAACTTTGGTAAGTTATAACGTAGGAGTCTTCGTAGCGCGCTAAGAGCGGACGTTATCGGGAAACCGGGCCCAGGTTCATTGTCATAACCCTGTTCTACAGGATTAAAGTTCACAAGATTCTTAAAGTCAGGCCTCGCTGTGAGCAGGGTTCGAACCTGCGCGGGGAAACCCCATTGGATTTCGAGTCCAACGCCTTAACCTCTCGGCCATCACAGCCATGGTCCACTTTCTCGATGGAATTCTCAACTGTCGCTGATTGCCTTGTCGTTGTGTAAACCCTCAATTTGAGTGTCAAAAGATTGGCCTTGTCCCGTCATTATCACTATTGGCTTACTCTTGGATTGGGAAACCCCATTTGACCTCAAGTCTTACTCCTTAACTACTCGGACATCATAGCTGTAGTGCACCGCTCATGTGCACTTTGACCAATCAGAGCGAGGCTCCGATTCTTCGTTCTTATTGGCTGTTGGGACTGTCCATTCACTTTGGCACCGACTTTGTTGGTGTAGAGCGTGTCAGGGAGGGACCATAGGGGAGGGACCAAAGAAAACAAGTGGACGAAGGTTTCTGGTGAATCCTAAAAGGCGACATCATTCCTGCTACATATTTTGTGAGCACCGAATTGCTTGTTTCGATGTAATACATTTTTTAAACTTTTGCAGGAAATTTGTATCTGATAGTGCTCAAGTTCCCCTGAATGCAGTTATCAGTACCAGCTTACCCTTGGTTTTAAAGGTGATCATCTGATCATAGATCCTTAATGTCAGAGGTCGCTGTGAGCAGGGTTCGAACCTGCGCGGGGAAACCCCATTGAATTTCGAGTCCAACGCCTTAACCTCTCGGCCATCACAGCTCAGGACAACTCCGATGGAATGTTCATTAAGATTCCCTGCAATAGCACTGACACGCTCTGATATCCAACCAATTCTCGACCGTCCAGAAGATCTTTGATGGAATGCTCATAATTCTATAAAGTTCCCTGCAAGAACGCCGACACGACCTGCAATGATTTGGTTTCATGATATTCCCTATCAAGCTCAACATCAAAAGTTCTAGGCACATCACTACTCAGCCATCACAGCTGTCTTGAACATGTTTGATGGAATGCTGAGGTACCCTCATGCAGATGACGATTTTTACATCACGGATAGCCTACTAGAGCAGAGCCCCTCAAAGTACTAATTGGTCTTTAAGGTAACTTTGACCTTCTGCTAACATTTAGACATTGAAGCAAATGAAGACCAAAGATACTTAGAGTCTGAGTCTCAGTCGCTGTGAGCAGGGTTCGAACCTGCGCGGGGAAACCCCATTGGATTTCGAGTCCAACGCCTTAACCTCTCGGCCATCACAGCTTGGGACAACACCGATGGAATGTTCATCAATCTTTCCTGCAATGGCACTGACACGCCCTGATATCCAACCAATTCTCTGAGATCAAGATCATTGATTATGTCATGATACCCCTCTCAAGCTGAACTTCAAAAGATCTAGCTGGATGTTTGGAAAGTATCTCTAAAGACTTAACCATAGATTTAAGTCTGCACTCTTGGCTCATACTGCTACCTATTTGGGAACACTATGACGAGGTTATTTGTCATAACACTCCGTTCAAGGTATATGAGGAACAAAGATCCTTAAAGTGAGAAATCTTTGTGAGCAGGGTTCGAAACTGCGCGGGGAAACCCCATCGGATTTCGAGTCCAACGCCTTAACCTCTCGGCCATCAAAGCTGCTTTAGGCACATCTGGTTCATGCCAAGATGCCCAATATCTAACAGTCATATCACAGATTTCCTTGTCATAGTGATAACCCTCAAACTGAGTGTCAACAGATTGACCTCAAAGTCCAGTCAGTATCACTAACGGCTTACTCTTGGATTTCAAGTTTTCCCAATTGGCTATGACTACCACATCTTTTTGATCAGGATCAAAGATTACCCCTTGCAGATGACGATTTATGTAGCCTACTAGAGCAAAACCCCTCAAAGTATTAATTGGTCTTTATGGTGACTTTGACCTTCTGCTAACATTTTGAAATTGAAGACCAATGATATTTAGAGTAAAGCCTCAGTCGCTGTGAGCAGGGTTCGAACCTGCGCGGGGAAACCCCATTGGATTTCGAGTCCAACGCCTTAACCTCTCGGCCATCACAGCTGTTTCCTGTGAATTTGATGGAGTGTTTAGGTAGCAATGAAAGTTCCCTCAGGCGTCATGATACCACTTTCAAATTGAACATAAAAAGATCTAGCTGGAAGCCTAGAAACTATAAGTAACAGCTTACCCACTGATTTCAGTCTTCCCTTTTGCCCATTATTTCTACCTCTTTTGGTAGCACACACCGAATGACTCGTTGTCGTAAAGCTTTGCCTTTTGAAGGAACTTTGGAGTAAATCAGGACATAAGACACTAACGTAGCGAGAGGCTTACGGGAATCAAGAAGTGGCTCCGAGCAGCGGCCAGACTAGTGTCAATCGCTGTGCGCACTATTCAAACCTACGCCGGGAGATCCCATTGGATTTGGAGTCCAACGCCTTTACCTCTCGGCCATCACAGCTGTGGTTGAAACATTTGATTGAATGCTCAACTATCGCTGATTGCGTTGTTGTGAAAATCCTCAAATTGAGTGTCAAAAGATTGGCCTTGAAGTCCCATCATTATCACTAATGGCTTACTCTTGGATTGGGAAACCCCATTTGACTTCAAGTCTAACCTTTTCAACCACTCAGTCATCACAGCTGTGATAAAAGACATTCACGGAATGCTTATGGAACACTCAATGCTTCCTCCTCTTTTGAAATAAGCTGTGTGAAAAATCAGACAGTTGACCTGACCAACCAATCATTTTACAGAGAGATTAGGCATCAAGTGCAATATCTTGAACACTTGGCAATCACAGCTGTGTTGAACACATCAGCTTACCCTTGGATCTTGAGTTTTTCCACTTGGCTATCACTACCACACGTGTGATGATCAGGCTCATTGTCATAACACTTCCACAGTCATCTGTTGCAGGATTTAACTTAAGGTAAATCTGGATCAAGTGTTCATAAAGTCAGACATCGCTGTGAGCAGGGTTCGAACCTACATTTCAAAGCAACAACACTTTGATAACTAAATCCTTTTGTTCAGGCTCTTACAATCCCTAGGAGAGTCAATAGATAGATAGATAGATAGATAGATAGATAGATAGATAGATAGATAGATAGATAGATAGATAGATAGATAGATAGATAGATAGATAGATAGATAGATAGATAGATAGATAGATAGATAGATAGATAGATAGATAGATAGATAGATAGATAGATAGATAGATAGATAGATAGATAGATAGATAGATAGATAAGCCCCTTTTACACAGCCAGTGAAAGCCGGGAATATGCCGGCCTTTCGGCCCTCCCCCCAGCTGTGTAAATGCGACAGTTGCGGAACGAGGGAAGAAAGGTGCGAGTGATCGTTCCGGGAATTTTACTACCTCGGGGGGTAGTAAGATTCCCGACACGATCAGTTCCGCCTCTCTGTTTAAATGCTCCAGCTTGTTGTTGCGGAACAGGGGGGCGTTTGACGTTCCATAGTCTACGTTCTAAACATGCGACCATGTTAGCAGTTGAAGGACGTGTGTTTAACATTAACCACGGCGGCCTGATGTCCCGTAAAAATCACCAAATAAAAGGAACGGTGTATAATCTAGCTGATCATAAGGTCCGTTGCTCAATCCAAACCCCCGCGCTTCATTTTGCAGAGTGTATGAGTCTATTTCTGCCCAGGAGAAGTTGTACAATGGAAAGCTAGGCTAGGCTAAGTAAGGGATAAAGTATAGCGAACGGGTCACTTGCTAGAAATAAAGACCGACAAGCTGAAGCAGGAGCCCGACGCGCAGCGGAGGGCTCTTGTTCAGCTTGAAGGTCGACCTAGTAACGGGGGAATAGTCTGCTCGCCCCGCTAGACTGTCTGCTTCAGCTGACTGAAGGCTCCGGCTCAGCTGTTAGCCACAGAGCTACTGTTTTGCTAACGCATTCCGCCGCCGCTATTATTATCCTAAGTCTGAGCGTATATCCACACTTTATTTCTGTCTACAGTAACGTGACTTCACACACTGTGTGTATGTGTATGTCTGATTGGCAGATCGCTGCCCTCACAAAGAGACACGCTCACAACCAACCTGTCACACACACACACACACACACACACACACACACACACACACACACACAGAGGTGAAGCGGTCGGATTGATTTAGTCAGTTTGGTTAACTGTCCCAGTGATGTTGGACTCAGCGCGTAGCGAGATCAACTGGCACATCGTGGGGACAGTAAAATACGGCCCTCTTACTGCAAGCTCCAGCACTTCTGCTCTCAATTCACCGGCCATTGTTGTTGTTGTAAAGCAGCTGACCGGCGCGGCGCTAAATGTTTACGTCACACCTGACGCTGTTTACAAGCACCTCTTTCATTCCGGAGCGCTGTGTAAAAGAGACTACTGATGCGCCAGCAGGCCGGCGTTGCTTGGTTCTGTGTAAATAACACAGAAGCAAGCAAAGCCGGCATTTTGGAGTGATGTTGTTCCGTCAATATGCCGCAATCTCTGTGTAAAAGGGGCTATAGATAGATAGATAGATAGATAGATAGATACTCCTACAATCCCTAGGAGAGTCAATAGGGTAATGAGTAATAAAGTTCTAAGAAAATCTAATTGAATAAGAAAAGAATAAACCAACCATCTACTATTACAAATATCATAACTAATAACACAGAGGCAGTCGGTAGAGAAATCATTCCAAAAAGTTCCCACATTTCTTTGCCCTTGAGGAAAGACAGTCCACATTACTAGTAAATGAAACTGCTTGCCATTAATTACGCTTAGCAAATGAGATTAACTACAGCTGTCAGAACACACACACACACACACACACACACACACACACACACACACACACACACACACACACACACACACACACACACACACACACACACACACACAGGATAGCAAGCGGGTGTTTTTCTCTTCCCCCCCTGCCATGGCTAATTTCATTAATCTATTAAATAGGGTTCATTAACAGCGGTTGGATGGAGAATCTTCCCTTCTGAGGTTTAATAAACACAAGAACTATGGAATATGAAGAGATGCAAGCTTCCTGCTTTCATTTCTGCTCAGCTCTTTGTCTCTATTCTTTCTTGTCCAGTAAATTGTTGTGTTTTGATTCCACTGTTCTATAAAGTATTGTTGCTTTATGCACTTTCGGTTATAAATTATGTCTTTAAAGGTGGAGTCAGTGATTCTCGAGAACATTTGTTGTCAAAATCCCTTTGCTCAAAATCAATGAATATCTCTACCCGTCCATACTATGTGGTTGCTAAAAAACAACAATTTACAGAGCCTAGGCTGTGTATGAAAATTTTTTTCCACATGACCTGGTTTACAAAACAACAGCTCCAATGTAATCTCTAAATTATCGCCTAGACCTACATTTTGCTTGTGAAGAAGATTGCAGATGGATTAATCAAATAATTTTGTGTTTCAACCTAGTTAACCTCTGCTCAAATCAAGTGTCAAGTAGTATACTGCGTTTCACAAATGGTTGCACTTGTTATACTTGAATGACAGTAAGTGAGTTTTTTTTGCCTAAGAGCTCATGAGTGACAATAGAGTGAGAGACTTACTCAAATGTTGGAGCAATAAATTCGATTTTTCAATTCCAATAAAAAGGTTCAAAAAACGTATAAACTTTAGCTCAAAACTAAGTCTGACAAAATATTTCTTTAGTCTATTTTGGTATGTGGCATGGGTGGGATGAACGGAGTATTTTTTTTTAAAGATGACTCTTTTTTTTTGCGTTTTCAAGCTTTATTTGACACAGTACAGATTTGAAATGTGGAGACAGAGAGAGAGAGAGAGAGGGGGGATGACCTGCAGTAAAGGTCCACTGTTTGGATTTGAACCCGCAACCACTAGCAACGAAGGCCGGAGCCAATATGGTACGCGCTCTATTCACTACGCCACTGGAGCACCCTCGACGAACGGAATATTGACAGAAAGTGTGGGAAGGGGGGCGCCCTTAGCTCAGTTGGTAGGGCGTCCCCCCCATGGGCCTCGGCCAGCAGCGGACCCGCTTTCGATTCCAGCCCGCGGTCGTTCTCTGCCTGTCACTCCCCTCTCTGCCCCATTTCAACTCTGTCTCTACACTACCAATAAAGCATAAAAGTGGCAAAAAAATATCTTTAAAAAAAAAAAAGTTTGGGGAGGCGAGAAGAGCTTACAAAATTCAACACAAAGACAAACACACAGTTTTTATCTTTTTTCATCGTCAGAATAAATGGCGCCATTAGCACTGATGATGAAGCAGGTCATTAAAACATCTCCAGCCATCCACCTGCCGCTGCCTTCAACAAGCCCCAGACTCACACCATTACATTCACAGCTCTCGCTCATATCAAACCCACCACTTAATGGCACCACACGCCTAATAGAACTGCAAGGTGCAAGGTTAATGCAGAGCAGTTTAGTGGGCACTCTTCATTATTCTAACGACTTTTAGTTCCACATTGAAAAAGGATAAAAAATGGGCCAAAACAAGCAGTGAAATCACCCACCAGGAAGTTATATAATTCAGAAAAAGATAAGAGATAAAACATCTTATTCATACAAATTCATAAATGTGGAAAATTTCATGGGGTATGAATAATTTTGCAAGGCACTGTCTGTATCACCTTGGAATTCCTTTTGGACCCTAAGCCAGTGACCTCATTCATCCCCATCTAGATCATGTGCCCTGCCACTATTCTAACAGATTTTATTATAGCAGTGGATGCAGGGGCAGAATATCCTCCACATACAGGTGATACTCGTATTATTAGAATATCATGGAAAATGAATTGGAATTGAGGCAAGAATTCATGCAAAAGGGGCCCAAACCAAGTACTGAGCACATATGGATGATTATACTTTATAGAGGGCCGACATTTCTGTATTTAAAATCCCTTCTTTATTGATTTCATGTAATATTCAAATTTTCTGAGATTTTGAATTTGAGGTTTTCATAAGCTGTTAGCTATAATAATCAAAATTATAACAAATAAAGGCTTGAGATATCTCACTTTGCATGTAATTAGTCTATATAATATATTATTTTCACCTTTTAAGTTGAATTACTGAAATAAATGAACTTTTGCACGATATTCTAATTTTTCAAGTTTCATACATAACCGCAGCTAAATATGGTCAGTAGCTGTAAATGTTTTTTGATATCTGCTGTTTCTGGAATACTTAGGTTGCGTTCCGAATCGCATACTCTTTCTTTTTTCTATTCTACATACTACATCCGACGATAAAAAGAATCTAGTTAGGATGCAGTAGGCATACTATTGGGACATACTTTTCTCTCTTATTTCATCATAACATTGCGCCTTGATCTTGCCTCTTGCTTTTATATCCGTCGCATCCCCGTTTGTTTTCATATGGAGGCTTCGTCGATGCGATGTCACTTCACGTGCGCACTGGATTGTGGGTCAGAATCGCCCAAATAGGATGCACTTTTCAACACTAACAATCTTGGCCGCATGAAGTAGGACATCCGGGTACTTCTAACCATCCTAAATCTGGCCACAAGAATCGGGACATCCTAAATCTTTTTTGTACATACTATATAGTAGAAAGTATGCGATTCGGAACGCAACCTTATTCTGCCTGCAGCAAGAGAAAACATATTATGGATCAACATAAAAAATTATGAGCCATTTTATTCTTAAGACACTTTATTATTCATTTTTAAGGACTTAATTAATTTTGTGCACCAATACACTTCTTACAATAGTTTCCTGGCATAGAAAACATTTCTTTATCATTTTGGGCTTACATATTATTTGAACATTTAATATTTTTATTTTACTTCACCCTTAAACCTGCAGTGTGTAGAATTTTGGGTTTTATTTCCTAGCAGATTTTGTAGAAAATAATTATACTATCCATAAGTACATTTAATTTAGTGCATAATAGCTGTTTTTTTTTTTAATTATTATTTTTTCCCTTAGAAAGGGTCTCATATATGTTCATATTTCTGCATATTTTGGACCGCCATCTTGAAAGTGTCATAGTTGGAATGTCATCAGGTGCATTGTTTAAAATTTAGAATTGTTCTTGTCCTTGAAGGCCACTGTAGCTTGTTATTATTTGGGGAGAGAGAGAGGGGGGATGACCTGCAGTAAAGGTCCACGGGTCGGATTTGAACCCTCGACCACTGCAACGATGGCCGAAGCCAATATGGTACGCGCTCTATCCACTACACCACCGGAGCACCCTGATGAGGAACTTTTAAATGCTTGTGAAACAATCAAATTTTTCCTCTGATGATAACTATAAGAAAAAACTCAGTCTAGTTTTTTCGCTGATAAAAATTCATTTGAAAGGAAGCCACATTTCTGTCAAACGACCTTCACCAGGCCCCCTCGGATGATAATAAATTACCTTTAACAGCAAACCGTGATCGCTACTAAATCAAAGTTTACTCTGCTTCACCATGGTCATATTACAATTATTATTAATCTGACAGTCACATATAAATACCTCATGGCCATGCATCCTGCCTCTTTCACTCGCTTCCTAAAAAAAAGCAGCTGACATGTCTTTAGGACAGCAGGCGATAGATAGATAGATAGATAGATAGATAGATAGATAGATAGATAGATAGATAGATAGATAGATAGATAGATAGATAGATAGATAGATAGATAGATAGATAGATAGATAGATAGATAGATAGATAGATAGATAGATAGATAGATAGATAGATAGATAGATAGACAGACAGCAGGCGCTGGTGGTGTCGTAACAACACAACTGCTTTCGTTCAAACGGGGCACTTTTGGAGAAAAAAATTGGTAAATTATTATTATTATTCAGTATGTCATATGAGAATCAAAAGGTGGTTTTGTTATAGACCTAATTGAAAAACTTTCTATCACACCAAGGAAAGCTATTTCACCCAATCCGCTGAAATCTAATGGAAAAAAAACGATTGTGCTTGTGCTTGATTCTAAAACTGTGTGACTTGGTTTAACAAGACAAAACTTGTCATTCAGTTTGAGCCCCTTGATGCTGTCGGTCTGAATACCTGAGTCCTTATCAGCCAAACCTTTCAATTACCTGTTATCTGGAACAAACTCCCAGAAAACTTGAGGTCTGCTGCAACCCTCAGTTCTTTTAAATCGAGCCTGAAGACTTTTCTGTTTCCATTTTAACCTGTACTTTTTAATTTAATTTAAATATTTTACTTCTTTTCATTCGCTTTTAAATGTCTTCTAATGTGTTTCATGTATTTTAATCTTGTCCCTGTAAAGCATTTTGAATGGCCTTGTGTTTGAATTGTGCTATATAAATAAACTTGCCTTGCCTTGCCTTGCCTTGCCTTGCCTTGCCTTGCCTTGCCTTGCCTTGCCTTGCCTTGCCTTGCCTTGCCTTGCCTTGCCTTGCCTTGCCTTGCCTTGCCTTGCCTTGCCTTGCCTTGCCTTGCCTTGCCTTGCCTTGCCTTGCCTTGCCGTGGCTCGCTCTCCGGTCCGCCTGTGTGTTTGTTTTCCCTCTGTATGTTTAACTGGGAACTCTGAATGGCCCTCCCCTCTCTCCGTACTCACACATTACGTTTGCACTATCGCCATCAATGTCTTTCCCTCAGTCCATTCCATTATTATTATCTATTTTTTTAAACATCATTTTTTTGGAGAATTTCTTTGCTTTTTATTAGATAGGTTTGGATAGGCAGAGTTGAAGTGGGGCAGAGAGGGAAAGACAGGGGGGTGACTTTGTGACCACTACACCACGAACACCCCCCCCCCCCCCCATTCCATTACTTTTCATGGATGGGACAGAATAAGAGACCAGTCTGGATTTTTCTTAAATCTTCGTCTCTACATTACTTATTGAGAATGCTCTAAATGACACAAAACGTTTTGGAATTTGGTAGAAATGTTGTCAGTAGTTTATGTTATAAAACCAAAATGTTCATTCTACTCAAACATATGCCTATAAATAGTCAAAACGAGAGACACTGAACATTTGGAGTGGGCTAATAATTTTTTCCAGAGCTGTATATTATGTTGCATCAAGTTGTGGAGAAGATCCTAATTGATTTTAATGTATTTTTGATGCTGTTTTTCAGGGCAGGTCAACACACTATCGACCCTCATCAGTCCCACAACACTCTGGGATAATGAAGCGTCTTCAGCCGAGGATGCAGACAATTCAAGTAAATATATTTTCCTACCTTGCACTTCAAAAATATGACGTTAATACACAGCCTAGGCTTTGTAAACTGGTATGTAAACAAAGGGGCCCACTGTAGCAAACAACATGCCCATTTACAGAGCCTAGGCTGTGATTTTGTGATTTGTGGGCGACTGTGGCTCAGGTGGTAGAGCGGGTCGGCCGATGATCAAAGGGTTGGAGGTTCGATCCCCGCCCTGCCACCTGTGTCATAGTTGTTGTGTCCTTGGGCAAGACACTTCACCCACCTTGCCTCGTGTGAATGTCGATAGTTAGCCTGCTATCGGTGTGTGAATGTGTGTGTGAATGGTAACGTGTAAATGGGAACAGGTCTCCCTTGCAAAAGAGTCTTCGGACTCAATGGGATTTACCTGTATAAATAAAGGTTAAAAAAAAAAAAAAAAAAAAAAATTTAACACCTGATTCTTTTTCAGCGCACACACAGTTAGTGGATCATGAGGGGATATTCACAGATTTTGACAAAAAGTGATTTTGATAACAAGCGTTCTCCAGAATCACTGACTCCACCATTAACCCTACACCTTTATCTATCCCCAGGCACAAGCAGCTTTGAGGTGAAAGAAAATCACGACGATGTAATAAGTCATACGGACTGCGACCCACTACGAAAGTATCACCCATCAAACTTTTACACAACTTATCCCATTGCCTCACCACGAAATCTAAAGAGAAAGAGGCTTTCGCTAGTGGACGGAAAAGACCAAAACTACTTTACATGTAAAAGATCAACCTGGGCTGTCACTCAGAAGAACGCACTGGTTCAGCTAAACGAGTTACGACCCGGTTTGCGTTTCGAGATCACCTCAAAAACCGGCCCGATCCACGCTCCGGTGTTTTCAGTCGGCGTGGAAGTCAATGGATTCCACTTCGAGGGCCGAGGACCGACCAAGAAAAAGGCCAAGATGAGAGCCGCAGAACTGGCTTTACGCTCGTTCATACAGTTTCCAAATGCCACCCAAGCTCACGCCACGATGGGGGATTTCACACACAACTCCACTGTGGATTTTACCGCGGATATACCGGACTTCCATGATGCATTCCTAAAAGAGTTCGAGCCATCGTCCCTTATGCACTGCACAGCGGCAGCAAAAAATGAGGTTTTCTCCAGCATTTACAACCACAGACGACTTGTCCGATTCACACTGGATTTGGTGTCATCAACGAACCCTAAAATACAAGCCTTTAGCGGGTCTTTTCTGGAGCATTTCAGCCCGGTAGCGCTGCTAAACGAGCTAAGGCCTGGACTCAGATACATGTGTTTGACGGAGAGGGTTCACGGGAAGCTGGTGAGGAAGTTTGTGATGGTTGTGAGGGTGGAGGGGAAGGTGTTTGAAGGCTGCGGTCACAGTAAGAGACTCGCCAAGGCCCAGGCCGCAGCCGCCGCACTGCAGGCCGTCTACAGCATCAGTCTGGGGCCGGAGAGGAAAGTCTTGGGTCTACAGGGCGGCACAGCCAGAAACCAGCTACCTCAGGTGAGTGCTAGTCAAAGTCAAAGTTTTTTATTGTCAGTTCTGATATGTGCAAGACACACATCAGAATCAAAATGGCGTTTATCTCTGTCCCACGGTGCAATAGAAACGATAGAAAAAAAAGAAAAAATATAGTAGAGAGTAAAATAATAAAAACATAACATAAACAATATTTACATTAGATCAATTCTAAATAGGGGGGAGTGGCCTAAGTTGTGCAACTTTTCACTCATAGTGACTTTAAAGTAAGGCCTTGACAGTAAAGTCTCCAACTCAAATATGTACATATATTTCAGGGTGTTGTGCATCCCTGGCAATAAAAACTTTGGATCTGGAATAAACTGTTGAAGAAATATAGCTTTCGGAAAAAAAGTTGTCTTGTTGCACAACTTGCCCCCGGTGTGGTGTAAGTTGTGCGGTTCGAGAGAATACCATGGGGTAAATTGTGCCATTGCTATATACTGTATCTCATAAACTGTAATGCAAGACAAATCCATTACATGTACATTCTGGACTTTGAACCACCTCAGTACAGTGTGTCAGTTCTATGTTACCAATGTTACAGTATGTAGATTTAAACGTGTTATAACAAGGGGTGTAAGTCGCTGCTTTCATCATGATATACTATATAAGATGGATTCATTGGATAACGATGTGATATTTGCGGATATCACAAACACTAAGGGTGTAAGGGCAGGGTGTCATATTGTATCATATTGTATGAAATGTAAAGCCCACTGAGACAAATGTTTGTGATTTTGGGCTATACAAATAAAACTGATTTGATTTGATTTTGATTTGATTTGACACTGCTCCGATACCAGTGTCACAGTATTTAAATTTAGTGTCATAACCTTCACTTAAAGAGGACGTATGATACTTATTTCCAGGTCTTTGATTTTATTGTAGATAAACATATAGACAAGATTTTTATGGTTCAACAAATGTCTCTTAAGCATTTTACACACAGTATGGAGACTGGTAACGTGGGCATGTGAGCAGGTCTCCCTTGAAAAAGAGTCTCTGGTCTCAATGGGATTTAGCCTTTCTAAATGGTCTGGATAAATGGGTGTGTGGTGTGGTTCGTATGCGACCAAATGGAGTGTGCCCGCCCTACATCAGCATGACCCTCTCATATCCTGAGGGCCAAGTGTCCTGCACACGGCATCTAAACAACTTCATTATGTCTAGGAGCCTCCGAGAATCTTCTGCCATGTTTTTTTTTCTGTTGTGTTTTATGAATACAAGAAGATTTTTTATCCGTCGTTGTCAAACAGATATATGCAAAGGGAGATTGAGTTGTTTAGACAGACGTTGTAGATATGTGATTAAGCCCTCGGGGAGATTTTGGTGACAGTAGCGATAGACAGAGGATTGTAAAGGAAATATTTATATGCGTTGGATTTGAACAAAATGGTTATTTTATTCTGCTTTGGGCTGTGTGTGTGTGTGTGTGTGTGTGTGTGTGTGTGTGTGTGTGTGTGTTTCTGTGTGTGTGTGTGTGTGTGTGTGTGTGTGTGTGTGTGTGTGTGTGTGTGTGTGTGTGTGTGTGTGTGTGTGTGTGTGCGTCTATGTCTGTGGGCGAGACACTGCAGGTGAATAGGGTAACATTTTGAAATTATAGATATCATCATGAAACTTTGCCAGTTGATTACTTAAATTACATTTTTCTTTTAATCAGAAATGTTTGAATAAATATGCAAATTTGGCAATATCCAACTAATTATGTGAAAATGTGCATCTCTTTGAAAACCAAAAAGTAGATGTTGGATAAAGCCAGAGTTTACGTATAGTCTTAGTATAAAAGAATAAATGTTATCGAAGCAAAATAGACAAAAATCTCTCATAATGACCAGTGCCGAAAAATGTTTTTAACCTGCCTTAATTTGCATGCGCTTCCATCCTCGTCTTCCCCAAAATAATATTTTTTCACTGCCCCCCCCCCCCCCCTCCCCCCCCCACACACACACCCTCAATATAAACTGTCTGTCAAACGGTGTGACGCGTTAACGGACATTATGACAGCACATTAGGGCTGAAGGAGGAGGAAGGTGCTGTGAAGAGCATCATGATCTGACTGATAATTGTTTAACACAGTCATTACACGCGACCTTGTGCCACTGTCATCTAAAGCAACGCCAACACTCCTTCATCTTTCAAAACAGCCCCTAAAACACACCTTTTCACCCTTGCTTTTAAACCTGCAGTGTGTAGAATTGTGGGCTTTTTTTCATAGCAGACTTGGTAGAAAATAATTACAATATCCATAAGTACATTTAATTTTTAGCGCATAATAGCTGATTTTTTTTAAGCCTTTTTCACCTTGCCTCGTGTGAATGTCGATAGTTAGCCTGCTATCGGTGTATGAATGGTAACGTGTAAAAAGAGTCTCCAATCTCAATGGGATTTACCTGTACAAATAAAGGTTAAAAAAAAAAGAAATAATACATTCATTGACAGTAGTACAAAACAAGTGTTACCTTGTGCCACTGTCGTCTCAACGGTGAGCAAGAGACTTTAGCACCAGACTAGAGGAACACCTGCTTTTACTGAGGGAGCCACAAGAACAGCTTCAAGATTATTTTTTCCGTTTATGAGACAGATTTGGAGAGACAGAGATGACATGGGTCAGAGAGGGGAATGACATGCAGAGAACGACCCGGGCTGGATTCTAACCCGGGAGTGGCTGAGTTTCAGTTGTAGTCAGAAGCCGGCGCATCATGACATATGTCACGACCAAACGTTATGCGATTGGTTGGCAGATCCAGAGTGGCACTGGGCAGATCCAATAGTTTTAAACTTCAACAGACACCCGCCTCCAAGTGAGTTAATGTTTGTCAAATAGAGCGATTCCAGGCCTTCTGTACAAATGAAATGAAGTACGATGGTCTGGAAGGACCAGGCTAAATGAAGTACGATGGTCTGGAAGGACCAGGCTAAATGAAGTACGATGGTCTGGTAGGACCAGGCTAAATGAAGTACGATGGTCTGGAAGGACCAGGCTAAATGAAGTACGATGGTCTGGAAGGACCAGTCTAAATGAAGTACGATGGTCTGGAAGGACCAGGCTAAATGAAGTACGATGGTCTGGAAGGACCAGGCTAAATGAAGTACGATGGTCTGGAAGGACCAGGCTAAATGAAGTACGATGGTCTGGAAGGACCAGGCTTAGCACATGGGTGGAAAGTTTAAAATACATTTCAACAATTTCCTAACAACTGCCACGATAGTTTTAAAATAAACAATAAAAAAATTGGTTTTGATGCTTTTCTCACGTCTTCGTTGAGTCTTTACTGCAAACAGAAAAAACTCTTCTTGGTGTGTGCCAAAAGAGTGACTGTCCTCTCCAAATATAATGAGGTGTAGCCTATTGTGACAAGTCCAGGAGTGCTAAAACACACACACATTCACTATTACACACACACACACACACGCACACACACACACACACACACACACACACACACACACACACACACACACACACACATACCTCAGTTTTACCTCTGAGATTCAGAGTTAGAAAATTCTTGGACATTAGTGACAGACTGTCAAAAATGGCGGCTGTTTTTTTATACACTGGGAGTCCAGGCGAAAGTGTCATGGCAGCCGGAGCGTCTCTGCAGACTTTTATTTTAAACTTTTCTCTGTGTGTTTGGAGCCTGTTGTCTGAGGGAAATAATAGGCGCCAGAGTCACAGGCAGGTTTAAATATAGCGCTGACAGAAAGTAGCAGCAAGTTTTTACTGGCCAAACTTTTCCCCGGAAAGGGAATGGGGACGATAACAATGTATAGTGGTGAAGATTTTATGCATGGGAATAGTGGTGTTTGCTTCCCTTGGCATTTGAAAATATTAAAGTCCTACTTCACCGGTTGGAATATGAAGGTGTATTGAACTCGGAGATCCTATTTAGTATAAATGTGCAAAAAAAATTGAATTCGGATCATCTTACTCTGAGCAAAGGCAGAAAGAGTGTTTTATGGTCTCACTGTCTAACACTACAGTTTCCTTCTTGTGACATCACAGTAAGGGTTAGGATTAACAGGACAGCTGGGCCAAGGGAAGACTAGGGGAAGACTGAGGGAAGAAAAACCTCATTCATTATATTATAATAGTTATTTTATAATGATAGAACGCTGGTTCCGTATGGGTGAAGTATTCCTTTAAGTAAAAATGGTTATGGATATTATGAACCACCTGTATTTGGATATACGAAACGTCTTCCCTGGTCTGATGAGTCTCGATTTCAGTTGCGAAGTTCAGATGGTATAGGGTCAGAATTTGGCGTAAACAACATGAAAGTATGGATCCATCCTGCCGTGCACCATCAACCATGCCATGTTCAAAGTCACCTAAACCCCCTTTCTTCCCCCATTCTGTTGCTCGGTTTGAACTTCAGCACGTTGTCTTGACCACGTCTAAATGCCTAAATGCATTGAGTTGCTGCCATGTGATTGGCTGATTAGCTATTGGATTTTACAAGCAATTGAACAAGTGTACCTAATAAAGTGGGCGGTGAGTGTACATGTATACTGTATATTGTTTTCGAAAATTTGAATTTTCTTTTATATATTTAATGATGTATATAAACAGTATACATATAATTTTGTCTTCTTATTGAAACACACTTCATATTAATTATTATTGAGA
The DNA here is from genome assembly GCF_949987685.1 of Ammodytes marinus. Lineage (NCBI taxonomy): Eukaryota > Metazoa > Chordata > Actinopteri > Uranoscopiformes > Ammodytidae > Ammodytes > Ammodytes marinus. The sequence continues at coordinate 30,163,873 of NC_137213.1, read as the reverse complement.
ACTTGAATAATAGAATAAAAAAATAATAATAGTCAAAAAAGTACTAATTATACAAAACGATATTTTTGATGAAAATAGGTAAACAAACGTCAAGGTAACATGAAGTTTGACTTTGACTTGCCCATGTTGACCGAATCAGTTAAACAATGAATAGCAGTATAGTTTAATTTATTTTATTTAACCTTTATTTCACCAGGAAGGTCCCATTGAGTTACAGTAACTCTTCTCACAGGGAGTCCTGGCCAAGACAGGCAGCAGAAAAGAATTTGCAGAATTTGCACAAGGCCACACACACACACACACACACACACACACAAACAAAGTACACCACAATTGACACTATAATGCTAAAATTACACTTCATAACAGGCTATATAAAAACAAGCTAATACATACAGCTAAAAAAAAAAATTATAGTTTAAATATTTATTGAACATGTTAAAAATAAAACAAACTAAATAAAACAAATGAGCAGTAAAAAAGAAGAAGAAGAAGAAATAAATTAAAAACAAACAAATGGGATCCTCAGGATCCTAAGCAACAAATATATAACTCAAATAATATAATTCATGTTCAAAAGGGATAGGAAGAAGTTAAGAAAAAAAAACGTTTCTGGTCCTACGTGTTCATAATGCGTCCTAATCTCTCCCATGTTCTCTATTCTTCTGCAGTTCTTCTCAGAGTCGATCTGTCATCTGGTGAGAGAGAAACACTCGGAGCTGACAGACGGTTTCTCTGCCTCACACGCCCGACACAAGGTGCTGGCCGGGATCGTTATGACCAGAGGTATAAGTGATGTGTCTATCTTAAGCTTGTCTAAACCCTGCATTCCAATACCCATACATCCCTACTATATATTGAGTATGCCAGAAAAAGATTTAGGATGTCCCAATAATAGATGCATGTCAATTGTAGTATGCGGAAAATACCTAGATGCCCCACTAAATCCAATTGCAGTTTGCAGTATTCGTCCATGATCTTGACATAATGGAAAAAAAAACTTCCTTATCTGATTTTTTTTCTCTCCTGTGGCCCTAAAACTCTTCTGTACTTTAGTATGTAGTGTAGTAAAAAGAAAAAGTATGTGACTCAAGCAAAAAGGGTACACACTCAGGCTGTGTTCAAAAAGCCCTACTAACGTCCTATTCATACTCATTTTGAGGTCAATCGATGAGTACTTACTTCCGGGAAGATTCTGTGTATGGATCGATAGTACTTTTGACTCATTTTCCCATTAAAGCTGCTCCTAGTGAACTTTAAGTTTTTGTTAATTCTAGCATCCCCCTTTGGACAAAAGCGGTAGTGTTTTTACCACGCCAGCTGTTGTTCCTGGGTGAGCGTATAGTATACCCATGACAAAGGCATTAAGAAAAACTATAGAAAAATAGCATTCTTTTGCACTGATGGTCTCGTTTGCTCTCACGTGTGATTTATGATCATCAGAGGAAGAACAAGAATGTTTCAGAAATATCTAAAAGTTCCTCGTAGCACCTTTAAAATAAATTTTGAAATAGTTTTTCCATTCATCTGTGGCTCACCTTGTAAAGCATTTGGAGCATCTGTGTCCCTCTCACATGAAGACATCAAAATCAAAATCACTGCAATTGAAACAAACACATTTCGTCACCTATCAGCCCGCGGACCCAGACAGACAGACTTCCTCTGTGCCCGGTGAATGTTTGATGAGGCCGGATTGAGACACTAGATTCAGTGGAGGGAGAGTTGTTCGAAATTGATTGTTGTTTGTAGACTTTCTATTAGCTTGTCTCAAATGTTAAGCAAAAAAATAAAAAGTCAAAAAGGTGTCATGAAGCTCCCTACAGCGCTGCTATATAGTTCAGGAAAGGCTGCCATATCTGTTTAAATATTTGGACAACCCATTCTTTTAGTCTTTTACCCGTCATCCCTTTGTTGTGTCTTCCAGGATTTGATCTGAGATCAGCGCAGGTCGTGTCTCTGGCCACGGGGACAAAGGGTCTGGATTGGGACAGTGTGAGTAACCGCGGTGATAGGATCAGTGACGCGCACGCTGAGGTCATGAGTCGGAGGGCGTTGGTTCGATTCCTGTACGATCAACTGGAACTGCTGCTATGGTAACAACACCTAACACTCACTATCTTTATGCTTCACCTGTTCAAAAATCCCCCCCCCCCCAAAGAACAAATATAACAGCTTAGGGCCCGTGTCAACCTAACGCCTTTTTCCAGCGTCAAACGCTGGCTGTGCACTCGGGAGTGTGTCTACTGAGCGTTTTTTTCGACCGCTTTTTTCAAGCGTTTTATGAGCTGGGAGAGAGAGTGCTGTGATCGGGGGAGAGAAAAAGCTGATCGTCACCTGTCAGTCAGACCTATCAACACCGGTTTAACTGTTTAGGCTTGCTGTTTTCTATTTAAATCGTTACATTTTAATATGAGTAGTCTTATGAAACAGAGAATACTTTCCACCATCCTCTGTTTGGATGAGGAGTTATCGCGGCTCCTGCAAACACACACGGAGCAAGTTGTAGGCTGACGTGTGCGCATGAAACGATCCATAGGAGATAAAAAATACAGCGAATCAAGTGTTCGCCTAATCTGCTCCCACAAACGGGCTCTCCTCCCTCTGTTCTGGTCATTTTAAGTCACTATTTTCGTACAGTTTTGGGTAAACAGAGACGGAAATAGCAGTTTCTCTTCCGTCTTCTTTGTTGCCAAGGCGACGAGTCCCGACAATCTACTTACTATCTGTTTGGCCCTTTGAAAAAAGCGGCGGTGACGTCCCCGCCGCCTTTCTGAAAAGTTGAACTTTTTTCAACTTGCAAATCTCGAAGCGGCCGCACAAAAAGGCAAAAACGCTCGAAAAAAACGCTGCGCCTTTTCTCAGAGCGGCCGCTTCTCATTGGGAATCAATTGAAAAAAGGCGCTTGCGGTGGGAAAAAGGCGTTAGGTGGACACGGGCCCTTAGTCTGTCACTCTCTGCCCCAAATCTCATTGGGTCCTACTAAATATTCTATACAAGGGGCGGGGGTACACGCTTTACCCACTGCACCATGGAGCGGAGTTTTTATTTGTTGTCTAGTCATTGAGAAAGTATCCCAGGAAAAAAAACTAACAAATACTATCTAGGCCATATCCTCATGTAGCCTATACAACTGTATAACTCTCTCTTCACCACTATGTAAATGTTTCAATTGTTTTTTTGTTTTTTCTTCTCTTCACCTGTTGTTGTGTATTTGATGTATTTGCATTGAATATTGTGTATGCATTGTTGTTTTTCCTTGGAATTTGTTTGAACTCGACACCATTGAAAATGAGGGTCACCCCTCAATTGGTCTCTCGAGGATAAATAAAAGTTAAATGAAAAATGAAAAATAAAAATAAAAAAGCATTCACTAGAATCGCTGACTGCACCTTTAATCTTCTATAATCAGTATTTTTCTGACTCTTTCTCTACAGTGAACCTGATGGAGCGTCCATCTTCATATCAAACAAACATGGCGGCCTCTTGCGGCTGCGTGACGGCGTTCTGTTCCACATGTTCGTCAGCTCGTCGCCGTGCGGAGACGCTCGACTCAACTGCCCCTACGAGACCAACGCCGCATGTGAGACAAGACATGATTATTATTTATTGTTTTCATCATCTTTTAATTTAGGATGGCTAGGTATGCAACCATCAACACACTGTACAAAGACTGTTGACTTTTAATTTTCTGCTTAACATTTACCTTTTAGTTTAAACAATGTCCTTAGAAACCTGTAAAGTAGAGTACTACGCCATGTTAGTTGTTTATTGAGTTTTGTCTTTTGTTTGTGTGTTAGCGTTCCTTACAAAAATAATAATAATAATAATAAAGTGTTTAAAAAAATCATCAAAAATGATCAGCAGCAGAAAGGCAGTCAATCAATCACCTACATTTTGTTTAAAAATCCCAAAAAATCTTTTATAAATCTTCTACTTTTCCTTCTTCTTCTTCAGACCCCAGTCGGAGGTTGCGCTGCGGCCTCAGAGTGAAGGTGATTGGAGGAGAGGGAACGTTGCCCGTCACCACGAGAGCCAATCAGAAGAGACCTCACGTTAGCATGTCCTGCACCGACAAGATCGCCAAGTGAGTTCATAATGAGAATAATATTTAATAATAATAATCATATATTTATTTATATAGCACCTTTTAAAAACAATGGTTTACAAAGTGCTTTAACAAAATACATACGAGCAAGTACAATCAAATAAAAATACATATATACTGGCCGAAGTACGGGATAATGTATAGCGAACGGGTCACTATCGAGAAATTAAAGACAGATTGGGTTAACAGGAGCCTGACACGCAGCTATACATTATCAGCAGTTATTCAGCAATGGCACTGTGAGAAATATAAAAGGTTTATTTGGGCACTTACCCATGAAAACAATATTTATTTAATTTTGGCATGTTTCACATCATTAGACAGAGATGAAATGTGTCAGAGAGGGTAATGACATGCAGAGAACGACCCGGGCTGGATTCTAACCCGGGTCTGCTGTGAAGAGGACTGAGACTCTACACAGTAAATTCTGAAGTGTTAAAATAACACTAAAGGAGTTAAATTTAACACCATTTCCGAGTGTATTTGGTCCCACTCAGAATTGGAGTTAAATTAACTCTCTTCAAAGTGTTACAATTTTAGAGTTAAATTAACTCAAAATAGAGTTAAAAATACACTGTATAGTGTTATTTAAAGCCTTATAGAGTACTTTCTACACCCCGTCTTTTAACTACCGAAATTGACACCAACACTAGGAGGCATTCTACTCCAGCTGTTGTTATATTAACTCAGATAGAGTTAATGGAGTTTGACACTGCATATTTAACACTGGGGAATTTACTGTGTATGAGGGGCACCACAGGGGGGCACCACAAGCGCCCCTTGAAAACATTTTCTAGTAGAAATCCAAATTACAATTGTAACCTTAAAATGAGCATATTTTATGACACAAAGTAAACTCATCATCTGATTTGTCCCATCAGATGGAGTGCTGTTGGGCTGCAGGGGTCCCTGCTGTCTCGGCTGGTTGAACCCGTTTACCTCCACAGCGTCACCGTGGGAACGCTCAGTCACACGGGTCACATGACAAGAGCCATGACCCGCCGCCTAGCAACCCTCACACACCTGCCCTTCCCCTACCGACGGCAGCAGCTACTGCTCGGATGTACGTACACAACGCAAATACTAATACTATACCTTCTGCTGTACGTCCAGGCTTTCTCTCAGCAGTAGAATCAACAACTGAAACATTTCTTGGGCTCTTCTTGGGATTTTTCTGAGCTCCTGCACTATTGTCAGGGCCCAGGGGGGGGGACACCAGTTTGTAAACACTGCCATACTGAGAAATACAGAGAGAGATTTGTGGAGCTGATAGGCTTAATCAACTTTGTATCAACTCATATGAAAAAGTAACACACTATAGCTTTAACACTAGTTTATTTTCTCATATTTATTGTGTAGAACTGTATAAAAACGTGTGTATTTCTACAACAGTATTATTTCTACATGATCCTGTGTATCTCTCTCTCTCTATCTGTCTATCTGTCTGTCTGTATGTCTGTCTGTCTGTCTGTCTGTCTGTCTGTCTGTCTCTCTCTCTCTAGGTCTGAATACCCCCTCTGTCCGTCCTGTAGCTAAAGCCTGCAGCCTGAGTGTGAACTGGACTTTAGGAGAATCATGTCTGGAGCAGATAAACTCTGTGAGCGGACAGAGGGAAGACTCAGGCCCGTCTAGACTCTGCAGACAATCACTGTTCAACCGCTGGTACAGGATACAACAACAGGTGGGTCAGAGAGAGGAGGCAGGGGTGGGGGGGGGGGGTTAGAACACATGCTTTAGAACCCTATTAAACCATATTAAAGGAATACTTCACCCATACGGAACCGGCGTTCTATCATTATAAAATCACTATTATAATATAATGAATGAGGATTTTCTTCCCTCAGTCTTTCTTTAGTCTTCCCTTGGCCCAGCTGTCCTGTTATTCCTAACCCTACATTTTTACTGAAGTGATGTCACATGAGTAAAATGTAGGGTTAGACAGTGAGACCATAAAAACACTCTTTCTGCCTTTTCTCAGGCTAGGATGAACCGATTTCTAAAATGTTTTGCACATTTATACTAAATAGGATCTCAGAGTTCAATACACCTTCATATTCCAACCGGTGAAGTAGATCTTTAAACGTTCTTCTAAAGGTTTTTGATTTAGAGACAAACCACATCATTCACTTTGGGGCTGAATCTTGTTTTTAACGTCTCATTGTCTTGTGAAGTGTCTGTTTCCAAAAATAACATATTTTATGAGCACATTTATGCTTTTAAAAGGAGTCAAGTTTGCAATATAAAAAAATATACTTCTGCATCAAATCTGCAGAGGTTTATTAGACATTTTCCTCATTGCTGATACTTAAAGGTGCAGTGTGTAATATGACATCATCAAGAAAGTTCTACAAAGTTCTAGAATGCAACGCTCCCTGGGTAACCCCAACCCTTTCGAATAATAACAGAAGCTACAGTCGCCTTCAAGGACAAGAACATTTCTAAATGTTAAACAATGCACCTGATGACATTCCAACTATGACACTTTCAAGATGGCGGCACTAGGCCTTGGTCCAAAATATGCAGAAATATGGACATATATGAGACCCTTTCTAAGGGAAAAAAAATTATTCAAAACTTTTTTTTCAGCTATTATGCACTAAATTATATGTACTTATGGATATTATAATTACTTTCTACAAAATCTGCTAGGAAATAAAAACCAAAATTCTACACACTGCAGGTTTAAGCAATATCACATGAGAGGGAGCATGTTGTCGCTCTATATCAGCGCCGCTGTGATTCAGCCGAAGAAAATCACAGCAGCGACCTAAACATGTGAGACCAACATCATTATGGAACATTTAGTCTGACTGTGGTTAGTTCCAGGTCCCTGCTGCCGTGGTTACAGTGGAACCTTCACGGTTAATGTCATTAGTTCCACCTGTGTGTGTGTGTGTGTGTGTGTGTGTGTGTGTGTGTGTGTGTGTGTGTGTGTGTGTGTGTGCGCGCGCGTGTGTGTGTGTGTGTGTGTGTGTGTGTGTGTGTGTGTGTGTGTGTGTGTGTGTGTGTGTGTGTGTGTGTGTGTGTGTGTGTGTGTGTGTGTGTGTGTGTGTGAGTGTGTGTGTGTGTGTGTGTGTCTCTCCTGCAACTGACGAGTCAAAATGTCAAACTGTCCACCGTGTCCAATACACAGTGTCACAGGGACAGGTGTCATTTTACCAACATGTGATTGATTGACAGGTGTTGTGTTCGAAAATCCCTACTGACGTCTTACTCGTATTTGAGTAAGTTGTGGTTGTGTATGTGAGTTTGTGTAGGTGAGAAATGCCCGGATGAGTACTTCTTACTTCCGGGAAGATTTTGTGTATGGATCGATAGGTTTACTTTTCCTTCTCAACCGCCCCACAATGCATTGCGTCTTTTTCAAACCGCATGGAAGATTTTTTTTAAATTCTTTATTGCTTCTGTATACTTCAGTGTAAACGGTCCGACGAACCTCGCATTCACAATGGATCGTTAAGTAAAGCAGTGTGTATATCCATGTTGAGTATAGGAGGACATTAGTAGGGCTTTTAGTATATAGTATATTATACATGTTGAGTATGTAGGAGGGAGGATGTTAGTAGGGCTTTTAGTCTGTAGTATATACATGTTGAGGATGTAGGAGGGAGGATGTTAGTAGGGCTTTTAGTATTTAGTATATACATGTTGAGTATGTAGGAGGGAGGACGTTAGTAGGGCTTTTAGTATATAGTATATACATGTTGAGGATGTAGGAGGGAGGACGTTAGTAGGGCTTTTAGTATATAGTATATACATGTTGAGTATGTAGGAGGGAGGGAGGACGTTAGTAGGGCTTTTACAACTCAGCCAGTGTCATAGCACAGGTGTCATCTTTCCAACACAGTGAGTGATTGACAGGTGATATGTTCTAGCTGAAACTGACAGGACTGTCTTGAGATTCTATAGCAACATTTCAGATTGCATCTGCAAATGCACCGCCGGCACATGCTAGCAAAGATCTTTAGGAAAGCAGGCGATAGATAGATAGATAGATAGATAGATAGATAGATAGATAGATAGATAGATAGATAGATAGATAGATAGATAGATAGATAGATAGATAGATAGATAGATAGATAGATAGATAGATAGATAGATAGATAGATAGATAGATAGATAGATAGATAGATAGATAGATAGATAGATAGATAGATAGATAGATAGATAGATAGATAGATAGATAGATAGATAGATAGATAGATAGATAGATAGATAGATAGATAGATAGATAGATAGATAGATAGATAGATAGATAGATAGATAGATAGATAGATGGATGGATGGATGGACGGACGGACGGACGGACGGACGGACGGACAGACAGACAGACAGATAGATAGATAGATAGATAGATAGATAGATAGATAGATAGCAGGCGCGGGTGTGGTAAAAACACTACTGCTTTGGTCTACAATAAACCTCCTAGTCATTTTACAATCCAAAAATCTAATTCCCATGTATTTTGTTATGACATTGTTAGTCATGTTTTTTGTCTTTTCTTCCCCAGTTGAAGGGTGAGATATTGGGCGTGGGATCGTCTGCAGGAACATACTCTGGTTGTAAGGCGGCGGCCGGTCGGTACCAGCGGGCGAAGCAGCAGTTCAGCAGCTCAGTGCAGGCAGCCGGGCTCGGGACGTGGGCCAGAAAACCTCCAGGACTCTCTACCTTCAGCGTCACTGTTTAAAGAACTCTTTTTGGTTCACACACACACACACACACACATGCAGAAGGTACACACACACACACACACATGCAGAAGGTACACACACATACACACACACACACACACCCAGAAGGAATGCAGGCACTCACTTACTAAGTAACACACACACACACACACACACCGCCTACACACACACACTCACACTCTTAACTCACACACACACACACACACACACACACACACACACACAGAGCGCCTACACACACTCACACTCTTAACTCACACATGCACGCACACACACACACACACACACACACACACACACACACACAGCGCCTACACACACTCACACACACACACACACACACACAGAGCGCCTACACACGCTCACACTTTAACTCACACATGCACGCACAGAGAGACACAAACACACGCTCGGGAATTGGGTCAGAAAACCAACACAACCCTCTAGCTTCAGTGTCAGTGTATACAGAACTTTAAGGGCCGGTTTCTCAGACATGTTTTAAGCCTAGTCCTGGACCAAATGGAATTTGAAATGGAGATTGTCCATTGAAAGTACAATTTAGTCCAGAATAGGCTTAATCCATGTCTGTGAAACCGGCCCTATAATAAGGCTGAATATGGGGGATCAGAGGGAAGTTAATGTATTTTTGTTTATGTTTATGTTTATGTTTTTTTTTTTTTTTTGTATATGGATGAGCTGCAAATAATGTGAAAACTAGAAACAAAATAACTAGAGATGTCCACGACTAAGAATTTACATAGTCGATTGAATATTTTTCCCACAACAGACAAAAGGGGCTGAATCACCCAACAGTTTCTCTTCTTGCCTTTTCATAAGAATTTCGATCATATTGTCGAACGCTTTCCTTTACGACTTCACAAATCACATTTATATTTTATTCTTGTTTTGTGTCTGTTTTGTTTACTTTTAGAGAAATGTGTGTTTCTGTTACGAGGGGTGAAAGTAACAAAAATGAAGTGATAAAAATCGAGGTGACGCCATTCAATGTGAATTGATATATCGAGTGGTAAACAATAAATGTGAGATGAAAACTCGATTGATTTATGATCAAGTGATTTGATGAATTTAAAAGTCAACCTGATTCAAACAGTCGTGATCTGTGAAGTTAAGAATCACATTTTTAAATCATTTCCGGTAAACAGTCATCATTCACAACAAACCATTTTCATTTATCATTTAAAAATTTCAAAAATTCAATGATAAAAATTTGAAGAAATCAAGTGTGCACTGAAAAAATGTATTCATGAATTCACACTGATTTTATCCCTTGATTTGTGTTACTATCACCTCTCACATTCTGTTGTTTCAGTGAAATATATTAGATCTAATTTCACATCTCACCCTTTTCAAATATGTTTAAGTTTTTTCCTCCTTATGCATTTTAAACATTATTGTAAAGCGCCAGAGTAAGTATTGGTGAGAGAAAGAGTGGCAGAACGCTACCACCTAGAGGCAAACTGTGTGTGTTACAAGATGTGACATTTTACTGAACATATTCTAGTTATTCATTTATATTTGTCCTCTATATTTCTCCTTCTATGTCTTTACATTAATACACATATCGCAAAGGATTTTATTTTCCTGATAAACCGTTAATTTAGTTAGTTTTTATCCCTTGGTGTGTAGGCTATGTGTTGAAAGGTTTTCTGAAGTAAGGAATGTAGAAGTGCTAATACTGAAAGCTGTTGAATGCTATACTGTGTGTAATATTTTGATATGAGGTCAAGAGAATGGATGTCTATAATGATCATGAGTATTTTTTATCACTGGGAATAAATGATCTGATTTGTGTTAAGCTTGTTGTGTCGGTGTTTCAATTATAAGAGTCAAAACTCAAATTCTGTTGATGACCTTACATGAAAATGTCGACAGTACTTTCATTTCATTTTGATGTTCAAAAAATTAATGAAAATACTTAAAACATCGTTAGGTGCTAGCAAATTCGGGCTCACAAGCTTTTAATTTAACTGAAATTGCTCCCGATGGTTCAGAGAGCGCTTTGCATGGTAGCTACTGCCATCGGTGTATGAGTGTGTGCGTGTGAATGGGTGAATGTGGTAAGAAATGTAAAGCGCTTTGGGGCTGAGAAAATTGTCTAAAAAGCGCTATAGGCTATAAGTCAAGTCCATTTACCATTTTAGTAAGACATGATAGCAATCACAGATTAAGACAATCAGTGGAGGTTAGTGGGATGAGGGGGGCGCTTGTGGTGTAGTGGTTAGACCCACCCCCACCCCCCCCTCCATAGAGTCTCAGTCCTCTTCACAGCAGACCCGGGTTAGAATCCAGCCCGGGTCGTTCTCTGCATGTCATTCCCCTCTCTGACACATTTCATCTCTGTCTCTACAAATTGTCTTAAAAAGCATGAAAAATACCACAAAAAAAAAAGTTCTTAAAAAACAATAAAAAAAGTATAATATAAGATAACCCTCTAATAAGTCTTGTGTGCAAACATAATGTCATCAAATGTCTCGATGTGAAAGAACGTGGAATCTCAACCACTAAAATAAATCACTCGGTTCGATCCCCCGCCCTGCCACTTGTGTCATAGTTGTTGTGTCCTTGGGCAAGACACTTCACCCACCTTGCCTCGTGAGAGTGTCGATAGTTAGCCTGCTGCTATCGGTGTATGAATGTGTGTGTGAATGGTAACGTGTAAATGGGAACAGGTCTCCCTTGAAAAAGAGTCTTCGGCCTCAATGGGATTTACCTGTAGAAATAAAAGGTTAAAATAAATAAATAAAATATATAAAAAAATCAGCTTGATAACATTTCTTAACAGCACAATTGGTTTTATTTCCATTTCACCAGCAGAGACGGTTGTTCATTTTATGACACAGTTATAATCGACAAAACCTGCTTTTTCGAGACGATACAACAGGTGTTTTATTATTATTATTATACTGAGCTATTGTTCGTTGTTACATTACTCACACATAACACTGTTTGTTACACCAAGGAGCCACGGTTTAGGTTTACAAGGCTTTAACCACGGTGGATGTGAGATGTCAGTCAGTGCGTTTACATGCAGACTCATAATCGGGTAAATAAACGAATAAGACTTCAACAGGAATTGTAAAAATGCATGTGGACACCTTTATCCGATCTACTTCGCACACAAATCAGCACATTAACGGACAAGAGAAGTCGGATAAGAACACCTGGATAACTCGTTCATAGTCGGCATTCTACCTGCATGTAAACAGGGATCGGATATATCTCACATCGGCATAGGGAGTCAGCTATGCTCCGGCCATTTATCGAATATTTGAAAGGCCATGTATACACAGACAAGTGACGCGGTCCGTTCGAGTGGCAAGTTCGGTATATGTCTTAATCCAATCTAGTTGTCCCATGGAAACGCACTGAGTGATTATGTGTTTTGATCTAGTATTTTATTGTGAAAAATGTGACAGTACATTCGGTTATTATTATTATGGACGTGGCTGGCAGCAGTGGCTCAGTGTAGTGGTAGAAAAATGCAGATGAATTGAATGCAGTGCAGTGAGTGAGTGAAAACGTATTTGAACTATTGGCAAAGGAAAAAAAATACACAGCTTTCTAAAAAATGTCTTCACACAAACGAAAGGTTTTTGTCATTTAAACCAGGGATGGATAGGCCTACGTTTTATATAAATGGGTTCAAGGTTTAGGTCTCTGAAAATAATGCTTCAAGGTCATAAAAGTAGCTATGAGGAACTTTTAAATATTTCTGAAACAGTCTAATTTTCCCTCTGATGATCATAAAAAGGTACCACAATTAAAGATAGGGTATTCCTATAGTTAAAAATGCACACTACAATGCAACTCATATAAATAAATAACTAAACAGTTTACAATACTTTAAAAAAAAAAATATTTGAAAGTTGAGTCTGCAGTCAACTTTTACAACAGTGCATTACGACCATTTTTTCTTCAAATTCTCAAATTTAGAATCATAAATTAACATGAAGGAAACTCGGATATTTTCTCAGAGTAAAGTCGTAAATTTACTAGAAAAAACATTGTGAAAAATAGTGAATAATAGTGACTTTTCTCGTGTACAGCGATTATATACACAGTATCTTCCATCCCCGGTATGAATAACAAAATTAACTTTATGGTTTATGTGAATATAAAAAGCCTTCCACAGATTAACTAAATCCACCCATCATAAAGCAATTTTAAACACAATATAAACAAATGAAATGCAGGAACATATCGTCAAGTTATAAAGGCTAATATAACACAATACAGCCAAACCGGCGACTCCACACTTTATATATTACAATTTTTTTTATATATATGATACAAATGTTATGGGTTTAAAGTAAGAGCTGAACACTTTATATTTGCCTTTTGACTGGACTGTCATCACTTCAGTTTATTGAATTTTTCGTTTGTCAAAATCCAAATTAAATTCAACAAACAAGGTATTTCTAAGATTTTTTTCCTATTTGAAATACTCAGCTAGTTTGGGAGCGCTTGTGTAGTGGTTAGACCCCTCTCCTGCCCCCCGCCCCCCTCCCCATACAGTCTCAGTCCTCTTCACAGCAGACCCGGGTTAGAATCCAGCCCGGGTCGTTCTCTGCATGTCATTCCCCTCTCTGACACATTTAATCTCTGTCTGTCTCTCCAAAACTGTCTAATAAAGTAAAAAAAAATGCCAAAAAAAATAATCTTAAAAAAAAAAAAAAATACTCAGGAAGTGTATTACAAAGGGCAGATGTAAAGTGTTACCAAATATATACAGAAATACAAAATTATTTGACCCCATTTCAGGGAGAAATGTTTGAGTGAACAGTGTTGTTACAAACCGGCGAAAGCGCTTCACGAATCTAAAGCTAAAAACTTTAAACAATCAGTGTGAAATAAAAGCTACTGTTGTGCTTGTTCATCATTATTACAACAACATTAAAACAGTTTTTTGGACGTCGATTTTCTCTCTCTCACACACACACACACACACACACACACACACACACACAACACACACAACACACACACACACACACACACACACACACTTGAATGCGGCTTTGGCTGAGTGTTTTAGTGGCAGTGGCAAAGCAAAGCGGTTGACAGCGAACGGCATCACGACACTTCTCGGATATTTTCACTAGTTTTTGTAAAGTACCTTAACAACAGATATGACACCCACAGATTCCCAACACTAGTGACTAAAGGGCTCTGCAATACACCAGAGAGAAAAACGGAAAAAAAAAATATATTATTATTATTATTATTATTATTTTACAACCAACTATTGGAACAAGAGCAGGGCCGGGCAACCGAGGAAAATACATATTTAAAATGTTACGCCATATTCTAATGAATCCCTATTTTTGATTTGCAATCATTTCCCTTTATCTGTTGAACCCAGAAGAGCCATTTTAGTACATCGTAAATATTTGTTGTAAAGCCCAAAAATCTCACTCCATAAGACCTTCTAAGACTATATACTTTAGTATGATGGCATTATATACTATACAGCTCTGGAAAAAAAATGAAGAGACCACTCCAAATGTTCAGTGTCTCTTGTTTTACTATTTATAGGCATAATGTTTGAGTAGAATGAACATTTTGGTTTTATAATACGAACTACTGACAACATTTCTACCAAATTCACAATAAAAATATTGTCATTTAGAGCATTTTTCAATAAGTAATAAAGAGATGAAGATTTAAGAAAAAATCCAGACTGGTCTCTTAATTTTTTCCGGAGCTGTAGATATCCTACTGTATATGGTTGGTGGGAGTTTGGTCATTTTCGTACCGATAGTTAACTCTGTGTAGACTTATCAAGGTGCACAATAATAGACATAGCAGGTTCAAACAACTCATTGTATTGTTTTTATTTAAATTAATCTTGAACCATTATGTTTTTGGACGAATAAGTTAATGTCTAATATATGGGGGGGGGGAGATAGATACATTTACTACTGAAAATAAAATGTTTGATTATTATTGAACATTTAAGAAAAACTAAATAGCTATCTAACGACTTATTTTCACTACTGCTTGTGCAAATATAACTGTAACTTAAATTTACAGGAGGAGAATAAATTTTAAAGTGCAAAATTTAAGAATTTTATCACCATATTAAGAAGCGCCATCATTAGAAATCTTAGAAGTTACAGCTACAAGTTACAATTTTTATTCCTTTTAGGGTTATTTTTGCCCGTTATAGGCAAGCTGACGTGTGGCTTAATTAGCCGAGTGATTTAAAATACTTATTTACTTCTGTTTTAGTGCATTACCTCCGTCAATTAATTAGCTGATCAAATGTAGTTTTTGTTATCAACTTGCATCAGATTTTTTTTTAAACATGTCAAAGTCGAATTAACTTCTACATCAATGCGAGGAATTTCCATTTTTTGACTAAATACTAATTCTGATACTTGGTTACACATTGGTTACACATTGCTGTATGTTGTAGTTAATTGAGGCCTGTGTTTGACTAGTTAACAAGCCAAAGTAAAATACAACCATTATCCTTGGCCGAGGAAAATAAATATAGGCGGTAAAATCACAGCCCAAGTTTGTTAAGTTTCTAAAAAGGTCCATAAAAAGTTGGGGCGCTCCGGTGGCGTAGTAGTGGATAGACAAAAAGAACAATAGAGAGAAAGAGAGAAAGAGAGAGAGAGAGGGAAAGAGGAGGAGAGAAAGAGAGAGGGAGGGAGGGAGAGAGAGGGGGAGAGAAAGAGACAGAGAGAGAGAGAGAGAGAGAGAAGGAAAGAGAGAGAGCTGTACATTTATACATTTATTAATCTCTACTAACTTACTGTCAACATGTCTGTCTACAAGACGCACACAGTGTTTGGTTTAGTCACAGAAACGTCAACACGTGACAAATATTGTACTGGATAGAAAATAGTGGTTGCTCCATTTTCTTGAGCTTTTAAATACTTGCTTTATACTATTATGTGTGTATTTTAGTAGATTGTTTTAACTGTTATTTTTAAACGGGATAACTTCTGACTGACTGTCTGTCCTGTGGTTATTTCCAATGCCTTTCAAAAGCACTTTGTAAAGTGAATTTAAAAAAAATAAAAAAGTGCTTGATAAATAAAGTAATTCTTATTATTATTCACACATATGTGACTGTAAATATTGACGGTGCTTAGCTAGAGAGAGTGACTGTGCAATAGACAGCAAGCGCAAATCCTTTTCTCTTCCTTTAGTCCCTTTAGTTTGGGGTTAAATACGGTGAAACTGCGGGCTCAAAACACAGCTGTTAAAAGCATTTTCATTTAGTCAATTGTCACATTACATCTTTACAACATGTGACAATCTGTTTAGAATGTACTTCATTGCACATATTGTACGCTATGTTTTTATATTGCACAATTTTCAATTTCTTAAGTTTTTCTATACCGCTTGGAATTTATTTATTGTATAATAATTTATGCAATAATAATAATTTAATATATATTTTGTTAATTACTCGTACTTATTGCACCGTGGGGCGGAAAGAAACATATTATCGATCCCTCTGTACGTCTGGTACATATTGCAGAAATTGACAACAAAGGTGACTTTTACTTTGACAAGTTTTTACGGACAAAAAGGAGCTTGAAACTTAGCTTTTAGGAGACTTAGAACCTTTAAAGATACAGTGCGTAACTTCTCTTGCCCCCCAAATAGATTAATCAACTTTGTGTCAACTTGTTTGGTGATGGCCTGAATGTTACCATCATTAATTTATATTTAAAAAAAAAAATTACATATAGCCTATTAAAAAAATTAAATAAATACAGACGGTAGCTTGACGCCTGCAAGTTTGAGTGTGGGATGCTCTAAGTAGTTCCATTGTAAAGTTACACATTGTAGCTTTAATCCTGCAGTATGCAAGTGTGGGATACTCAAGTGGTTTCATTGTAAAGTTACACACGATAGCTTTAAGCCTGGAGTGTGTAAGTGTGGGAAGTTGATTCTTTGTTAAGTTACACAGTATATCTTTAAGCCTGCAGTGTGTGAGTGTAAGGATACTCTAAGTGGTTTCATTGCAGTTACACACTGTATCTTTAAGCCTGGAGTGCATATGTGTGGTCGTTACATTGTAAAGTTACACACTACAGCTTTAATGTGAGTGTAGGGATACTCTAAAGTCTTTTCATTCTAAAAAGTTACACACTATCGCTTTAAGCCCGCAGTGCGTATATGTGTGGTCTTTTTTCATTGTGCAGTTACACAGTTACTCGGTTCACTTCTCCTGCAGCAGCGCGGGGATGTTGATGTTCCAGCCGATCGCCTGTCTGTCGAAGCCGCAGGTGAACAGGTTGCAGGACGCGTTGTCTTCACACCAAGCCGAGCAGCAAACCATACGACGGTGACCCTGATAACATAGCACACAAAACAACACAGAATTTATTGTGATTATTGCTATTTTACTATGGCTTTATATTTTTTATTTTAAAACCAGACACATAGACATACTGAGAAATACAGAGAGAGTTTTGTGGAGCTGATAGGCTTAAGGAAATTATTGTTATTATTGCTATAATTATGACTCTTTATTTTCAGTTCTTAAAGGCCTACTTCACCGGTGGAAATATGAAGGTGTATTGAACTCTGAGATCCTATGTAGTATAAATGTGCAAACATTTTAGAAATTGGTTCATCCTAGCCTGAGAAAAGGCAGAAAGAGTGTTATATGGTCTCACTGTCTAACCCTACTTTTCCCATGTGTGACATCACACAT
>NC_137213.1:30118873-30141373 GCF_949987685.1 Ammodytes marinus | reverse complement strand
GTGAATTTTATTAAATCTATATAATTAATTTGTAACTCTACCTGATCCTTGATGGCCCATATATTTGAGGAGACATTTCCCCGTCTCAATGCTCCACAGCATCGCAGTGTGGTCTGTTGAAAAAAACAGAACAGAGAGACAAAGGCATTTTTAAGATATTTTTTTTTTGGCATTTTTATGCTTTTTATTGATAGTGTAGAGACAGAGTTGAAATGGGGCAGAGAGGGGAGTGACATTTACTGAAGCAACATTCCTATTACTATGAAGACACTCAACATTAAACAAAAGCATTTTTAATTATGGCGACATTCAACAGTAGTTTTAATAACACATGACTGATGTAAACAGAGGGTCTGAAGGTTAATGTAGCAGGAAATTAAACGTATTCTCAGCAAATACATTTCTGGAAAAATAGAATAAAATAAATAAATGCAGAAGTGAATGTGGCAACCAAGAACACTGATATTTAATTAAAGACAGAAACTAATTAAAATTATCATTTAACTTAGAGGTGCAGAGACTACAAGAATGACCCGCATCAGAAAATTATTCAGCCAAAAAAATAAATAATCAGTTATTCTGATTAATCATCATATCCTTCCAAACTCACATTTTAATGGGAATAAACTTTTCTTTCACAAAATATATATATTTTTCAAATGATAGTTATAATTAAAAAACATTGCAATTAATTAATCACAACTAAAAGACTAAATTAACCTTTTTGGATTAAAATCGTTCATGTTTTAAAACGTGTAGGAAGACGTTGAAAACCCTTCTGGTCTTACCCCTCTTTAAAGTGACTCATTGAAGTACATCACCATCTTCCAGTCCCACCTCAAGACTCATCTCTTCTCCTCCGCCTGGCTACCCCTAGATCACCCACCAACCCAAGCCCCATCAACTTCACATTTTCCTTTTGTTCGTTTACTGTTGTGCTCCTGTGTATAGCGCTTTGAGTGCGAGAAAAGCGCTATATAAATTAAATACATTATTATTATTATTATTATTATTATTATTATTATTATTATTATTATTATTATTATTATTATTATCATCATCATTATTATCGTTATTATTATTATTATTATTATTATTATCATCATCATTATTGTTATTATTATTATCATTATTATTATTATTATTATCATCATTATTATTATTATTATTATTATCGTTAATATTATTATTATTATTGTTGTTATTATTATTATCATTATTATTATTATTATTATTATTATTATTATCGTTAATATTATTATTATTATTGTTATTATTATTATCATTATTATCATCATCATTATTATTATTATTATTATTATTATTATTATTATTATTATTATTGTCGTTGTTATTATTATTATTATTATCATTATTATTATTATTATTATCATTATTATTAGTACATTGAAAGTACATAATTAAAGTTAATAAACATAAAGTAAATAGACATTGTTAGTGAGCTCTTTCGTACCTGCAGAGGCGGTCCCCAGCACCACTGGTTGGACCCTTGTGACGCTGAGATCCCAAATCCCGTCCCTGTGAGCCACATACTCCCTGACCAGCTGACACACGGCACGGGAGGTGGTCGCTTTGAAACTGGACACAATCTGATACAGACAACAGCAAAGTATGAGTTAAGACAGAGAGAAATCAGAGATAGCAACTCAACCGAACGAACAGGGCTCCCACACATTTTGTATCTGAAAATGGCACCGGAAACAAGTTTGCACTAGTTTGCATGGCAGCTACTGCCATCGGTGTATGAGTGTGTGTATGAATGGGTGAATGTGGTAAGAATTGTAAAGTGCTTTGGGGCTGAGAAAATCGGCTAAAAAGCGCTATATAAGTCAAGTCCATTTACCATTTACCATAACTTTGGCTCAAGACCTTTCAGCATCCACACACATTTTGTTAATATTAGGTTGAGAGAAATTACGTGTTAAAATTTAGGACTGTGATTTACTTGGCATTTCTCGGGGGAAATATACCGTAGGCCTATATTGTCTTTTTCTAAAATCACTTCTAAAACTTTATAAACTTTTTGAGCCAAATTAGTGACTTTAAAAAATGCTAAATGTCACTGAAATTGAATCCGATCAAGAAATACAAGTGCGTAACTTTTTCATACGAATGAATATCTGTTACATTCAAGCCATTATCACCAAACGAGTTGACACAGAGTTGATTAAGCCTATTATCAGTTCCACAAAACTCTCTCTGAATTTCTCAGTATGGCAGCGTTTACAAACTGTATCTTTTCCGGTGACATACAGCAAAAGTCACGCACAATAGCTTTAAATCTAATACAATAAAATCTGAAGGTTTCTAAATGTGTGTTTAAAGGCCTTCAAGTGATATAGTGAAATGCCGTTTTCAGAGGTGTGTAGGGGCCCTGTTCTGATAGAAGGTAGGGGAGCGGGTCAGCGGGTCTGTGTAGTTTGCTGGGACGAAGGGGCTTTGGGTAAAAAAACAGCATTAATCATATCAGTCCCGGAGCTCAAGAACTCTTAACAATACAGAAAGAAAATCATAATTGGTATTTGTTTTAAGACATGTTATGGTGGGGTTGACATTTATCTCCACCCATCTGATGCAACAGGTGCTTTAAAACAAACGTCCCCAATAAGCAGTTAACCCAGATATGGTATCAACAAACGCATTAAAGTGACTACGAGGAACTTTATGTTTGTGTTAATTCTAGCGCCCCCTTTGGACAAAAGCGGTAGTGTTTTTAGTACACCAGCTGTTGTTCCTGGGTGAGCGTATACCCATGACAAAGGCATTAAGAAAAACTATATAAAAATAGCATTCTTTGCACTGATGGTCTCATTTGCTGTTACATGTAATTTATGATCATCAGAGGAAAAAATTAGACTGTTTCAGAAATATTTAAAAGTTCCTTGTAGCACCTTTTAAAGAGACTACAAGGAACTTTCAGTTGTTGTTGATTCTAGCGCCCCTGTTGGTGAAAATCGGTAGTGTTTTTGCGACATTGAAAAAGGTCCCCGTAGTCACTTTTAAGCATCAATACAATGTGTTTATCAAACCAGGTTTACTCAAAAGCAAAATGCCAGTAAATAAAAGAAAAATCTAGAAGGGGAAGACGGGGGGAAAAAAATATTGAGTTAACAGGAGAAAGAGGAGAATTTGATCAGTATTAATAATAATTAATTAATAATCAGTTGTTTGTATTTGAGGTTTTTACATTAAAGATTGGGATGATACAGACGGGACCCTTCGCTCGTTTTGGAAGCAAACCACTAAATAAGTTCCAACTGAAAGGAAGCAGGAAGGAGAGCGTTAAGATTGGAATCATTCATATGAAATATAAATGTAGAACACAGAGCATAACATTCAGATTTATATCGTTAAAAATAATATTGTTTAGGTTAAGTTTTTTTTAAATTTTGAACATGTGGGGAAAATAATTTGATTATAGAGATGGAATAGAAAGATTTAAAAAAATTATAAATATTTTTTTGTGAGTGAATAACTCACCCAAACAAAGTAAATGAACCAAAACAGATCAATAATATCAACACATTTTTTTTAAATAAAATAATTTTTAAATAAAATAAAATAAAATAAAATAAAATAAAATAAAATAAAATAAAATAAAATAAAATAAAATAAAATAAAATAAAATAAAATAAAATAAAATAAAATAAAATAAAATAAAATAAAATAAAATAAAATAAAATATAAAACTAAACGGAAGAAGACGTTGATGAAAAATCCCATCGCTTAGCAACGTAGGAGCCGATATTTACTGGTTGTTAGCAAGCAGCAGTAGAGCAATAAAACCTATTAAGCAATTGTTTGCTATGAAGTTTTTGTTTTAATTATATTCAATGCAAGATGATTTTAAGTTAATGTTTGTCATATAATGAAAAAGCATTTTAACAATGTCAACATTAATCAAATGCTGATTTTGAATTTAAAAATAAGTGACACAAAGCGCCGCAAAATAAGCTTTTGACGTTAACACACACACGCACATACACACACACACACACACACACACACTTAACAGCTCCTACACGTCAGTGACGTCTCTGTAGTCCATAAAACCAGCATGTGAAACGCCAAATCAAAATGGTCGCTAAATCAAAAACCAAGAAGTTGCAACTGAAATATATTTTAAAAGCCTGTTAGTGAGATAGTAAAAAAAATTGTGTTTTATCTTTTTCTCTCACACATGAACTGATATAAAAAAAATCTCCATCTCCTACATTTGAATGACCAATTCTCTCGGGGAAGTAGCGTCCACCCCTGGCCTGGGCTGTTCATGCATAGTGGATATACAGAGAGGGGGGTAAGAGAGGGGGGTAAGGAGGGAAAAGCCTGTTACATACTTCACGAGAAGAAAAGAACAAACTTCTCGGTGACAGAGCTGCGAGAAGTTCTTTCTGGTCTGGACATTTCATACTTCACGAGAACTCAAGTGCAAAACTCCTCACCGCGGCACACGTCACTCGCTGTTACCATAGTAGCACCAGCTGATTGATTTTCCTCATTGACTTCAGACTGACCAAATCACACAATAGTTCTCGGACGAAAAGCTGCGAGAAGAAAGTTCGGCCCGGACGATCCCTGAGTTCCAATCCCCATACTTCCCTACTATTTAGTATGCCAGAAAAAGATTTAGGTTGTCCCACTACATGCACGTCAATTGTAGTATGCTGAAAAAACATAAATGCCCCACTAACTCCGATAGCATTTTGGAGTATTCGTCTTTATTCTTGACATTTCTAGACATAAAGAAAGAAAAATCTTCCTTATCTGATTTTTTTTCTCTCTCCTGTCTGTGGCCATAAAACTCTTCTGTACTTTAGTATGTAGTGTAGTAAAAAGAAAAAGTATGTGATTTGGAACGCAGGGCATGTGTCGAGAACAATACTGCGAGAACAGCTGAACAAGAGCTGCGAGAAGAAAATGTACGTAATTTTCTTCTCGCAGCTCTGTCAGTGAAAACGTTGTTCTTTGTTCTTGCGGAGTATGTAACAGCCTTTAGAAGGGTAAGGGAGTGGGAGTGGGGGGCGGGGGGGAGGGGTTAGATCAATAAGTTACCCAGGAGTCTCCCCACAACTCCCAGCTCGTTACACTGAAGTTGCGGGATCCTACTCGCGCATGGCAAGAGTTTGAACGTGGCTACCAGCGGAGGAAAAAAGGTGAAACAGACAGAACAGCAAAGATCTTCTATTTAACATTCACGTGATGGTTACACTGACTAGAAAACAATGGAGCTGATTTACCATCAACTATGCTTTACTATGTGTGTGTGTGTGTGTGTGTGTGTGTGTGTGTGTTCAGATGTACTGTCTTTATCGAAGTAAAGCCTATTTAAGTTTACTTAAATAAAACCAATACATATGAACACACACACACAGACACAGACACACACACACGCTAGCAGACTTCAACACACAATACACACACGACAATAACATAAGACATCTCTGTATAATTATCAGATTGTTTACCTTGCTGGTTGAAGCCTTGTATGTCGTCTTCAGTTTCTGTGACAGCTGGCTGGTGCTGTGACTCGCTGTGGATAGTCAGAAATAAGAAACATATAAACAGTAGAAATAAATAATATACTTTTAAATATGTACAGCCGAAAACTGCAAATAGATCATAATAAACCCTGGGGTTGCAAAGAGAGTAAATAGAGAGTCTCACATTTCGTTTTCAAAGCTCCTTTGGCCAAATCTGCTCCTTCGAAAGTCTGTCCATCTCCGGTCAAACGGTCGTTCAGCGTTTCGATTTCTCTGCGTACTGAGAGTAAAAAAAAATCCATCAGAAAAATTACTTAAAGCAACGCACTTCACTTCATTCTAATCTAAGAAAGTCAATTAATCGTTGAATAAAAAGAAAACATGGCTGGATTTTAATATATTTTAATATCGGGCCCGGGCCCTGCAGCAGACCCGGGTTCGAATCCCGTCCAGGTCAGTTCTCAGTAAAGCAAAAAAAAATAAAAAATACATAAAAAAAAATAAAAAAATAAAAAAAATCTTGCTCTTTAATGTCAAAATCTAAAATATCTCTCTGAATTATTTGTGATTACATAATGTGTTGTTTAAAATGAGTAATATGTTTCTAGCCCTGCAGCATGCTATCTATGTATAATAGCCTAGCTGGATGAGGAGATCAGGGAGTAAAATTTGTTTTTCTTTACAATTACAATGACAGTGCCCTTAAGCAAGGCACTCAGAGAGAGTTTGTTCCTTTCCATATGCTCAGTGGATAAATACAGAAGACTGACTTGTAAAGAGACGCCTTGAGCCATACTGGGAATACTGGGAACACTGGGAATACTGGGAGACCAGTTAAAACCAATAAAATATCCCTTGTGGTGCCCCCCATAAAGTCTCAGTCCTTTTCACAGCAGACCCATGTTAGAATCCAGCCCGGGTCGTTCTCTGCATGTCATTCCCCTCTCTGACACAATTCATCTCTTTCTCTACACAACTGTCTAATAAAAAGTAAAATGCACAAAAAATTATTATAAAAAATAAATTAAAAAAGCACACACACACACACACACACACACACACGCACACACACACACACACGCACACACACACACGTCTTTCATGATGACTCACGTTCCAGGTTTTCTATGTAGAGGTTTTCAAACTCCCTCTCGATCTGACTGAACAGATCCACCAGATTGCTCCTCAGAGACAGAGGCAGTTTGGAATCCTACAGGGAGAGAGAAAAGTTAAAATAAATTAACATTTTATTATGTTAAAGGTGCTCCGAGGAACTTTCAGTGCGTGTTCATTCTAGCGCCCCCCTTTGGACAAAAGTGGTAGTGTTTTTACTACGCCAGCTGTTGTTCCTATACACTCATGGGCAGTGGCGGCTCCTGACAATAATCTCAGGGGGGGCAATTGTTGCCATGATGGGAAATATGACCCAAAATTAACCTAAATCAGATAGCATATGACAATGTCATATTGCATTTAACTGTTTGTTTTTCCTGTTCATCTGGCATAACCACTCTGGCAACATTAGACAAGCATTGCACTGTACAGTATTTTTGGAAATTAAGTTAGTTAATTTCTTGAATAAAATTATTTTAGCTCTAAAATGATTTAATTATCCGGCTGTGGCCATCACAGATAACTTGTCATCTACCAGTGTGCTCCTCAGATAGGCTTCCTTTAAAAGTTAGGAGACAAAAATGGATGCTGGCATAGCATGTGCAACATTAACAGTGCTAATCATCACATTGGTTTGGGTTACTACTGTCTACAGCACTTGGTAGGCGGGTTTATGTCGGACGGTGAAAGCAGCTGTCAGCTAAACGACGATCAACAGCTGATCGCCGTTCAATAGCCGATCAGCTGTTGAACGGCGCTGGCTCGTATATGCAGATTGATGTTTAATGTTTGTTTTACCTTTTCTGAGAGATGATGCATAGGGGTGACACCCAAAGTTATCCATGCGGTCTCTGTGCTGCCATCAGGATGGATAAAAAGCCAGTATACAGTCCATATCATCATGCAGCGGCAGCAGGACAGAGCGTTAGCGCATTAGCATCCTGCTAGCCTCGTTAGCCGTTCAAACGAGCCCCGTGAAAATCCGCGTTTATAAGATCCCCCAATCCATCTTGGTAGATACTTGCTTGATGGTTACATTTTGTCTGGGAAAGACCTAGTCCGAGTCCGATCAAGTAAGTAGCTTGCCAGCGTAGCCTGAGTTGATATAAAGTTGTGTTGGTCTTGAATATGACCGCTCTGGGCTGCATACTGGACATGTGACTGTATCAGTCACTGTAATTGGTTTATTGTTTACTGTACGTATGACGACAACACGTTAGGGCGAGCACCCCTGGAACCCATAGAGATTGCATTGCGAGGCTTGCAGTTTGAAAAAAAAAAGTTTTACATTGATGTCTATGAGAGCGCTGGGGGCGATTTTCAACCAGCCCGACATCGCCCCAGAGTGACGGTACAGAGCACAGACGCTGATTGTACAATGATATTCAGACTTAGATGCAGGTAAAAACTGTATTGAAATCATGAATTATGATTAATACAAAAAAAAAAAAAAACATTATTATTCATTATTATATTTTCGTTTTTTGCTGATATGGCTCAAGGAGGGCGGCGCCCTATCGCCCTCTATGGGCGAGCCGCCACTGCTCATGGGTTTACAGTACATAAAGTCAGCTCACAATATGCTCAATATAGCTAACCGTACATAAGTAATTTATTTCGTTTAATAAATGAAATTCTCATTCATTTAAACCCATTCAAAAAATATTGAGAGATTGAAAATACTTCTTTTTCTTTTAAACATTATGAATGCATTCAATTTGACTGGGCTGTAACAGTAGTGGGCCAAGTTTCCTCAAAGCTTTTTGTCCAGTCACGATAAATCAGCTCAGAGTGTAGAGTCGCTCTTTGTACCCAAGTTTAGTAGACTCTGCATAAAACACTCTATAAGTGAAGTGAAGTGTCTTTCCGGGGGGCTGAATTTCTGCTTCCAGTGTTGAAAATAAAACATTGTGAGCGCCTATTTTGGTTGGTCCTTCGATCGTTCTGTTACTTCAACATCATGGGTTGCAATATGCTTTATCTTAAAAAACATACTAGTCAGATTTCTAACCTTTATTTATACAGGTAAATCCCATTGAGTCCGAAGACTCTTTTGCAAGGGAGACCTGTTCCCATTTACACGTTACCATTCACACACAAATTCATACACCGATAGCAGGCTAACTATCGACATTCACACGAGGCAAGGTGGGTGAAGTGTCTTGTCCAAGGACACAACAACCATGACACAGGTGGCAAGGCGGGGATCGAACCTCCAACCCTTTGATCATCGGCCGACCCGCTCTACCAACTGAGCCACAGATTTACTTCCAACTTTAATTTCATTGTATCATAAATACATTTCTCATTCATTTAAACCCATTCAGAATAAATATTGAGACAAAAAATAAATAATAATAATTATAAGTGAGTCATATGTATTCAAATTGAATGGGCCATTACAGTAGTGGCCTGGGGCATGTTAAATTTTCCCATGTGTGACATCACTCATGGTAAAATGTAGGGTTAGGATTAACAGGACAGCTGGGCCAAGGGAAGACTGAGGGAAGACTGAGGGAAGAAAAACCTCATTCATTATATTATAATAGTGATGTTATAATGATAGAACGCCGGTTCCATATGGGTGAAGTATTCCTTTAAAGCTTTTTGTCCAGTCACGATGCATCAGCTCAGAGTGCAGAGTCGCTCCTTGTACCAAAGTGAAGTGAACTAAGACACACTCTCTCTCTTTCTGGGGCTGAATTTCAGCTTGCAGCGATATATTTGCTAAAGAAATCAGTCAAGTGTGCACTTTGCATTCAGAGGCTGATGCTGCAGCAGAAAGGTTAATGCCACAGTGCAACACAGCACAATAACTGCTACACACACACACACACACACACACACACACACACACACACACACACACACACACACACACACACACACACACACACACACACACACACACACACACACACACACACACACACACACACACACACACACACACACACACACACACACACACACACACACTTTAAATAGAAAACACAACACTTCTTCTAAACACTAACAAAACCCAAACTACGTCACAACCTACCGTACTAAAAGCTATAACTCTAAAGACTACTGAGATTGAACTATTAACTATTTTGGGGAGTTCAGGTTTCACACTACTGCCTGAAACACGGAGCGCTGACAGACACCTTCACATCTTACCTCCTCTCTCATGAAGGACTCCAGGTTTTCAGAAGACTGAGATGAAGTGAAATATCTCAGTTAGAAACAAAATGGCTCCTTTAAACCTGCAGTGTGTAGAATTTTGGGTTTTATTTCCTAGCAGATTTTGTAGAAAGTAATTATAATATCCATAAGTACATTTAATTTAGTGCATAATAGCTGAATTTATTTTTTTGGAATTATTATTTTTTCTCTTAGAAAGGGTCTCATATATGTCCATATTTCTGCATATTTTGGACCAAGGCCTAGTGCCGCCATCTTGAAAGTGTCATAGTTGGAATGTCATCAGGTGCATTGTTTAGAAATTAGAATTGTTCTTGTCCTTGAAGGCCACTGTAGCTTCTGTTATTATTCAAAAGGGGTGGGGTTACCCAGGGAGTGTTGCATTCTAGAACTTTGTAGAACTTTCTTGATGAGGTTATATTACACACTGCACCTTTAATGTTTAATGTGGGAGGGAATTTTGCGATCTCTGGGGGAGCCATTTCAACTCAACCTTGTTCTGACAGGTTGAGTTGAAATGAATGTGAGTTGAATTTGTGTGTTGGACTGCTGTTTGTCTATTGATGTTATTTTCTACCTCGTACTGCTTTTTATAGTATTTATTCAAATGATTTTTTACTGCGAACTGGAACTGTAAACTAAATTGCCCTTCTTGGGATAAATAAAGCTTTTTCTGATTCTGATTTTCTGATTCATACAATGACTTTTGTGATGGATTTTTGCCATTTTATTTGGAGGGTAATTTTTATTTTTTAGGGGTGATTTTTCTGGTTTTATTTCTGTTTTTTTGTTTTTTGTTTGATGTTCTGTATGTTGTTGTGATGGTGTAGGTGTTTGTTTGTTTGTTTGTTTGTGTGTGTTGTGAAAAAAAGGAAGAACCTCAATATGTCATGGTCTGTCTTTGTCTTAGGTTGCGTTCCGAATCGCATACTCTTTCTTTTTTCTATTCTACATACTACATCCGACGATAAAAAGAATCTAGTTAGGATGCAGTAGACATACTATTGGGACATACTTTTCTCTCTTATTTCATCATAACATTGCGCCTTGATCTTGCCTCTTGCTTTTATATCCGTCGCATCCCCGTTTGTTTTCATAACATGGACCTATAGGCTTCGTCGATGTTACGTCACTTCACGTGCGCACTGGATTGTGGGTCAGAATCGCCCAAATAGGATGCACTTTTCAACACTAACAATCTTGGCCGCATGAAGTAGACCATCCGGGTATTCTAACCATCCTAAATCTGGCCACAAGAATCGGGACATCCTAAATCTTTTTTCTACATACTATATAGTAGAAAGTATGCGATTCGGAACGCAACCTGAGTCTTGTTTTGGTGTTTCCTGTTTTATTTTGGTACGTCTGTCTTGTTCCTCCCCCATGTCCTGTCAAGTTTCCCTCCTGTTTGATTACTGCTCCCTTCCCTAATGCGTTTCACCTGTCCCTCGTTGTCTACCCTGTCTTGTGTGTGTGTGTATATAACTCCCAGTGTTTCTTTGTTCCCTGTCCGAGCATTGTACCTGTTGGTGAGTCTGTCCTGTGTATGTTCTGTGTTTCCTGTTCTCCTGGACTTTTTTTTGCCTGTTGGCCTTTTTGTTACATTTTTGGACAATAAATAATCTTCTAGTTTAACTTTCTGCATCTGGGTCCTACTTGCCTGCCTGTCTGCCACTTACCGTAACACAATAAATATATTATGAAAAAAAAAAAATTTAATATGGGCTTGACACCATTCTGTGATAGGATACATCGAGGTATTACTGTTCATTTTGTATTTGTTTGGAAAATATTGTATGTATGTCAATTCTTTTGGTGGTAGGATGGCCTAGCCTAGAGGAAAAAGGGGACCGACCACTAGTAGTAACCATGAGGTCTCTGGTTCCTCCTCCCAGTAACCATGAGGTCTCTGGTTCCTTCCTCCCAGTAACCATGAGGTCTCTGGTTCCTCCTCCCAGTAACCATGAGGTCTCTGGTTGGATCCCCGGCACCGGACAGGAGGGTGTTAGTAGTAAAACTAGTGGTGGCGTGGCTGCTATTACATCTACGGTGCCCAAGTTTAAACAATGTCTTTAGAAACCTGTTAAGTAGAGTACGCCATGTTGGTTGTTTATTTTATTTTGTCTTTTATTTGTATTTTTACTTTTTCAGTTGTGTGGTTGTGTTCTTAAAAAAAAAAAAAAAGGTATTTTAAAAAAAAATTAGCCTTCTACATATCTATAAAAATAAATCATTAATTTGAACCGGTAGTGAATGTTTTACCATAAGTCTACCATGGGAAAATCAGTACAATAGGTAATTGGCTTCATTCCTTAAATCAGGTTAAAGGGCCTTTTTTCACGGCTGACATTTTGGCTTTTCAGGGCAGGAGACTAACAATATTAACCCTGTGTTACGGTCATGTGTCAAGTGTCAGCCCAAGCAGCTCAACGATGTTCTAGACAGGGGACGAGAGAAGCTAAAAGCATACTAAAAGCCCTCCTAACGTCCTCCCTCCTACATACTCAACATGTACAGTATATACTGCATACTAAAAGCCCTACTAACGTCCTCCCTCCTACATACTCAACATGTATATACTACATACTAAAAGCCCTACTAACGTCCTCCCTCCTACATACTCAACATGTATATACTACATACTAAAAGCCCTACTAACGTCCTCCCTCCTACATACTCAACATGTATATCCTACATACTAAAAGCCCTACTAACGTCCTCCCTCCTACATACTCAACATGTACAGTATATACTGCATACTAAAAGCCCTACTTACGTCCTCCCTCCTACATACTCAACATGTATATACTGAATACTGTCTACTTAACCATCCATTGTGAATGCGAGGTTCGTCGGACAGTTTACACTGAAAGGAATACTTCACCCATACGGAACCAGCGTTCTATCATTATAAAATAACTATTGTAATATAATGAATGAGGTTTTTCTTCCCTCAGTCTTCCCTTGGCCCAGCTGTCCTGTTAATTCTAACCCTTACTGTGATGTCACAAGAAGGAAACTGTAGGGTTAGACAGTGAGACCATAAAACACTCTTTATGCCTTTTCTCAGGCTAAGATGATCCGATTTAAATTTTTTTTGCACATTCCGGGAAGTAAGTACTCATCCGGGCATTTCTCGCCTACACAAACTCACATAAACAACCACAACATACTCAAATTGATGTCAAAATTAGTATGAGTAGGACGTTAGTAGGGCTTTTAGTATGAGTAGGACGTTAGTAGGGCTTTTAGTATGAGTAGGACGTTAGTAGGGCTTTTAGTATGAGTAGGACTTTAGTAGGGCTTTTAGTATGAGTAGGACGTTAGTAGGGCTTTTAGTATGAGTAGGACGTTAGTAGGGCTTTTAGTATGAGTAGGACGTTAGTAGGGCTTTTAGTATGAGTAGGACGTTAGTAGGGCTTTTAGTATGAGTAGGACGTTAGTAGGGCTTTTAGTATGAGTAGGACATTAGTAGGGCTTTTCGAACACTCGCCCAAGATGGTGGTGAAAATATGAATGTTAGTTAGCCGATGTAAAAAAGCAGGAAGCACCGACTCTAAAATGATTAGACTACTATTCATTTAAACCAAGTTAAGGCAAGGCAAGGCAAGTTTATTTCTATAGCACAATTCAAACACAAGGCCACTCAAAGTGCTTTACAGGGGCAAGATTAAAATACATAAAACACATTAGAAGACATTTAAAAGCGAACGAAAAGAAGTAAAACATTTAAATAAAATAAAAAGTACAGGTTAAAATGGAAACAGAAAAGTCTTCAGACTCGATTTAAAAGAGCTGAGAGTTGCAGCAGACCTTAAAATGACCTCACAGTAACCCTGCTGTGAGGGTGGCATGTTATGGCTAGCAACAATATGAACCAACCTAATTGGCTTATTCGGGCTTACAACAGCTAGCTAGCTTATTGTGACGGACAGGAGTATAGGTTTAAAGAAGCAGCAGTAAGTTCAGGCTGGTCATTCTAGTGTGTGTGTGTGTGTGTGTGTGTGTGTGTGTGTGTGTGTGTGTGTGTGTGTGTGTGTGTGTGTGTGTGTGTGTGTGTGTGTGTGTGTGTGTGTGTGTGTGTGTGTGAGAGAGAGAGAGAGAGAGAGAGAGAGAGAGAGAGAGAGAGAGAGAGAGAGAGAGAGAGAGAGAGAGAGAGAGAGAGAGAGAGAGAGAGAGAGAGAGAGAGAGAGTCTGTCTGTCTCTTACCTGTCCCTCTATGTCTCTGTAGCCCCGCTCTCTCCTGCTCTGTGCTGTTGGTGTGTGTATGTGAGTGAGTGAGTGTGTCAGTGCGTGTGTGTACCCTGTATAAGTGTCTAAATGTCTCCAGTGTACGTCTGTCTGTCTGTCCGTCCGTCCGTCCGTCTGTCAGCCTGCCTACCTGTGTGTCTGTCTGTCTGTCTGTCTGTCTGTCTGTCTGTCTGTCTGTCTGTCTGTCTGTCTGTCTGCCTCTTACCTGTCCCTCTATGTCTCTCTGTAGCCCCGCTCTCTCCTGCTCTGTGCTGTTGGTGTGTGTATGTGAGTGAGTGTGTGTGTGTGTGTATCAGTGTGTGTGTGTATCAGTGTGTGTGTGTGCATGTGTGTGTGTGTATGTGAGTGAGTGTGTGTGTGTATCAGTGTGTGTGTGTGTGTGTGTGTGTGTGTGTTGTATAACCTTACCTGTCCCTCTATGTCTCTCTGTAGCCCCGCCCTCTCCTGCTCCGTGCTGTTTGTTCTGTGTGTCTGTCTGTCCCTCTATGTCTCTCTGCAGGCCCATATGTGTATAAATGTCTCCAGTGTGTGTGTGTACCCCCTGTATATGTGTCTAAATGTCTCCAGTGTGTGTGTGTGTGTGTGTGTGTGTGTGTGTGTGTGTGTGTGTGTGTGTGTGTATCAGTGTGTGTTTAGTTACCTGTCCCTCTATGTCTCTCTGTAGCCCCGCCCTCTCCTGCTCCGTGCTGTTTGTTCGCCTGATGGACAGGCTGTGACTCTTCCTCTTCTGTTTGGCCTGCCGAGCCGCGCTGCTGCCGCTCTCCACCGGCATCTCTGCACCCTACGATGGTGTTACTGCGGTCTGCAAGGGGAAAACACAATCAATCCTTAGTCACACACACACACACACGTCTGCTGGCATCTCTACACCCTACGATGGTGTTACTGTGGTCTGCAAGGGGAAAACACAATCAATCCTTAGTCACACACACACATACACACACACACACACACACACACACACACACACATTATTAAGACACACACGCAGAGACACACACACACACAAACACACGTCTGCTAGTACGTCTCTACACACTATGATGGTGTTACTGTGGTCTGCAAGAAAAACAACTAAATCAGTCCTTACTATGCTGATTTAAACACACACACACACACACACAGACAGACAGACAGACAGACAGACACACAGACACAAACACACATTATTATTAAGACACACGCATTCAAACACACACACACACTCTCTCTCTCTCCCTCTCTCTCACACACACACACACACACACACACACACACACACACACACACACACACACACACACACACACACACACACACACACACACACACACGTCTGCTGGCATCACTACAACCTACGATGTGATACTGTGGTCTGGAAGGAGGAAACACAATCACTCTTTACTATGCTGATTTGAATAACACACACACACACACACACACACACACACACACACACACACACACACACACACACACACACACACACACACACACACACACACACACACACACACACACACACACACACACACACACACACACACACACACACACACACACACACACACACACACACACACACACACACACACACACACACACACACACACACACACACACACACTGATTTGGACTACATAAATCATAATGTAGCAAGTGAAGACATTTAAGCCTTATATGTCCGGCATCACTACGACCTACAGTCTGGAAAGGGGGAAACACAATCACTCTTTACTATGCTGATGATTTAAACACTGTCTGAAAGGGAAAACAGACAGACAGACAGACAGACACACAGACAGACACACAGACAGACAGACACACACACACACACACACACACACACAGTTCGGATATGTAGCCGATAGTGAGGAGATATTAACTGATTTGGACTACATTGTACATCACTGACTCCTCCTTTAAACCTGCAGTGTGTAGAATTTTGGGTTTTATTTCCTAGCAGATTTTGTAGAAAGTAATTATAATATCCATAAGTACATTTAATTTAGTGCATAATAGCTGAAAAAAATAATTTTAATTATTTTTTTTCCCCTTAGAAAGGATCTCATATATGTGCATATTTCTGCATATTTTGGACCAATGCCTAGTGCCGCCATCTTGAAAGTGTCATAGTTGGAATGTCATCAGGTGCACTGTTTAAAATTTAGAATTGTTCTTGTCCTTGAAGGCCACTGTAGCTTCTGTTATTATTCTAAAGGGTTGGGGTTACCCAGGGAGCGTTGCATTCTAGAACTTTGTAGAACTTTCTTGATGATGTCATATTACACACTGCACCTTTAAACACTGTCTGAAAAGGGAAGCATCCAGGCTGGTCTCTTAATTTTTCCAGAGCTTTATTTTATTTTATTTTTTTATTATTTTTATTATGTATAGCCTTTCCATATTTGACAAATCTGTCATTTCTGCCAGCCAGGTTTTATAAGTAGTCACATCCTCATTTATAGCTCCTCATTAGGTTAGAACAGTTTGAAATAACTATGACATGTTGTATTGTCCTACTAGTGTAAGTGGGTCAGAGTGGAAATATGTCAAGTGGTTGCCTCCTAAGATTAATATGCAAGGGTTCAGGGGGGATATCACACACACACACACACACACACACACACACACACACACAGACAGACAGACACTCTCTCACACACACACACACACACACACACACACACACACACACACACACACACACACACACACACACACTTAAAAAACACTTGAAAATATCAGACCAGGGAGAAAGCAAGAAGAGGTGACCCGCAGTGCACTCCTCTGCTGATTTACATTTTGAGCAGCAGCACAGTATACACACACACACACACACACACACACACACACACACACACACACACACACACACACACACACACACACACACACACACACACACACACACACAGACAGACAGACAGCTGACAGACACTCACACACACACAGACAGCTGACAGACACACACACACACACACACACACACACACACACACACACACACACACACACACACACACACACACACACACACACACACACACACACACACACACACACACACACACACACACACACACACCGTGAGGAGAAATGTACTGATTATAACAACAGACATTCTCGTCTGGAATCACTGACTCCACCTTTAAGTGTTTGCTCATATGACAGTTATAATGCCAACACATAAGCCTGCTCCAGCTGCCACATATCTGCGCCCTTGGGTTGACATAATAAATCTATCATAATGTCGCCAGTGAAGATATTCAAGCCTTACGTCTGTCTGTCTGTCTCTTGAATATAGATAGCGCTATGCAATGTTTACATAGATAGATAGACAGTTGTTTATTTATTTGCCACACGCCTTGGCTAAAAATAAACGTCACTTTGACCTAAAGATGAGAAGGCAATAATAATACAATTTTTTTTAAATCTATGTGTTGTGGTACATTAACAGGAAAATGGCGAAGAAATAAAGACTAAATACAATCCTCTATTTGTCCCTGAATGTTTAAATTTGCATTAAATCCAGCAGAGACAATGTAATTCTTGTTGTTAGTTGTTACATCGCATCGTTATAAGCTTTAAAGCCAAGCAGTTGAACCAAGCGCTACCGTTATCCCCCATATTAGCCGAGGCAGGCTAGCTAACACAGGCTAGCGCTGATACAAATGCACAAATATCTCGGAAAATACAACTTACCAGGAAAGGTCAAGGAGTATAGGAGGTTTAATCCGGGGTGTTGTGAGGAGATGTCGCCCTTTGTAACATTGTCTGCGATGTGGGAAGGAGCGGCGCAGGCTTTTATCCTGAATCTGCGTTTGACAGTTGACGAGAGATAGATAAAGAAGCTAATCCGGTCCCCTTTCAAAGTAAAAGCACAACTATGTCATAAGCTTGATATGAAACTATATATGTATTTTAAGATATTTTTTTGGCATTTTTATGCTTTATTGATAGTGTAGAGACAGAGTTGAAATGGGGCAGAGAGGGGAGTGACATGCAGAGAACGACCGCGGGCTGGAATCGAACTCGGGTCCGCTGCTGGCCGAGGCCCATGGGGGGAGGGGGGGGACGCCCTACCAACTGAGCTAAGGGCGCCCCCTCAAATAACTCGTTTTATCCTTTTACCATGCATGTATATTTGACCTATGACTAGCTGAAAATGCTACTGAAATGCTAAGATTGTTGAAATCCAAATATGGTCGTGTCTGAAAGCTTCCCCCGATTGTTTTCCAAGGCAAGGCATAAAACACATTAGAAGACATTTAAAAGCGAATGAAAAGAAGTAAAACATTTAAATTAAATTAAAAGTACAGGTTTAAATGGAAACAGAAAAGTCTTCAGACTCGATTTAAAAGAACTGAGGGTTGCAGCAGACCTCAAGTTTTCTGGGAGTTTGTTCCAGATATTTGGTGCATAAAAACTAAAAGCTGCTTCTCCTCGTTTCCAAGATAACCTTTTTTTGGGCAAATGTATCATATAAGAGAAACTTTGCTAAAACAGAATAGGTGTGTTCAAGGTTGAGTGAAATAACAGCAAGCCAAATTCCTCATAGGACTTTTTCATAATTTTCAAAATAAAATGTGTTATTTTCTCCGACTTGACAATTCCCTTAGCTGGGGCCTTGAAAGACAAGTAACAGTGATGGACAAAATGGACAGACTGCAGTTTAGATCAGGTGTATATTTATTATTATTCTTTCCTCCATAATGAATATTTCTCAAAAGGAATTCATCTCCATCTCTTCATCACTTTATCCAAAGTAAATCCAGTATTTCTGAATCTTGGGCCACAGACATCAGTTCACTTCAGAGAAAAACCTTGTGAAATCGTGTACAAATCAGTTCAACAACTGAAGAATATTAAGCCTATGATGTCATTTATAATCGGTTAAGTTTGAAAAAAGGCAACTGTAGTTACAAAGACAGTCCTTAACCACCAGACAATTGAATTTCGAGTCACCGATTTCCACAAAGTTCAAAGTATTTTTTTTTATAGTTTTACTGAAGTGAGCTAACATACAGAAGACACACTATTATCATAACCATTAATCATTTGAATGGGATGCAGCACAGAGCCTTACATTTGACAGTTTTCAAAATATCGCCAAAATCCTCAAAAGGAAGACCGCTAGTAGAGTCACAAACACATTAAATGACCAGAAAATGTCCCCGGTTGAAAATGAAATGTGGGCTTGGTCGAAAAAATGTGTAGAATAACGACAGATATATCTCCACAGAGAAGCGACATTTTCCTTACAAGAGAGTCCAGGTTTCAATAGTCCAGAAAAGGCAGAAAAAGGCAGAAAAACGTTTATTTTTGGGCGTTTTATCTGCTGTCGTGCGTGCCCTTGCCCCTCTTGCCGGAGAAGAGATGTTTTGGCTTGAGGTCGAACACGTGCCTGTCTGCCTCGCCCTTCTTGCCCATTCGGTTCATGTCTTTCTGGGAATTCTTCATCAGCTTCTTGGCCTCTCTTGCCATCTGAGGAATAAACAGAAACAGATATTTAGTTTATTTGGGATTTCTTTTAATGCATTTTGGAGGAATGTTGGTGAATGTCAGAGAGTTTTAAGCTTTTTAATGTGATGGTAATGTGTGTGTGTGTGTGTGTGTGAATAGGTGTGTGTGTGTGTGTGTGTCTGTGTGTGTGTGTGTGTCTGTCTGTCTGTGAGTGTGTGTCTGTCTGTCTGTCTGTGAGTCTGTCTGTCTGTCTGTGAGCGTGTGAGTGAGTGAGTGAGTCTGTCTGTGTGAGTGTGTGAGTCTGTCTGTGTGAGTGTGAGTCTGTCTGTCTGTCTGTGTGTCTTTCTGTGAAAAATAATAATAAAGTGCATCTTTGCGTACCACAGAAGTGTGTGTGTGTGTGTGTGTGTGAGTGAGTGAGTGAGTGTGATTGTGTGTGTGTGTGACTCTGTGTGTGTGTGTGCGTGTGAGTGTGTGTGTGTCTGTGTGTATGTCTGTGTGTGTGTGTGTGTGTGTACCTTAGGATCCCGGACCCCGCTCTGGTCTCGTGGCGGGCGTGAGTTGCTCTGGCTGCGTGTCTTGGACGTCGGCACCACGGAAACGGCTCGTTTACGTTTCAGTGTGATGCTCCTGGAACGTCGGCCCTGAGCCGCGTAGTGACTCTGAGAGGAGGAGAGGGACATAACAATTCATTCATTAATTTTCATTCAACCTTTATTTATACTGTAGAGATCAATTTTTTATTTTATTCTTTAACCTTTATTTATACAGGTATATCCCATTGAGTCCGAAGACTGTTTTGCAAGGGAGACCTGTTCCCATTTACACGTTACCATTCACACACACATTCATACACCGATAGCAGCAGGCTAACTATCGACATTCACACGAGGCAGGTGTGAATGTCGATATTTCAAATAAAATTATTTTATTTTATTTGAATTAAAAAGGCACGTAGAGTGGCATATAATAAACACATAGACATGAAGGTACATAACTGAACAAAGACCTTAACAATTAAAAATGATTAAATCAGTGATTAAAGTGATTGAAGCATTATCAAAGCTGTTCATTCACAATGTACATTAATACTGTGGTCATAAATGTATTGACAAAATACTTTGTTTACTTTTGATAAACTATTAAATGCTATAATTTATTCAACATGTCTAAAGAGGAAGTACTTACATCATCCTTGTCATTCATGTCCAGACCGAGATCTCCCATCTCCTTCTCCAGCTTCTTTCTTTCAACCTGTAGATAGAAAAACACACACACAGAGAGAGAGAGAGAGAAAGAGACAGAGAAAGAGACAGAGAGAGACAGAGAGAGAGCACGAGGGAGACAGGGAGAGACAGGGAGAGAGAGACAGAGAGAGAAACACGGTTAGAGGTGAATTTTATGTCAAACCTAAGCTTATTTTACTTATTTCTCGGACGCCTGATGCTCAACCAAACATTAATAACGGAAGCGCTTTTACAAAAAAAACTTCAAATTTTGATTTATTTTATTTTTTTAAATCAAAAGAAGTTTCTACATTTTTATAGTTTACCACGTATTAAACATCTTATAGCAAACATTTATGAACACACACACACACACCCTCCACGCCCCTCACCCCCCCCCCCCCACACACACACACACACACACTCTCCCCCTCTCACCTTGGTAGCGGTCCTGGGCATGCGTGGTCCGTGGACGTCCTTCTCTTTGGAATGTTCCACCATGAGATGTTTCTTCTCCCTGATCTGTTTGGCCAGAGCTCTGATCTCCTGCATCTCCTCGTCTTCACTCTCCTCGTCCGAGTCGTACTCTCCGGCCTTCTCCTTCAACTCCTCCTCCTCCTCAAGGGCCTCCAGTTTCTGTGAGAGAGAGAGAGAGAGAGAGAGAGAGAGAGAGAGAGAGAGAGAGAGAGAGAGGGGATAAATAAGGAAAAATTAATAGAACTCAATGAATATAGAGGCCTATATCAATCGGGTAAGACTTTAGTGTTGCTAGTTGCAAACAAAACAATTTCTTTTTTAAGTAGGTCAGAATTGACTCAATTAATCTGCAGTGCCTTTAATTTAATGGCCCAAAAGCACAATCTAAAAGTTTCAATGTAATTTCATCAAGCCAGTGGTTCGTAATATGATTTGAATTCAAAGTTTTGAGATAATTTGCCTCAGTAGTCATCATGCTGTGAATAACATCTACCAAAAAGGAAATATTCTAGCGCGTAGAGAGTAAACTCACCGCCATGATGTCAGGGTCGATGTAATCTGCGATGTTGTGTCCCTCCCAAACCTCTGGCACTCTGTCGTTCTTCTCATCCTCGTTCATCAGGTCCCAGTATTCTGAGAAAAACAAATAATATCACATTAGCAAAAGACATTTAAGATTATAATTTATAATCTGAGCATTTCTACAGTTTGATTGTCGTTTGAAAAGACGCAATGCATTGTGGGCCGGTTGAGTAGGGAAAAGCAACCTATCGATCCATACACAAAATCTTCCCGGAAGTTAGTACTCATCCGGGCATTTCTCGCCTACACAAACTCTCATACACAACCACAACATACTCAAATTGACGTCAACATTAGTATGAGTTAGTAGGGCTTTGAGTATGATAGTATAGTATAGTACAGTTTGATTATTTGAAATGGAAACTCTTCTTACTCTGCAGGTCCAGGATGTAGTCATCACCCATCTCCACCTCTAGATCTCTCTCCTGCAAGACAAGCAATACATTGTTTTATTATACAGACAATACAGAGGGCTTTCAATGTACTGACACACAGACAGACAGACAGACAGACAGACAGACAGACAGACAGACAAACAGACAGAGAGACAGACAGAGAGACAGACAGACAGACAGACAGACAGACAGACAAACAGACAGAGAGACAGACAGAGAGACAGACAGACAGACAGACAGACAGACAGACAGACAGACAAACAGACGGACAGACGGACAGACACACAGACAGACGGCTTTCAATGTACTCAGCCACTGTTGTTT
>NC_137213.1:30098873-30116373 GCF_949987685.1 Ammodytes marinus | reverse complement strand
GTCACATTTGTTGGCCACAATGATGAGAGGCTGCAGGGGGAGGGAGAGAGACACTAGGGTTAGATCCAGGGAAAATATTCACTGACTTTGACAACAAGCACTTTCCAGAATTCGCTGACTGCACCTTTAAATACCAAACAATTATACTTTGTCAGCCGTAATTACGACTTTCTGTTATATACTGACAGACTGTTTCAGTGCATACAGAAAGTATTCACAGAGCTTCACTTTTTCCAACATTTCGTTATGTTACAGCCTGAAATAACGATGGATTAAATTAATGTTTTTCCCTTAAAATTCTACAAATTTTTTCTCGTCTTTTGTTTGTGTGTTCACCTTCACAGTTGTGTGTTTGTGTTCTTTAAAAAAAATTTAAAAAATAATGTATTTAAAAAAAAATCTTTACTATCATAATACCCCATAATGACAACTTGAAAAACTTTTTATTTAGATTATTGCAAATGTATTTCCGTATGCACTGTTATACTCTGTTGTCGGACCTTGTTAGCGAACAGCGGCCTGATGCTGTTGAAGAGCTCCAGCTGTTGTTGCAGAGTGTGTCCACACTGCTCTGACACATCCATCACGTAGAGGATAGCTGCTCTCAGGTGAGCCAGCGCTGTGATGGCCTGCATCTCTATGGTGTTCCTCTCCTCTAGGGGATGGTCCAGGATACCAGGGGTGTCCACAACCTACACACAGAGACACACACATGAACAATGGACACACAGTCAAACAAGATGGATACATTCGGATATTTTTTTTTTTTAAACATATTTAATTACGTTTCTGGGTTGAAAACAATTTTGTAAAAATAATTGTATTTTTTTTTTTTTTTTTAGATAATTTTTTGGGCATTTTTACTTTATGAGACAGATTTCGAGATAGAGATGAAATGGGTCAGAGAGGGGAATGACATGCAGAGAACGACCCGGGCTGGATTCTAACCCGGGTCTGCTGTGAAGAGGACTGAGACTTTTTTTTTTTTTTTAAAACCAGATAAAACATTAAGAACAGTTTCTTATTTACAATATTGATCTGGTCCACTAGGAATTATTATTATGAAACATTTATACATGCCATTATCAATGCATTTCTACTAAACAGTACCTGCAGTTCGTACTCGCATAGCTCAAATAAGTTCCTCATAAAAGCATACTCGATGTGACAAACTGAGCATATGAGGGATAAAGTAACTCCTGATTAGTGTGAATAAATAGTTTTGTCTGCAGCCTCTCATTTTATTCAATTCTGGCTTCATGTTTTAATAATTTAGGGCGTAAAGACTTTGAGTAAATGGTGAATTAGTTAATAACTATCACTCCGCCTCTCACCTGCCAGCGTAGGTATCTGTAGTCCATGTGTCCCACAAACAGAGACTTGGTGGTGAAGGCATACGGCTGCACGTCCACATCCGCTCTGGTCACCTGGAGAGGAATAAACATGTTAACTCAAACTCAACACCATGAAAACAATAATAAATTGTTATACCTTTATACTTAGTGTCTTCCCTGAAAAAGTATTCATGTGTACTGTGCAGCAATACAGAAAATAAAGAATGAAACATAAAGCTCCGGAAAAAATTAAGAGACCAGTCTGGATGTTTCTTAAATCTTCATCTCTTCATAGCTTATTGAAAATGCTCTTAATGACAAAAAAAATGCATTGGAATTTGGTGGAAATGTTGTCAGTAGTTTATATTATAAAATCAAAATGTTCATTCTACTCAAACATATGACATATAAATAGTAAAACGAGAGACACTGAACATTTGGAGGGGTCTCTTCATTTTCTTCCAGAGCTGTATAGCAGATGCAACGACAATGGTTTTGCAATAGAATCATTGATGCTGAATTGTAATCAAATGGAATTGTGAGGCCAGTGAAGATTTAATCCTATAGAAGTCAGTTATTTTCTTCATTAAGGAGGATCATTCAGAGTTTCCGACCACTGAGTGACAGACTACAAACATTCTACTTGTGATGAAACCAACACAGAGACATCTCAAAACTCTTCCACAGAAGTGGGAAGGCAAGTGGAAATTTCTCAATAAAAAGATGTATAGCAATGTGGACGTGAAAAATCTGGAGGCCAGTGAAGATTTAAACTTATATAAGTAATTTATTTCTAGAGAGGTTTTATACCTTGTTGATGAAGCTGGACTTGCCCACGTTGGGGTAACCACACAGCAGCAGAGTCCTGGTGTTGGGGTCGATGGACGGCAAACGGGACAGATGCTGACGAACTGTTTATAGAAGGAAACGGGGAGAATTAAGAATTAAAATACAGATTTGAGTATTTAAAAAAAATATTTAAGTATTGAAACAGGCTACAAAAAAAAGCTCTCAGGTGATAGGAAAAGTAAAAAGAAATTTATAAAAAACAATGCATCTTTTTCTGTGTAAGATATTTTTTGGGCATTTTTATGCTTTATTGATAGTGTAGAGACAGAGTTGAAATGGGGCAGAGAGGGGAGTGACATGCAGAGAACGACCGCGGGCTGGAATTGAACCCGGGTCCGCTGCTGGCCGAGGCCCATGGGGGGGGGACGCAAAGGGCGCCCCAACTAACCTACACTTTCATGGGAACTGTTTG
The DNA here is from genome assembly GCF_949987685.1 of Ammodytes marinus. Lineage (NCBI taxonomy): Eukaryota > Metazoa > Chordata > Actinopteri > Uranoscopiformes > Ammodytidae > Ammodytes > Ammodytes marinus. Next base: position 30,113,778 of record NC_137213.1, on the reverse strand, counting down.
GGGGGATTTGCAGAACCATAGATTTTTGGACAGGGTGTGTGTTTTTTTTTTTTTTTTTTTACAATATATATTTATAGAAAGTTTTTCCTTTTTCTTTCACAACACACACAAACAAAACAAACACCTGCACCATCACTACATTCAAAACATAATTTTTAACCTTTATTTCTACAGGTAAATCCCATTGAGACCGAAGACTCTTTTACAAGGGAGACCTGTTTTCCTTTCCCACGTTACCATTCACACACACATTCATACACCAATAGCAGGCAGGTTAACTATCGACATTCACACGAGGCAAGGCAAATATATCTGGACAGGGCGTTTTACCTTGTTCCAGATATTCCAGACTGGACTTCTGTCTTTTGAGGATTGTGCACATGCGACCGAGAGCAGCTCGCTTCAGCTGCTTACACCGGTACAGAGAATCTCCGTATTTCATCAGGCGCACGTAGTCTTTAGCAACACTGCAGGGGGGTTAGAAAAAAAAAATTGTGATTCATTTAAAGGAGCAGTAAGTGTTATGAAGTATTATGAACTGGGCATACTGTTTAAGTGATTGCTGTATAAATATAGAATGATTTAACACATATATATAGACAAAAAAATATCACCTTACTTCCCCTTTAATATTTTTTTTAAAGTGGTCTTTTAGTACTTTCTTGGTTTTGTTAAATTACAAAGGATTAATAAGATTTTTTTTTATATATTTTTTTTTATTTTTTTTTAAAAGGAACATAAACACACAACTAAAAAAGTGAACACACAAACAAAAGACAAAATAAAATAAACAGCTAACATGGCGTATTCTACTTTACAGGTTTCTAAGGACATTGTTTAAACTAAAAGGTAAATGTGTGAATGTGTATGACTGCTGTATGTTGTTGGTGGTCGGGGGGCATTAGGCGCTGAATGGCAGCCACACTTCAGCCACTGGTATGACTCTGTGTGAATGAATGGAACCTGGAACCCTGTAAAGCGCTTTGAGTGCCTAGAAAAAGCGCTATATAAATCCAATCCATTGAATGTTAAGGAATAATTTGATTTTAAACAAACTTACTTGTCGATCAGATTCTTGGCGATGTTGATCTGTCCCAAGGCCAACTTGTAATGGTCTTTGTCATACAACACGTTCATGAGATCGGCATAGAACGGATGGATGTCCTACAGAAAAAAGATATAAAATTATCACACACACATCAGGTAAAACATCCCCTTATTGTTTTCAGACAAGCGTTATATTATGTTTATATTGATCTTAACATGTTCAATAAATGTACTTAAAAAATAAATAAATATATCTAGTCCGACCCGTGGACCTTTACTGCATGTCTCTCCCCCCCCCTCTCTGTCTACCCATCTCAACTATGTTTCTCATACTACACTCAACAAAAATATAAACGCAACACTTTTGTTTTTGCTCCAATTTTTCATGAGATGGACTTAAAGATCTAAAATTCATTCCAGATACACAATTGTACCATTTCTCTCAAACATTGTTCACAAATCTGTCTAAATGTGTGATAGTGAGCACTTCTGCTTTGCTGAGATAATCCATCCCACCTCACATGTGTGCCACATCAAGATGCTGATCTGACATCATGATTAGTGCACAGGTGTGCACTTAAAGTATTGCGTTTATATTTTTGTTGAGTGTATCAAATAAAGCTTAAAAATGCCCAAAAATAAAAAATATATATAAAAAAATTAGACTCGTTATCTATCTTCTTGTTAACCTAGGGAATTATTACATTTGCTCATTGACCACATATAGCATCATTCATTCACTGTTAAAATAGTAACTGCAAATGTAGGTCATTAATTACAGATGACAAGACAAAACAATTATTCTTATATATTCAAACTGGTAGTTTAAAAGCGTAGTGGGTAAAGCGTGTACCACATAGACTCAGGGCTTGTCACAGTGGTCGCAGGTTCAAATCTGACCCGTGGACCTTTACTGCAGGTCATCCCCCCTCTCTCTCTGTCTCTCTATCTCTCTCTCTCTCTCTCTCTCTCTCTCTCTCTCTGTCTGTCTGTCTGTCTGTCTGTCTGTCTGTCTGTCTCCCCATCTCAACTATTTTTCTCTCCATAACTATCAAATAAAGCTTGAAAATGCTCAAATATATATTTAAACTGGAAACTTATGTCTAGTTTGAGTAAGTCATTTTTAACATGTTCAATAAATTGACTTAAAAACATAATAAATAAATAAAAATATTATCTAGTTTAGTAAAAAAAAATGTGATATATTTTAAAAGGAAGCTTACGTCGAGCTTGTTTCTCTCAATACTATCAAATAAAGCTTGAAAATGGCCAAAAATAATGAAAAAAATTATTGTTTATATATTCAAACTGTAAACTTACGTCTAGCTTGGGGAAGTCGGTGAGGATCTGGGTGAGGCGGTCGTGGTAGCTCTGCTGGGTGAATTTCACCTTCCTCATGTAGAAGTGTCGGATGCGATGGATCTGGTAATGTTTGTGGACCACGGTGGGAGTCTTCCTTTGGGTTTTGGAAAGAGTGATGTCGATGAATTCCTGTAGAGATGAGAGAGAGAGAGACAGCAAACAGGTCAGTAAAATGCACAGTTAAAACTAGCCATTTGTTACCATTCTATCTCCTTTTTTTGTGTGCAAAAAAAGGTAGATAAGAAACAATTAAACAACTTAAATGTTTACAAAATACATAAGTTAAACCAATGAAAGCAAATAGGTTAAATATAGGGTTATAGTAAGAAGGACTGTCTTACTGACTAACAAAACAAGCAAAGTTTCTTACCATTCCATCTTAATTAACATTATTATTATTATTACATTAAAAATGTTTAACCCTAAAAAAGTATGTTTTATCATAATTAATCTAGATTGTTTGCCTCTCCTCTCCTGTTTATTGGCATTTATTGTCTAAACTTTGACTTCTTGTAAGTGTTAACTCATATACTGTCCTGCTGTTGAATTCATATTTATCAATAGTGCAGCATAAACACTCATAAAAATTATTTATTTATTTATTTATTTATTTCCAACACAGCAAAATGTCACGGAAACCGCTTTTGACATTCCTGCCAAACTTCATCAACAAATTTGTCCGACCTTATAATTTTTACGATAATTAAGGCTTCGTAAACAGACATATAGCAAGGTTAAAAAGAGAATTAAAGTAAACGCATACACTTAGAAATAAACAATTCAAATGTTCAAGAATACACCACTAAAAACGGCAAAAAATAACAACAATAGTGTCTGTTAAATCGATATCACAACAACATGCCTACTAGACCTATCTATTCATGCCATGATGATTTTATAATTTATTAGAATAATTTAAAACATTTAATAAAAAAAGATGCTAACCGTTATTTGAGTTTTCACAACACCGCGTCAGACAAACAGCAATTCATTGAATCCAACTCTATAAATAGTTTCCCCCATTTCTATAAGTTGACATGTTGATTCAAGACATTTTTACACCAATAAAGGCCTCGTTATTTTTAGATTAAGACACTCAATGCCCTTTATGACTTTTTTTAAGGATAATATACGTGAACCCTGATCGCCACTGTGTCAATAGACATTCGCTGGACAGGACATCACCTTATGCGCTTTTAATTTCAAATATGTTCTACTATAACTGTAAGTCATATATATGTGTATACAGCTGCAATTGCTGTGTCCCTTTACTTCAGCTCAGCACGTGTTTTTTTCTCCCCGACATATTTTGATTATTTCACCATCATCCGCTTGGCCTCGCGCCTAAATAACAACACAGACGTAACACGAGCGCTTTTATACGTCAGATAAGTGTGATAGACATTTACCTTTGCGGTCGGAACCACCATAATCTTCTTAAAGTTATAAAGAGCCATTTTGTCGAGACACGTTGGGCTCGCTGCTCCGCTGATGGCAAGCGGAAAGGAACGCTGTAGTTTCAGTCAGGACCGGAAGAGACGAGGAAAACTATTTGATGGGGTTTTTTTAACACAGCGCCCCCAAGCGGCCAAACATTGATATATATTTTTTAATTTTAATTTTATTGTTTTTATTTATTTAAATATGTAAAAAACAGTGGTAAAAACACACGGATGACCATTATAAAAAGGAAATGCAGTCAAGCTTATGTAACCGACAGTAATTACATCTGTTAGCAGGCAAAAAGTGAAACATTGACATAGCAACATAAAAAAAAAAAAAAAAATCTATAATAAATTGTATCCATCTTTTTTGTGTAAATACAGGCTACCAGTGCAACTATGGAAATATATTTGTAGATACATCTTGGATAATATTGTGTCTAATTTTAAAAGTTCACTTATTTGGTTTGTAAGTTTAGGCTATTTTTGTAAGAAACCTTTACTTTTGTTATACCGATAACCACGTTTTATGTACACAAATGTAAATTTACTAAAGTTAGACCTCATTTCCATGCATTTAGGAAGACAATTGAGCTTTATGTTAATATAACATCCTCAGCAAATATCAAACAAGCTATTGAGAATGTAAAACTGTGCTCATAAAGTAAACTAAAGATACATAGCTAGAAACAGAATAAAGATCTATTCAGAAATCAAAATGTGTAAGCTTTGATGAACATTCAATGGCTGTTTGGTTTTAGATAAGCTCATATTAAAGGTTCTCCGTGGAACTTTCAGCTTCTGTTAATTCTAGCGCCCCCTTTGGACAAAAGCGGTAGTATTTTTACTACGCCCAGCTGTCGTTCCTGGGTGAGCGTAAATACCCATGACAAAGGCATTAAGAAAAACGATATAAAAATAGCATTCTTTGCACTGATGGTCTCGTTTGATGTTACATGTAATTTGTGATCATCAGAGGAAAAATGAGACTGTTTCAGAAATATTTAAAGGTTCCTCGTAGCACCTTTAAAGTAGTTATTTTGTTATTTATAATCATAGATAGTATATAAAATAGATAGTTTATAATGTGAAGACCTCTCCCTACCCCCCCAACCTCCCAACCCGGAACTAACTGCTGTACTCCATATTTGTTGTGATCCGCGCTGATTAAAGTAACATCCAATCAGCGCTCAGTTTGTGTCGTTTAGGCCACACCCACTCCCGTCGATTATCACGAGTGGGTCCGCGTGCGCCCAGTCTGACCGTCTCCACCAATAGGACAGCCCGCTGTGAGCGCGAGGGAGGGAAGGAGAGAGGGAGGGAGTGTGTGTGTGTGTGTGTGTGTGTGTGTGTGTGTGTGTGTGTGTGTGTGTGTGTGTGTGTGTGTGTGTGTGTGTGTGTGTGTGTGTGACAGTTCTGCACCAGAGATAGTAGAAACATGAAGAGGTCTCACTCTCTCTCTGTGTCAGGGATAACTGGAAACATTTCACATGCAATGCAAATATTATCTGTCTAAATATTTGAATAGTTTTTTTTTCTCTTTATCGGTTGTTGTAATGTGTTTTATGTATTTTAATCTTGCCCCTGTAAAGCACTTTGAGTGGCCTTGTGTTTGAATTGTGCTATAGAAATAAACCTGCCTTGCCTTGTTGTGTGCATGATGAATTTGCATTATATATTGTGTATGTATTGTTGTTTTTCATTTGCATTTGTTTGACTCGACATCATCGCAAATGAGGATCACCCCTCAACTGATCTCTCGAGTATAAATAAAAGCTAAATGAAATTATAAAAAACTTAAAGGCCTACTTCACCGGTTTGAATATGAAGGTGTATTGAATTCTGAGATCCTATGTAGTATAAATGTGCGGAAAAAATTGAAATCGGTTCATCCTAGCCTGAGAAAAGGCAGAAAGAGTGTTTTTTTAACCCTATACTTCTCTTTCTCGTGACATCACTTTGTAAATATTACTGTGATGTCTTTTACTGTGACATCACAGTAATATTTACAAAGTACGTTTTTTTTAACCCTATATTTCTCTTTCTGTGATGTCACGAGAAAGAGAAATGTAGGGTTAAAAAAACACTCTTTCTGCCTTTTCTCAGGCTAGGATGAACCGATTTCAATTTTTTTCACACATTTATACTACATAGGATCTCAGAATTCAATACACCTTCATATTCAAACCGGTGAAGTAGGCCTTTAAGTATGTAAAAAGTATCGAAGTCTATTGTACTGAATAATAAAATATTTCCATTTCAGGGATGACTGGAATCATTTCACACGGAAATATTATAATAAATTAAAGTTTTTCTACATAACTGTTTTAGAGGCACAGCTTATATATTATGAAGTATTCTACTGTGGTTTAGCACCAAAATACATTACTGATCTGCTGAGACGTTATGAACCGTCGAGAGCCCTTAGGTCGTCTGGGACAGGTTTACTTACAGTCCCAAGAGTTAGGACTAAACGAGGAGAAGCAGCTTTTAGTTTTTATGCAACAAATATCTGGAACAAACTCCCAGAAAACTTGAGGTCTGCTGCAACCCTCAGTTCTTTTAAAAATCGAGTCTGAAGACTTTTCTGTTTCCATTTTAACCTGTACTTTTTATTTTATTTAAATGTTTTACTTCTTTTCATTCGCTTTTAAATGTCTTCTAATGTGTTTTATGTATTTTAAAGTTGCCCCTGTAAAGCACTTTGAGTGGCCTTGTGTTTGAATTGTGCTATAGAAATAAACTTGCCTTGCCTTGCCTTGCCTTGTATAATAGCCTAGTGTAGGAGTCTATAGTTTCCTGTTTTATTAGGCTAGTCAAATGTAAGTAGACACTTGGTCAACACCACAATGCAATGTATTGATAGTAAACTTGTATTTCTACTCTCAGTGTCCGGGATAACTGGATTATATTACACAGGCAAATATTATAAAACATTGAAGTGTATAAAGAATTGAAGTCTACTGCAGCCTACTATTCATTCATTTAATTTTCCTTTATTTATTCTCGAAAGATCAATTGAGGGTTACCCTCTTTTACAATGACGTCGAGACAAGTTACAGATACACAATATACAATGAGAATACACAACAAGCTTACAAAGAGACAACAACAATTAAAACATTCAGATCAATTGAATAAAGCAGAACAATCGCCTAATTAAAACAGTTACAAGTGGAGTGGGGCTGATTCAAAATAATAACTTTAAATTGGTTAACAGTTACGAGTGTATTTATTTTAATTTGATGTTGTAATATCAAATAGCCATAGACAGCGATGTAGAATGGCAGCAATTAATATCATACAATGGGTGAAAGTACAACACAGCCTAATTAAAACAGTTACAGGTAGAGTATGGAAGATTTAAGATAATATTGTCTAAATTGGTTAAAGTTTATTGGACATAGTTACAATTTGATTATTTTTTAATTTTTTTTAACAGTATTTTAGTACTTATTGTATTATTAGTTTTGTTATACTTCTGTATTCCTGTGCTATTTCAACTATTACTATTGTACTTTATTTTTTATTTTTATTATTATTATTATTATTATTATATATATATATTTTTTTTTTATGTTATTCATATGCATTTAATTGTACATCAAGAGGGGGGGGGGGGGGGGGTCGGGGAGATATAGATATATTTCAATATTTATTTTGTAATTGTTTTTTTATAATGTAAAAACTCAATAAAAAGAAGTTAAAAAAAAAGTTTATTGGGCATGTTTAAATATTATTTTTTCTGAGTGCGTCATCGCCACATTCACAGAAGATCTTCAGGCTGTTCAATTATTATTGTATTGTTTGCATATGATTAAAGGTGCAGTGTGTAATATGACATCATCAAGAAAGTTCTACAAAGTTCTAGAATGCAACGCTCCCTGGGTAACCCCAACCCTTTAGAATAATAACAGAAGCTACAGTGGCCTTCAAGGACAAGAACAATTCTAAATTTTAAACAATGCACCTGATGACATTCCAACTATGACACTTTCAAGATGGCGGCACTAGGCCTTGGTCCAAAATATGCAGAAATATGGACATATATGAGACCCTTTCTAAGGGAAAAAAAATAAAATGTCAGCTATTATGCACTAAATTAAATGTAGGGGAAGGTGGGGTGATTTGTGCAACTTTTTACTCAAAGTGATTTTAAAGTGAGGCCTTGACAGTTATGTCTCCAACTCAAATATGTACATATATTTCAGGATGTTGTGCATCCCTGGCAATAAAAACTTTGGATCTGGAATAAACTGTTTAAGAAATATAGCTTTCGGAAAAAAAGTTGTCTTGTCGCACAAATCACCCCACTACGTGGGGTGATTTGTGCGTCATTGTGTCACAATGACAAAGTCACCATCATCATCTTTCTGGCCATCTGAACTCTCATCAGTGGTGTCGTTAAGTGGAATTGAGATGTCACTCTCTCCTGAGCTACTGTAGACTATCACTTTCTTTTGGTGACCAGCGTATACAGCCATGCCACTGGCACAACTCTCAGAAATGTACTTTGCACTAGTTGCTCCGTGCTTGTGGAACCAACTGCCACCTGACAAATGTGATTCCCCCTACATTTCTGCCTTTAAATCAAGGCTCAAAACCCATATGTACACCCTGGTGTTTCCTCCCCATTAACCTCTGCACTACTTACTTACCTCTGCACTACTATCTGTGTTTATGTGGATGTATGGGCTTTACGTCTTTTATTTTGGTTATTGTTATTTTACCTTCATTGTTTACCTACTGAATGCACTATGTACAGCACTTTGGACAGTGCAAACTGTCATAAATGTGCTTTTATAAATACATTTTACTTACTTACTTACTTATAACTCACCCAGGCCCTTGCGCACAAATCACCCCATCCCCAGAATTTTGGATAATAGGCATGATGCAGCAATTTAGGGTTGACATTGTGCTAACTATATAGACTCAAAGTGTAGCATACCAAAGCACTAAAACATGTGTCAAATGTTTTCAAACGTGTCTATAATTGTTCAGACACAATAATCAAAAAACCTTGATCATGGAAATTTTACTTTGAAAGGCAAAACACAGTTTTTTGAGCTTAAATGTGCTTATATCTTATTCCTTGTGTCTCCCTTCTTTACAGGATGAGTCAAATGGATGGCTCTTCTTAAATATGTGGTCACATTTCCAATTTCTTCCACGGTTTTCTAGAAACAAGGGGTTTTGCAACTTCCAAAATGCACAAATCACCCCACCTTCCCCTACTTATGGATATTATAATTACTTTCTACAAAATCTGCTAGGAAATAAAACCCAAAATTCTACACACTGCAGGTTTAAGAAGTGCAGTTATATATTGGATCATCATTGGGCTCTGGACAGGTTAATGATAGGCTGTATTGTGTTATCTATGTTTTTGTGTTCATCATTCCTTTTTTCTTGAATACTATTTCCATTTATATTAGTTTTTGTGTTAACTCAACCTGCGGTCTATGACTGAAATCAGAATGGTCTTTTACTGAAAAGGAGCAAGTTTGTCTGTATTGCCTATGTGAAGATGTTCAATAAACAGTTTGAATAAGAAAAAAAACGAGTGCGTCATCTCCGTATTCACAGACGATCTCTGCGCTGCACACGAAAGGGAAAGGAAACGGCGACTTCACCAGACCTCCCCCTCCCTCCTCTAGCTCATCTTTAGCTGCAAACCAGCGAGTGTTTCATCGATAGCAAGCTTTCTGAGACCGGAGTAGCGATAATATTTCTGCTGTTTTACTCTCTCTCTCTGTCTCGGTCGGCCTTTGACTCCCCCCGCTCCCCGTAGAAACATATATTGTACTGTTTCAACTGTGTGGAATATCAGCTTCGCGTTTTTTCCTCTTCCCTAGGAGCTAGATTCATCTATTTATCGACTGCACAAAGTTGATGATAGGAGCCAGGCAAAGCTAGTTAGCTAGCTATAGCCACCTAGCTCATTCTTGCAGTTGCTGTTTCCTTTTTTCGGGGGGGAGTTTATTAGTAATTTTTCGGGCATTTTTCTTTAATTGTTTTGTTTTGTCATTGCCCCGGAAGACTTGAGGAGTATTTGCGGTGCGGTTTTAAAGCGGGTAAGCTTGTTGTTCCCCCCCCCCTCCTCCCGGCTAGCGTGCTCGATATAGCCCTGCTGCTAGCTAATACCCTGCGTATTTATCCTGGAAACCAATTCAAGGCCTCAACCCTCAACCACCACAACCAGCTGCCTCCACAAACACACTGTTTGCGTCGCCGTGCAGGTCAGTAAAGCAACTTACACTGGAAATAAATGCAGGCGATAATGTTATTTTACTTAAGCACTGGTCAATTGTGAGGTTTTTCGAGTATTTTGTGTCTTAAACGTGTCTTTTTTTCATGCTAGTAGCCTATGAATCAAGGGTCCAACACGTAGTTTTTTAGGCGTTTATTTTTACTAAACCTTGTCTGTTAGCGTCTGTTTATTTCTTCTATACAACCATCTTTTCACGGACATTATCCCAACAGCTGTTATTTTTGTTCAATACCCTGAACCAAAAATCTCAACTTCTAAAAGCACTTACGTCAACTAAACTTTCCATAATCATTCTTAGCGCTATTCTGAAGGCTATTACAGAAGGATTTGTTCATATTTCTGTTAATTGTCGGATTTATGAGACATTTTGTTATTAAAAACATAGCGAAAATGCATTATTAAGACCGGTACATTGTATTTTTTGTACAGTAAGAGCTAAAAAAAAAAAAAAACTATACTGGTAGTCGCCATTTTTTATTGGATGCTGCTACTGCTACATAAACAGCTAGCAATCAAACCAACCAGAAATTGCTTCAACTTTCAAACTCCAAAATATCACGTCATAGTTCTGTTTGCATGTTAAAGACGTCATTACTTTGTGTTTGTTGTTTATTTAGTAGCCCGCATACAGTAGATAACTACAGTATATCTATGAGTGGCCCAAACGAAAGCCTCCACCTAGGTTTCATTTCTTCCGCAAGTGACGTAGATAAACGTCATATATTATTAGAGCTACTATGACAATGTTATGTTAGAAATACTCAAATATATATACATACAGCTCCGGAAAAAATTAAGGGACCAGTCTGAATTTTTCTTAAATCTTCATCTCTACATTACTTATTGAAAACGCTTTTAATGACAATTTTTTTTTTTTGGAATTTGGTAGAAATGTTGTCAGTAGTTTATATTTTATAAAACCAAAATGTTCATTCTACTCAAACATATGCCTATAAATAGTAAAACCAGAGACACTGAACATTTGGAGTGGTCTCTTAATTTTTTCCAGAGCTGTATATGGTAGAATTAGAATATTTGCTTCTGAAATGTAGTGAAAATATACCCTTTATATTAAGTGTATACTATTAATATACAGACAGTATATACTAAATAAAAATATCTAAATATCTTATTTTTGACATGCTCATACAGTAAATTGTTGTTGTGTGATAGACTTTGTATTACAATGCTCAAATATTAAGGCAAGTTTATTTCTATAGCACAATTCAGACACAAGGCCACTCAAAGCGCTTTACAGGGGGCAAGAAATACATCAAGATTAGACATTAGAAATTGCATTTAAGACATAGTATAAACAAAGACTACAAAAACAGGCAGACAAATAGTTAATCATTGAACATTTGCATGTAATAGACAATGTGGGGCGACTGTGGCTCAGTTGGTAGAGTGGGTCGGCCGATGATCAAAGGGTTGGAGGTTCGATCCCGGCCCTGCCACCTGTGTCATAGTTGTTGTGTCCTTGGGCAAGACACTTACCCCACCTTGCCTCGTGTGAATGTTAATAGTTAGCCTGCTATCGGTGTGTGAATGGTAACGTGTAAATGGGAACAGGTCTCCCTTGCAAAAGAGTCTTCGTACTCAATGGGATTTACCTGTATAAATAAAGGTTAAAAAAATAAAATAAAATGTGGACAAGCGATTACAATTACAGGTTAAAAGGGAAACAGAAAAGTCTTCAGATTTGATTTAAAGGAGCTGAGAGTTGCAGCAGACTTCAAGTTTGCTGGGAGTTTGTTCCAGATATTTGGTGCATAAAAACTAAAAGCTCTTTCTCCATGTGTGAAGAAATACAAGTTTTGATAGAATATACACACACAGGTAAGGTAAAGGTAGTGGGTGCAGTTATTCAATAGTATATTAAGTTTCCTATAATATTGGTATAGTAGAAAATACTTAAATATGTTCTAATTTGGGCTGTCAAACGTTTTTATAATTGTGATTAATCACATTTTCAATCTTGCATTTTTAATTCTATTATTTTGCATTTCACGACATTACAAATGCACCTGTTGGAAGACCAAGAAGAAGAAGAAGTACTATAGAATAAATAAATAACTAAATACATCTCCACCTCATCACTTGATATTGTGCAAAGACTTGAGGCAGTGGTGGATGATGCCATCTTTAGTAACTATAGCTTCTTGTCCCTGAAGGCCACCGTAGCTTTTGTAATTTTTCGAAAGGGAGGGGTTACACTTTGCTTTGAAGTCCATATTAACAATTTGAAGCACTTTTGTAGAACAATGTTTACTTTAAAAAAATATAGTGTCATGTAAACACTACCGCTTTGGTCCAAAGGGGGCACCACAATCAACACAGACTCAAAGCTCCTCATAGATACTTTAAATATTTATAAAAAAAAAATTGCTTCGGATCCCTTTTTACTTTTCATATACAATTTAAATTGAATTAAAAAAAAACTTCTATGATTACATGTAGTGCATATTATTATTATTATTATTATTATTATTATTATTATTATTATTATTATTATTATTATTATTATTATTATTATTATTATTATTATTATTATTATTATTATTATTATTATTATTATTATTATTATTATTATTATGTACTGAAGGTGCATTGAAGTGGATGCAGACATTGTGAATTTTTCAGTGTGTCAGTAAATGAAATCAAAACATATAGCCCCATATCTCTCTCGCTCTTTCCTCTCTCTCTCTTCCTTCTCCTCTCTCTCTCTCTCACACACACACACACAGACACAGAGAGACACACACACACACACACTCAGCTGTGTCAGCGACTAAACACTCGGCTGCATTGCGACTGGACTACAAGTTGCAGCAGATTCAAAACAAACGCATGTGGACTGTGTTTGGGTGGAGATAGCCACCAGCGCTAACCGCTAACCCACCCACTGAAGGCACTATAAATAAACTGTGTGTGTGTGTGTGTGTGTGTGTGTCCTCTCCTCCCTTGTTGCATATTTGCACCAGTGGGGTTAAACCTTGGAGCTTATTTTGGAACAACAGACAAGATTTTTGATCGTAAATCAACTGTAGTGATTATTCAGGCTGGAAATAAGGCAGTGGGCGAGCAGGCTAAGCTAACCCTGCGTTCCAAATCTCATACTCTTTCTTTTTTCTATTCTACATACTACATCCGACGATAAAAATAATCTAGTTAGGATGCAGTATGCATACAATTGGGACATACTTTTAGTTATTTATTTCATCATAACATTGCACCTTGATCTTGCTTTTATATCCGTCACATCCCCGGTTGTTTTCATACAGAGGCTCAGTCGATGTGACGTCACTTCCGGTGATGAATGGAGTTTTCAACACTAACAATCTCGGCCGGATCTAGTAGACATCCGGATAATTCTAACCATACTAAATAGTAGATAGTATGGGGATTGAAGTGTGTGTGTGTGTGTGTGTGTGTGTGTGTGTGTGTGTTCTTGTCTAGACGATGTGATTGACTGACTCACTGCTTATGTAGAGGAAATGACATGTACGGTGTGACCCTGGGTTGGTCTCCATGGTTACGGGAGGTTTAAGGTCAAACTGCCAATGATGTCACAGTAGTCTTGTGAGTCAGCGATTTTTGGAGATCGCTTGTTGTCAAAATCAGTGAATATCTCCTCATGATCCTGTGTGTGCGTGTGTGTGTGCGCTGAACAAAAATCCAGTGCTAATAGTTAATACACAGCCTCCTAGGGTTCTCCTTTTTTTTTTTTTTTTTTATTAAGTCTTTATTGAACATGGTTAAAAAAAATAATAATACAAACAAAAATAAAACGAATGAGCAGTAAAAAAGGAAAGAAATAAATTAAAAACAAACAAATGGGATCCTCAGGATCCTAAGCAACAAATACATAACTCAAATAACATAGTTCATGTTCAAAAGGGATAGGAAGAAGTTAAGAAAAACTTTTCTGGTCCTACCCCCTCTTTATTTTTTATAATTGTTTACAAAAAAAATAAATGTTCAGTTTGAATCAGTCAGTGTCTATGATGTTTGGCCCGTGGGTTAAACAAATCAAAACTTTTCGACAAAACAATAACAAAATAAAATAATGGAACAGATGAACGAAAACCATCAAATTGAAAACAGCAAAACAGAAATTCACTGCTCCAGGTCATAACAATTCAATGTTTGATTTCTGAAGAGTTTTTTTTAGTTTTGATATTGTTGTACATTTTTTTAGCTCATCATTGCAGTTGTTCCACAGACTTACAGCCTTTGTGGTAATACAGTGTAGTTTTGTATTGGTTCTTAAAGATGGTTTCTTGAATATACAGGTTAGGGATGTCCATGGTTAACTGGTTAACAGTTAACCGTTAAGAAGATCTTTAACCGGTTAATGCCAAAGGTTAAACGGTTAAAAAAAAAAATCCTCTTAATTTCTCTGAAATCCAGACTCTTATTTTGATATTGCTGAACCGGATGTAAGAATGCCAACTGTCGGTAAAGAATGAATGACGGTAGGCTACCCATCCCCTAAGCCTGTGTGTGTGTGTGTAAATGTCCCTTTTCAGTCACTTATTGCACTTTCTGCTCCTACATTCGCATACTAGACCTCTTCTCACAACAGACAAAGGTGCTGTGTCAAAATGTAGGCATTTAAGTTGGCTACTGGTCCCTGAATTGTTTTAGAGGCAGGTCCTTGGAACAAAAAAAAGGTTGGGAGCCCTACTATAATGCTTCATGTATTTCACTATAAATAGGCTACATTAAATCTTAACGGTTAACCGGTTAATAACCGTTAATTCTGGTGGTTAACCGG
>NC_137213.1:30029124-30096624 GCF_949987685.1 Ammodytes marinus | reverse complement strand
CGTTCATTTGGTGAGTTTTGCATGGACACAGACAGACAGACAGACAGACAGACAGGCAGACAGACAGACAGACAGACAGACAGACAGGCAGACAGACAGACAACGTTCATTTGGTGAGTTTTGCATTCATATATTTGCATTGGCAGAAAATAGCATCATTGTAGCCTCAACCAATGGGCTATCGGTTCACATCCAGGCTCCGAAAGCATTGGCATGATAGCTTGCACCTATTTTAGTACAGTATTTTAATGTGTTCTATGTGTGTGTGTGTATGTTGGATGTGAGTGGACCATCTGAGTCCATAATAAAGATTATTAGACAGACAGACACACACACAGACAGACAGACAGACAGACATGCACACAGACAGACATGCACACAGACAGACACACACACACAGACAGACACACACACAGACACACACAGACACACACACATACAAACACACAGACAGACAGACAGACACACAGACAGACACACAGACAGACAGACACACACACACACACACACAATATCTAACCGCAGACATCAGTCACTGCTCGACTTCTCCCTCAGAATGTGAATATGTCGACATCAGCGGGTTTGAGTTTGAAATATATAACAAGGTGTAAAAAAAAAAAATGTAGTCTAGTTGTCTGATTTTATTTTGCTTTTTTTAGATATTGTGAGATTGTCAGAAAGGTGCAAAAGTACCCACTCCGTACATGCATTAAAGGAATAGTTCAGCATTTTCGAAGTGGGGTTGTATGAGGTGGCTCAGTTGGTAGAGCGGGTCGGCTGATGATCAAAGGGTTGGAGGTTCGATCCCCGTCCTGCCACCTGTGTCATGGTTGTTGTGTCCTTGGGCAAGACACTTCACCCACCTTGCCTCGTGTGAATGTCGATAGTTAGCCTGCTGCTATCGGTGTATGAATGTGTGTGTGAATGGTAACGTGTAAATGGGAACAGGTCTCCCTTGCAAAAGAGTCTTCGGACTCAATGGGATTTACCTGTAGAAATAAAGGTTCCATTTTATGGAGATGGTGATCAGCGCAGTCACTATAAGGAGTTTGGGGCAGACGCTTGTACTGTTGCAGACAGGGCTAGATGAAAAATGGTTTTCACCACATATATAAGTGCTTACCTTTTTAAAAAAATAAATATCTATTCAATTGTATGCTAAATTGAGGATTTTTATTCACTTTTAGTTTGCCGCTTGAAAGTTATTACAGCCCAGGCTCTGTAAACGTTAAATGTTGCAATCTACGGTAGTCTGCAAGAAAACGAACCACTATTCACGGTGAGGTGATTATGGCCGTGTGCTTTCCCCCACGGAGTCCTCTGTTCATTTGAATCATAATTTAGTTTTTATGGCTGTTGGTTCTGCTGTTTGCTTCTGCACAACCCTGCAGATATGATTGATAGAAACACATGGGGAAAGTTTGCAAAGACTGTCTCAGGCTAAATGCAGTCACCGTGTGTGTGTGTGTGTGTGTGTGTGTGTGTGTGTGTGTGTGTGTGTGTGTGTGTGTGTGTGTGTGTGTGTGTGTGTGTGTGTGTGTGTGTGTGTGTGTGTGTGTGTGTGTGTGTGTGGTATTTTACACCAGCACACAGCCAAATACTGGGTTAACTCTGGCTGGCACGATTAAAGGTTCCCTCTAAGAACATACAGATCTTTAGACGGCCCGTTGAGTTGAAGGGGGTTTGGGGGCGAGCGCCGGGCGGTAGTATTGTAATACAGTTTACCTCGCAAAAATATGTGTGGTGCATGTTTCTAATAAATGCCTTAAAGGTGCAGTGTGTAATATGACATCATCAAGAAAGTTCTACAAAGTTCTAGAATGCAACACTCCCTGGGTAACCCCACCCCTTTAGAATAATAACAGAAGCTACAGTGGCCTTCAAGGACAAGAACAATTCTAAATTTTAAACAATGCACCTGATGACATTCCAACTATGACACTTTCAAGATGGCGGCACTAGGCCTTGGTCCAAAATATGCAGAAATATGGACATATATGAGACTCTTTCTAAGGGAAAAAAAATAATTCCAAAAATAGTTTTCAGCTATTATGCACTGAATTAAATGTACTTATGGATATTATAATTACTTTCTACAAAATCTGCTAGGAAATAAAACCCAAATTCTACACACTGCAGGTTTAAAGGTGGAGTCAGTGATTCTGTAGAACGCTTGTTGTCAAAATTTATTTTTGTCAATCAGTGAATATCTCCTCACCATCCACTACATTTCCGTTGTGTGTGTGTCTATAAACGGGCATGTTGCTATCTACGTTACACACTCTTGTTTACACAACAGTTTACAGAGCTTAGGCTGTTTTTTTTTTCGGGGAGTAAACCTACAGTTTGTCTGTCAGAAAAGAACAGGGATGGGGCGCCCTTAGCTCAGTTGGTAGGGCGTCCCCCCCCCATGGGCCTCGGCCAGCAGCGGACCCGGGTTCGATTCCAGCCCGCGGTCGTTCTCTGCATGTCACTCCCCTCTCTGCCCCATTTCACCTCTGTCTCTACACTATCAATAAAGCATAAAAATGCCAAAAAATATCTTAAAAAAACAAAAAAAACAGGGATGTATCTTCACGTTTCCATCCACCTCTTCACATGGTAAAGAATGTAGCACTGAAGAAATGGGTTAGAAGTTAGCAGA
Organism: Ammodytes marinus; assembly: GCF_949987685.1. Lineage (NCBI taxonomy): Eukaryota > Metazoa > Chordata > Actinopteri > Uranoscopiformes > Ammodytidae > Ammodytes > Ammodytes marinus. The sequence continues at coordinate 30,093,980 of NC_137213.1, read as the reverse complement.
CAGCCTTCAGGCAAAGAAAAAGTAATGTGTTTTTCCTCAGAGTTCCAAATTTAGGGAAATGGAAAGAGCCCTCAGTCCTTTTCCCACCGTCATTTACACACAGTTAAGATTTGGAATAAAGATTGGCAGCGAAAAACTAACGGGATCTCATTAGTGATGGGAAAAGAGTCGGAGAACCAAAACACTGTGACAAGAGGGTGGAATACACACAGTTTCAGATGTCAACGTTCCTGAGAAATTCTTAAAAAAAAAATATATATATATCTTTTTCAGTTGTTAAAGGTGCTATGAGGAACTTTTAAATATTTCTGAAACAGTCAACATTTTCCTCTGATGATCATAAATGACATGTAACAGCAAACCAGACCATCAGTGCAAAGAATGCTATTTTCATATAGTTTTTCAGGAAACTAGGAAATCAGGAAGTACAATTAAAACTTAGTGTCAACAAATTCTCGGAGTAATTTCCTCATAATTTAGATTGAGCAAGCTGTTGCACAAGTATCTGACTTAGTAATATTGAAAAATGTACAATAGCTAAAAGCACCTAGTATTATCAAAATAGAAATGGTAAAATAAGAAATTACAGTTTAGTATTTGTTGTTTTTTTAATGTTTGAATACTTTCAGTTTCAATAACATCAAAGTTAAATAGAAATGTACTTATTATTTTTTGTAAATACTTTTTTTTTTTTTTTTTTTTTTTTTTTAAGAACACAAACAGACATCTGAAGAAATGAACACGCAAACAAAAGACAAAATAAAATAAACAACCTACATGGCGTACTCTACTTAACAGGCTTCTAAGGACATTGTTTAAACTAAAGGTAAATGTCAAGCACTTCAGCGGAAATGTACTTTTTTTATTTTAATCTTATATTTTTTAAAAATCTAGTTCAGCCCCAAACCAAACTGGTGCCACAGTAGCAAATGCCATGTGGTGCTACCAAAAACCCTTGTGCTTTCCACCTCATTTGTTATTCACTCACATGCATATTACACACACACACACACACATAGCGCACGCCACACACACACACACACACACACACACACACACATAGCGCACGCCACACACACACACACACTCTGAGTAATGCACCATATGCTGTGCACATATGTGTTAGAAACGGACCAGAAATTGAACGTGACCTATTTGTCGTCCTATGTGTTCAAATCAAATCTGTTAAGGAATAAAAAAAATAACTGGTACCAGATCCTCATTTTATTAGGCAATGTCACTGTGACACTAAAAGTTGCAGAAGGTTTTGCTATGAGAAATATACTTGAAAATACGAAGAGTTTGTCATTTCTAGACGCACACAGGCACACACACTCACTCACTCACTCACTCCCTCACAGACGCACACACTCACTCACTCACTCCCTCACAGACGCACACACTCACTCACTCACTCACTCACTCACTCACTCACTCACTCACTCACTCACTCACTCACTCACTCACTCACTCACTCACTCACTCACTCACTCCCTCCCTCACAGACTCACTCACTCACTCACTCACTCACTCACTCACACACTCTCACACACACACACACAGAACATTAAACTTGTCTCTGTCCACGCTTCACCATGATTCATTTCCTCCCAAAATACAAAAATACTTTCTCAATCAAGGAACTAGCAAAACCTCCCCTCTCCACCCCTCCTTCCCTCCCTCCTTCCCTCCCTCCTTCCCTCCCCCCTCCCTCCTTCCCTCCCTCCCTCCTTCCTTCCCTCCTCCTTCCCTCCCCTCTGTTAAGGAAGGGGAAAAACAAAAATTCCCTATGTATTTATTACATTTTTTCTTTTTTCACAACACACAAACAAAAAACACTTGCGCCATCAGAACATATATTAAATCCATACAGCTGCGGAAAAAATTAAGAGTTACTATTTATAGGCATATGTTTGAGTAGAATGAACATTTTGGTTTTATAATATAAACTACTGACAACATTTCTACCAAATTCCCCCCAAAAAATATTGTCATTAAAGAGCATTTTCATTAAGTAATGTAGAGATGAAGATTTCAGAAAAATCCAGACTGGTCTCTTTAATTTTTTCCGGAGCTGTATATATGACAAACAGGGGAAAAAAACCAGAAATAAAACCAAAAATAAAATAAAACAAAAATCCATTCTCTGTTAAGGAAGGGGAACATAAAAAAAAAAAAAAAAAAAAAATCAAAGGTCAAGCGATGAGATGACAAAAAAAAAAACGTCCGTGTCCGGTGATGTCAGAGCGTTTCTATGGCAGCCAGAGTGGGAGTTTTTACATTAGTGCACGGCTGGATTAATGGCTGCAGGGCGGGGGCTGACTGGACACACACACACACACGTAGAGACACACACACACACACACGTAGAGACACACACACACACACACACACACGTAGAGACACACACACACACACACACGTAGAGACACACACACACACACACACACACACACACACACACACACACATCCCAATGATCCGGTGAAATACGACCCAGGAACAATGTCTCCTACTGCTATGCTAGTCTTGTATCAACTCAGGCTTCTCTCTCTCTCTCTTTCGGTCTGTCTGTCTGTCTCTCTGTCTGTCTGTCTGTCTGTCTGTCTGTCTGTCTGTCTGTCTGTCTGTCTGTCTGTCTGTCTCTCTCTCTCTTTCGGTCTGTCTGTCTCTCACTCACTCAATATTGTACTGTCACCTAACCATTCTTCTTGAAGTAACAGGGAAATGTGTGTCTTTCTTTTATGTGATGGACACGCATGTAGCACACTCACTGTCTGTCTGTCTGTCTGTCTGTCTGTCTGTCTGTCTGTCTGTCTGTCTGTCTGTCTGTCTGTCTGTCTGTCTGTCTGTCTGTCTGTCTGTCTGTCTGTCTCTCTCTCTCTCTCTCTCTCTCTCCCTCTCTCTCTCTCTCTCTCCCCCCCCTCCCTCCCTCTCTCTGATTTTACCGAATCCTCACGGTCGGCTTGACATGTGGATAACTAGAGCTTTTTGGTGTTAAGCTCAGGTGTGCAACTCTTCCAATCAAATCAGTGAATATCTCCGCACGATCCGCGACCTAAAATCTGGAGTTAATACACATCCTAGGCTCTGTAAACTGGTATGTAATCAAAGAGGGGCCTGCCGTAGCCAGCAATATGCCAGTTTACAGAGCCTAGGCTGTGTATTGACACTGGATTTATTTTTTTTCCAGCACTCTCACAGTACGGACAGGTAGCGTCATGATCATGAGGAGATATTCACTGATTTTGTTGATTTTGACAACAAGCGTTCTCCAGAATCACTGACTACACCTTTTAACGAGGAAATAAATATATTGAAAAGTCAGGGAGAGTGACTGAGAGAGGAAGGGATCCCTAGAAACACACACACACACACACTACAGCTCCGGTGTTTTGCTGGAGCTTGGGAGAATGACTCAGTGCATCAGCGACAAAACAAAAGCAACAGAGAGAGAGAGAGACATGGCCGCTGAGCAAGAGCTACACACACACACACGTACACACACACACACACACACACACACACACACACACACACACACACTTAATAAGAGCTAGACAGCGAGTCAGCATTTGAAACGTCTGTCAGTCGAGCCCACGGGGGCCACGGATTCTCTGTGCTGTCATTCATCAGATGTGTTGAATTACCCCGGTAGCTTTTCGATCGGAGCGCGGCGAAAGGCTGTGATTTGACAAAGGAATTTAAAGGTATACTTCACCCATACGGAACCGGCGTTCTATCATTATAAAATCACTATTATAATATAATGAATGAGGTTTTTCTCTCCTCAGTCTTCCCTCAGTCTTCCCTTGGCCCAGCTGTCCTGTTAATCCTGACCCTTACTGTGATGTCACAAGAAGGAAACTGTTGGGTTAGACAGTGAGACCATAAAACACTCTTTCTGCCTTTTCTCAGGATAGGATGATCCGATTTTTTTTCTTTTTGCACATTTATACTACATAGGATCTCAGAGTTCAATACACCTTCATATTCCAACCGGTGAAGTAGGCCTTTAACTCTTATGTTTGGTGGTAGTTTGGCTGTCTTTACTCAAAGGAGAACTGGTTATGGCTTTAGGTGACACTGCAGATGAATAAGGTTAATTTTTTTAACGCATATATTTTATCATGAAACGTTGCCAGTTTATTTGAATTGAAATATATATTTTTTTGTATTGAGTTAAAATACTATGTACAGGTCTTTAAAATTAATTTGTCATTTTTTTTGATAACAAAATTAGAGCTGCAACGATTAATCGACGAATCGATAATTAATCGATTATTAAAATAATCGCCAACTATTTTGATAATCGATTAATCGTTTCGAGTAATTTTTTAATAAAAATTGTCCAAATTCTCTGATTCCAGCTTCTCAAATGTGAATATTTTCTGGTTTCTTTAATCCTATTATGACAGTAAACTGAAATATCTGTGTGTTTAGGACATAACAATACATTTGAGGACGTCAACGTGGGCTTTGGAAAATGTATCAAAATTTTTCACCATTTTCTGACATTTTACGGACCAAAACAGTAATCGATTAATAATCGATTAATCAAGAAAGTAATCGACAGATTAATCGATTATCAAAATAATCGTTAGTTGCAGCCCTACACAAAATGTATCATAAATCAGACAATTAACATATGAACAAATCCTTCTGTAATAACCACGAAATAGAAAGCATAACTAGATACATGAACGACAAACACTTGAAATTGCCTGGTCCAATTCGCCCAAAGACTTGAATGAAAATGAAACGCTGGCTTTTACCACAGCTCTGGCTTACAGTGTCTGCTAGCCTGTGAGAGAAGCATGGGTAACTGCTGCTTTGATCCTGTGAGTATGTCCAGCCGAGCCAGGCAGCAATGCATTGTGGGTCTGGCGGTCGGGCACTTTAGCTGTGTGTCTGCTGTTTGACACTGTCACGTTATGATCATTTAAAAGCTCTTCTTCTAAGGAACACTCACACACACTCACTCACTCACTCACTCACTCACTCACTCACTCACTCACTCACTCACTCACTCACTCACTCACTCACTCACTCACTCACTCACTCACTCACTCACTCACTCACTCACTCACTCACTCACTCACTCACTCACTCACTCTCTCACACACACACTCTCACTCTCTCACACACACACACACACACACACACACTCACACTCGAAAATTAACAGAAGGTATAATAATTATGCTGTGATGCTGTACATTGGGGATGTGTTGCTCAAGTGTCTATGTAGTAGCATCTATCCCTATTAAATAATAAATAAAGAAGTCACATCTAGTTGCTATGACGTGTCTTGATGCCAGGAGGCTCTAGTACGATTGATGGACGCTTTCTCTTGCTCAAGTCATAGAAAACACAATTGTATGTAATGGAATTCTGGAATTGTACATCTATTGACAAAATGGATTTACTTAAAGGCCTACTTCACCGGTTGGAATATGAAGGTGTATTGAACTGGGAGATCCTATTTAGTATAAATGTGCAAAAAAAATTAAATCGGTTCATCCTAGCCTGAGAAAAGGCAGAAAGAGTGTTTTATGGTCTCACCGTCTAACCCTACAGTTTCCTTACTGTGACATCACAGTAAGGGCTAGGATTAACAGGACAGCTGGGCCAAGGGAAGACTAAGGGAAGAAAAACCTCATTCATTATATTATAATAGCGATTTTATAATGATAGAACGCTGGTTCCGTAAGGGTGAAGTATTCCTTTAATTTTTCTTCACTCAACTTCATTTTTAACTAAGAATATTTTTTGTTTATTTTCTGGTGCATTCCCTTGTGGTGTTACTGTTTACTTGTGAAGGGGTTTACTATTTATGATTTATTTAGTATTATTCTATTTTTTTTTTATACACGTTTGTATCGTGAGGACCCTCATTGTAGCTGTGTCTCCACTGTTGATAGCTGTCGCATCTCGTTGCTCTGATGTGTCTTGACGGCTAAGGAGGCGATTGTACGTCATGATTGATTGAAGTCAAGATTTCTGCTTCTCAAGTCATAAAATTCCCCCCTTGTAGATTTTGTGTTTTCTATATCTATAGGCATAACACTGAGGTTGAATAAGTTGTAGTCATCGGTATATTTTGCATACAGAGGTTATTTCTTGGCTGGTCAATTTAAATTTACCATTTTGTTTTAGAACAAACATTCTTACTGTCACAAAACTGTAATGGAAGAATAGTTTTTTTAAACCATTTTCTTTTGGAAGTTTCTTTTTAAATAATGCTGTTAGTTTCAAAGTTGTCATGTAACAGCAGTTCGGCAAGAGATTCAAGAGGATTGTTAAAAACAAATTCCCCCAAAACTGTTAGATTAAAAGCCAACCTAAATCAAATCAACTCAGTTTTATTTGTATAGCCCAAAATCACAAATAGACATTTGCCTCAGTGGGCTTTACATTCCATACAATATGATACAATATGACACCCTGCCCTTACACCCTTAGCTCGACTGAGAAAAAACTCCCAGTAAAAAACCCTTTACCGGGATTAAAACTTTTGAAGTAATCTCAGGGAGAGTCGACAAAGTAAGGGATCCCTCTCTCCTTTTACATAATTACTAGTGAACAGTTTAGTTAGTCTGTTTCTTTTTCACTTGTGGTCACTATGCAGAAATGTATCGGCTAACATGTACATTTCTAACACCACTCTCTGTTGTGTCCACAGGAATCCGCCAAGGTTTCAGACCTGAACCCCAATGCGAAGGCATGGGCCAACCACATGTTTAGCCTGGACCCCAGCGGGAGCTCGGACACACCCGCACCATGGAAGGAAGGCTGCGATAGCACGCCCGACCCCGGCCCACAAGGTCTGTACACATAACATTTTTTTTTTTTTTTTTTTTTAAGATAATTTTTTGGCTTTTTAGACAGTACAGAGTTGAAATGGGGAGACAGAGAGAGAGAGAGAGGGGGGATGACATGCAGTAAAGGTCCACGGTTCGGATTTGAACCCATGACCACTGCAACGAAGGCCGGAGCCAATATTGTACACGCTCTATCCACAATTTAACCTTTAGTTATCCAGGAAAGTCCCATTGAGATTAAAAACTTCTTTTTCGAGGGATTCCTGCTCTGGCAAAATGTATGCTTCACTTAGACAGCTTGGAGAGACAGAGGGGAAATGTGTCAGAGAGGGGAATGACATGTAGAGAACGACCCGGGCTGGATTCTAACCCGGGTCTGCTGTGAAGAGGACTGAGACTCTATGGAGGGGGGTGTATCTAACCACTACATCACATACACCCCCCTGTCGGCCATTACTAAATACACTGAGCAGTCCTTCTATATTTAGCTTCTGATATTCGATAGGGAAAATGGCAGTGAGTCAAAATCTAAATGATATAAATGCAAATAGGCTCAACGTGCACATTAAAGGTGGAGTAAGCGATTCTGGAGAACGGTCTGCTACCTGTCCGTACTGTGTGTGCACTGAAAAAAAAAAATAATAATCTGGTTTTAATACACAACCTATGCTCTGTAAACGGGCATGTTGCTAGCTATGGTGGGCCCCCTTTGTTCACATACCCGTTTACAGAGCCTAGACTGTATTATACTTAATATTTTTTATTTTATTTAAATGTTTTACTTCTTTTCATTCGCTTTTAAATGTCTTCTAATGTGTTTTATGTATTTTAATCATGCCCCTGTAAAGCACTTTGAGTGGCCTTGTGTTTGAATTGTGCTATATAAATAAACTTGCCTTGCCTTATACACCAGATTTATTTCCGGCACACACACAGTACACACAGTGCAGACAGGTTGTAGGTCGTGAGGAGATATTCACTGAATTTGACAGAAAGTTGTTTTGACATCAACCATTCTCTAGAAACGTAATGTCAAATGAAACATGGTGGTAACAAATGAGGAACTAACATCCTTTGTAGTTGGATTATTGAAACTAGTCAGTTGGAACTTGCAACACTGAACAGACTAGAAGGCAAGGCAAGTTTATTATTATTATTTTTTTTATAATATTTTTTGTCATTTTCAAGCTTTATTAGATAGTACAGAGTTGAAATGGGGAGACAGAGAGAGAGAGAGGGGGGGGGATGACCTGCAGTAAAGGTCCACAGGTCAGATTCGAATCCGCGACCACTGCAACGAAGGCCGGAGCCAATATGGTACACGCTCTATCCACTACACCACCGGACCGTCCCGGCAAGTTTATTTCTAAAGCACATTTCGGACACAAGGCCATTCAAGGTGCTTTACAGATGCAAAAACAAAATACATCAAGAATAGAGCACACATTAAAAAAAAAGCGAATGAGAAACATGAATATAAATAAAACATAAAGTAATTAAAACATTTAAAAATTTAAAATTACAGGTTAAAACGGAAACAGTAGGGGGGGCGCCTTTAGCTCAGTTGGTAAGGCGTCCCCCGGCCGGGCCCAGCAGCAGACCCGCGTTCGATTCCCACCCGCGGTCGTTCTCTGCATGTCACTCCCCTCTCTGCCCCATTTCACCTCTGTCTCTCTGCACTATCAATAAAGCATAAAAATGCCCAAAAAAATATCTTAAAAAAAAAAAAAAAACGGAAACAGTAGAAGGCCCAGGTGGTGTTCTAACTTTTCTTTCAGTTTCTAATACTCAACCTTTGCCTCACATTTCCAGTTTGTAAAACAACTCTGTCATATTAAATGCCATTATAAAACGGGTGGCTTAAATCGAGCGATCTCATTGGTTCCTTACTGTTGTATAATGGGCGTATACTGTACATAACTAGCCATTACGTTTGTATTGGTGTGAGAGTGACAGGCGTGGTGCGAAAAGGACAGGTGGATTAAAAGCCTTGAAAGGAATTAATGTTTCAGTTGGACACACTGTGGGATTAGGTCAGATTTTTCTTTTCATTCATAAAAACTGAACAGACTTGATGGGCCATTCAACATAGATTGAGTTGAAGTGCTACAATACATTTTACTAGTTAGTACAGATGCACAGATGGACTTTTTTAATTAAAAATGTTTTTCAGTTTGATTCCAATACCAATTTTTTTAACCTAAAGGTGCAGTGTGTAGTATGACATCATCAAGAAAGTTCTACAAAGTTCTAGAATGCAACGCTCCCTGGGTAACCCCAACCCTTTAAAATAATAACAGAAGCTACAGTGGCCTTCAAGGACAAGAACAATTCTAAATTTGAAACAATGCACCTGATGACATTCCAACTATGACACTTTCAAGATGGCGGCACTAGGCCTTGGTCCATGATATGCAGAAATATGGACATATATGAGACCCTTTCTAAGGGGAAAAAAAATAATTTAAATTTTTTTTTTCAGCTATTATGCACTAAATTAAATGTACTTATGGATATTATAATTACTTTCTACAAAATCTGCTAGGAAATAAAACCCAACATTCTACACACTGCAGCTTTAAATATTACTGTTGCTGTTGTTGGTATTATGTGAGAGGTTAAATAAGACTGATGCAAGTAAACCACATAGCAACTTTGTTAGAAAAGTAAAAAAAAAAAAACTTCAAATTTAAATCAAAAGCGATTTATTTGAACTGTTTATACCTTTTCTAATACAGCAGTAGTAGTAGTAGTAAGGTTGTAATACCATCAGAATATCATACCTGCCCAAGTCTCATGTGTAATCATTCAACTGAGATTTTATTAAAATATCACTGGGTCTATCTATCTTCACAAACCCTTATTTGGCTTTGCTGTGTGTGTGTGTGTGTGTGTGTGTGTGTGTGTGTGTGTGTGTGTGTGTGTGTGTGTGTGTGTGTGTGTGTGTGTGTGTGTGTGTGTGTGTGTGTGTGTGTGTGTGTGTGTGTGTGTGTGTGTGTGTGTGTGTGTGTGTGTGTGTGTGTGTGTGTGTGTGTGTGTGTGTGTGTGTGTGTGTGTGTGTGTGTGTGTGTGTGTGTGTGTGTGTGTCCGTGTCCGTACACTCCTGTCACTTCTTACCCGGACACCTCTTTAATCATTCATACTCAATTTATGAATATTCCAACCCACAGTCACCGTTTCCTTTACACAGATGACCATAATCACTCGCTCTGATGTGCCACTGCCGAGTTTAGCCAACGCTGAAGCAGCAAGGATGTGGCGGAGAAACTGAAATCATTGATTAATCTTTCGTTTTGACTCTTGATCGGAGTCCTCGGCTGATCTCATCTCCTCCGTCTGCGAGGGCCGGTTATGTAAAATCAGCTGCAGGAGTCTTGAGATTTATTATAGTCTGGCCATTCAAGTAGAAGGAATTTCTTTGTATCACCGCTATTGAACTTACCATACGGAAGGGATATCCTTTTTGATCAATTGATCACTGATGTGTGCAGCGTGATCAACACATAACATCACAGTATACAGAATATATATATATATAATCTTAATGGGACTTTCCTGGATAAATAAAGGTTAAAGGTGCAGTGTGTAATATGACATCATCAAGAAAGTTCTAGAATGCAACGCTCCCTGGGTAACCCAAACCCTTTCGAATAATAACAGGAGCTGCAGTGGCCTTCAAGGACAAGAACAATTCTAAATTTTAAACAATGCACCTGATAACATTCCAACTATGACACTTTCAAGATGGTGGCACAAGGCCTTGGTCCAAAATATGCAGAAATGTGGACATGTGAGACCCTTTCTAAGGGAAAAAACAATCATTCAAAACATTTTTTTCAGCTATTATGCACTAAATGAAATGTACTTATGGATATTATAATTACTTTCTACAAAATCTGCTAGGAAATAAACCCCAAAATTCTACACACTGCAGGTTTAAAGCTCCCTGTGTGTATTCCCCCTCAGCCTATGAAGCCAGTGAGGACATATGTTGTATAAAAAGATGTCAACTCTGGCTTTAAATGTAAATAAATGGTAAATGGACTCCACTTATATAGCGCTTTTCCCTGATTTTTCACAGACTCAAAGCGCTTTACATTGTTTTGTACACATTCACCCAATCACACACACATTCATACACCGATAGCAGCAGCAGCAGCTACCACGCAGGGTGCAAGCTAACTATCGGGAGCAATTCGGGGTTCAATGTCTTGCCCAGGGACACTTGGACATGTGGCGGGGAGACGGGGGATCGAACCTCCGACCCTGCACACCAGAGGCGAACTCCCTACCCACTTCGCCACTGCTGCCCCGGCTTTATACTATTTTTAATACCTTTTTTATATCATTAAACTTCCCTGTGTGTATTCCCCCTCAGCCTATGAAGCCAGTGAGGACCAGGCTTGTGAGGAGCCCCTCCTAACGGGCCCCGACGAGCCTCCACCGGCCCCTGTGATGCTGGACGCCACGGCAACTGAGGCGGCCGTCACCGTGGAGACGCCCGACGACCCGCCAGCCTACCCGGAATACCCCGCAACCGGGCAACCAGCGCAAACAGGTACGGGACATTTTTATTTATTTTTAATTTTTTTTATATGTTTTTTTGTTGTAATTCAGTTAGGGAATTGAATTTTTTGTAAATTTTTATTTCATAATAATAATTTTTTTTATTTCATTAACAGGTTCAGGCGGCTTTTAGTTCAGTTAAGGAATTGAATTTGAATTTAATTTTTTTTTATTTTGAAACATTTAAATTTAAAATAAGCAATAATAAACAATAAAAGGCAGTGGTGGATGATGCCATCTTTAGTAACAATAGCTTCTTGTCCTTGAAGGCCACCGTAGCTTCTGTAAATTCCTCCAAAGGGTAGGGTTAGCATCTCAGAATCTCTCCATCACAGATGACATTTAATACTCCGATATTACACACTGTTCTTTTAAATCAGTCTTAAAAAAATACTAAGACACAGGGTAGTAGGATTTTATGAACCAATTTTGTATGTACTGAATGGCAGTGAGAGTTAGTAAATAATCCAAGTTGCTAGCAATATTGTCTCTTTATTTCACTGTTCAAGTCTTAGTGATTTAAAATTAAATTGCCTTGTGTTGTTAAGGACTTTGCTCAGCCTCAAGTAGCAGAGTTATTTGTCCGAAAGGCAGACGCCGGCCGCTTAAGAGCTATTTGTTGTTATGTTTTATTTATTACATCATTAAAGTTTAATTGACCAGAGACTGTCTGTGACGGGGCATTTATCTCCTCCTAACGCCCTCTGCCTCAAAGGGAATGTCAACAGCAAACTCCAGAGCTGAAGGGAAGGCTCGTTCCCAAAAGACATATTACAAAACTTAATATGTCTTTTAAGTTTTTCAGGCTTTGTCGCGATGTTTTCACATTTTTCTCTCGACATAAAGGAATACTTCACCTGTGTGAAACCGGCATTCTATCATTTTAAAATCGCTATTTTAATATAATGAATGAGGTTTTTCTTCCCTCAGTCTTTTCTCAGTCTTCCCTTGGCCCAGCTGTCCTGTTAATCCTAACCCTACATTTTACCAGGTGTGATGTCACACCTGGTAAAATGTAGGGTTAGACAGTGAGACCATAAAACACTCTTTCTGCCTTTTCTCAGGCTAGGATGAACCGATTTCTAATATGTTTGCACATTTATACTACATAGGATCTCAGAGTTCAATACACCTTCATATTTCCACTGGTGAAGTAGGTCTTTAAGCTAGTCTTTAATTTGCTGACGTCTTTCCCCTCTGTGTGTGTGTGTGTGTGTGAACAGGCAGTGATCCCCAGCCAGAGAATCCACAAGAGGGACTGAGGGAACTGCTGAAGAAAACCTTGGAGTTCTGTCTTTCGAGGTGAGTTAACCTCCATCGTTTTACCCCATATTACATCACTAAAAAATACTGGGTGTGTTTTTGACAAGCCAAATCTGAAGACTTTTCTGTTTCCCTTTTTAACCTATAATTTTTACTTAATTTAAATGTTGTATTCATATTGTTCATTCCCTTTTCTAATGTCTATTCTATACTTGATATATTTAAATCTTGATGTATTCCAAGCCCCTGTAAAGCACTTCAAATGGCCTTGTGTCTGAATTGTGCTATAGAAATACACTTGTGTATGAGTAGGACGTTAGTAGGGCTTTTAGTATGAATAGATCGGCAGTAGGGCTTTTAGTATGAGTAGGACGTTAGTAGGGCTTTTAGTATGAGTAGGATGTTAGTAGGGTTTTTAGTATGAGTAGGATGTTGGTAGGGTTTTTAGTATGAGTAGGACGTTAGTAGGGCTTTTAGTATGAGTAGATCGGTAGTAGGGCTGGCCCGAATTATTCGAATACTCGTTCGGAAAATTAGTATTCGGAGCTTCGTTTTTTTTTTTTTTTTTGTAATTTTCTTCTTTTTTTTTTCTTTTTTTTGCAAGAAGCTAGTACTGCAATATAATGTCATCAAATTATTTTATATTTGGATATAAAAGTTAGTAATATTGTAGTAGTAGTAGTAGTATTGCTCATTTAGGAGGATATTACATCACTAAGTGTCATAGCGCATCATTACTTCACCTCCGAGCGCGTAAATCTTCAACAAAATATGCAGATACTGTCAAAATCGGTTCCAGGGAGTATATAGGGATTATTAACGTAAATAATAATAAATTTTTTTTTTTTTTTTTTTTTTATGTTTTTTTTGATGGTGTGTTTTTCTGGAACGAATATTCGAATATTCGCTCGGAAAAACCAACGAATATTCGAAGCCTGAAAAATGGCATTCGGGCCAGCCCTAATCGGTAGTAGGGCTTTTAGTATGAGTAGGATGTTAGTAGGGCTTTTAGTATGAGTAGGACGTTAGTAGGGTTTTTCGAATACACAGCCTATAACTAAAGTCTCTAGCCCCCTCTGCCTCTTGTTACTTGAGAGGGGATATGAGAAAAAGACTAATACAGTAACTTAATTCATTCTCCTAAACATGTCTCTAACCCCCTGTGTCTCTCTCTCTCTGTGTCTGTCTGTCTGTCTGTCTGTCTGTCTCTGTCTGTCTCTCTCTCTCTCTCTCTCTCTCTCTCTCTCTCTCTCTCTTTTTTCAGGGAGAACCTGGCCAGTGACATGTACCTGATTTCCCAGATGGACAGCGACCAGTACGTTCCCATAGTAACAGTCGCTAACTTGGACCACGTCAAGAAGCTCAGCACGGACATGGAGCTCATAGTCGACATTCTACGATGTGAGTGTTTCATTGATTATCCACATCTTACGAGGAATGTGTGTGTGTTGGGCAGTTATAGAAGTTGGTTTGTGTGTGTGTGTGTGTGTGTTGGGCAGTTATAGAAGTTGGTTTGTGTGTGTGTGTTGGGCAGTTATAGAAGTTGGTTTGTGTGTGTGTGTGTGTTGGGCAGTTATAGAAGTTGGTGTGTGTGTGTGTGTTGGGCAGTTATAGAAGTTGGTTTGTGTGTGTGTGTGTCGGGCAGTTATAGAAGTTGGTTTGTGTGTGTGTGTTGTAGCAGCTGTAGAAGTGTGTGCGTGTGTGTGTGTGTGTGTGTGTGTGTTCGGAAGTTTGTTTGTTTGTGTGTGTGTGTGTGTGTTCGGCAGTTATGGAGCAATTTGGAAGAGGTTATAAAGGGGAAGATTAGAACATTTCATTTTAAATGTTTTGAAATAGAGCCACAATATATCAAAGTAAAGTTTGATCGTTTTATTTATCAATTTGAGTTTTTGTAAAATTGGTCATACATTTTATTACGAGTCGCTGTTAAAAAAAAATGGTCTCAAATCATAATTGTGTTAAGCCGTGTTTGATAGATTTAAGATGAATGGAATCAAGGTTAGAATACCAATAGATGATAATGCAATGATGTTATGCATGTGTCTATGTTGGTGGAGGCAAGGGATGTACAGACATTATGTGCACTGTGTGTTTTGATAATTGTACACCCATCCAAAATAAAAAAAATATGAGAAATTAAAAAAAAAGTAAATGTTGAAAAAAATATATAATTTGAAAATTTGGTTGTAATGTGTGGCTAGGCAAAAAGTCTTAAATCTTGTTAAAGGGGCAGTGTGTAATATGACTTCATCAATAAAGTTCTAGAATGCAACGCTCCCTGGGTAACCCCACCCCTTTTGAATAATAACAGAAGCTACAGTGGCCTTCAAGGACAAGAACAATTCTAAATTTTAAACAATGCACCTGATGACATTCCAAAAACATGGATGCCTCCATAAGACCTGCCCTCTCTATGTAGAAAATGTAATATTAATATTTGTAATTCTCCGCTCAGGAGGATACTTCAGATTATTGGCAGAGGTGATTTTACACCAATGAGGACATATTTATGAATGAGGATATTGATTTTAGCTAATAAATTACTAAAAATGTTACACAGTGTCCTTTTAAGCTGTGTTTAATATACTTAAGATTTAAGTGTTCAAGGTTAAAATACCAATTAATGTGGAAAAAATGTAATTTAAAATCTGGTTCTGAACATCCCCCAGCTCTGCCGTTGGTGCAAGTGGACGAGAAAGGGGAGAAGGTGCGACCCAATCAGAACCGCTGCATCGTGATCCTGAGAGAACTTCCAGAGAGCACGCCCATACAGGTCAGAGGAAGATGGTTACTGTAGGGCTGGGTTGTAAAAGCCCTACTAACGTCCTCCCCACTACATACTCAACATGTACATACTACATACTGTCTACTTAACGATCGATTGTGTATGTGAGGTTCGTCGGACCATTTACACGGAAGTATACAGAAGCAATAAAGAATAAAAAAAAAAAAAAACTTCCGTGTCGTTTGAGAAGACACAATGCATTGTGGGGCGGTTGAGTAGGAAAAGTAACCTATAGATCCATAGACAAAATCTTCCCGGAAGTTAGCACTGATCCGGGAAATGTCTCGCCTACACAAACTAGCATACACAACCACAACATACTCAAATGTACGTGAAAATTAGTATGAGTAGGACGTTAGTAGGGCTTTTAGTATGAGTAGGACGTTAGCAGGTCTTTTCGAACACAGCATGTGTGTTGATTCACAATATGGCAATAAAGAGATTAATTCATCTTCATTTAAATTTCAAAGAACAGTTACTGCATGCTTATTGTTTGTACGCTTTCACAGAACATGCTCAGGCTCAAAGATATTGTCAGTTTTTGAAAGTTTTAGTTATTTTTTTTGTGAGCAAACATTCTCCAGAATTGCTGCAGCTACTTTCCCACTTATTTTTTTTTCATTTAACTTAAAGGTGCAGTGTGTAATATGACATCATCAAGAAAGTTCTACAAAGTTCTAGAATGCAACGCTCCCTGGGTAACCCCACCCCTTTAGAATAATAACAGAAGCTACAGTGGCCTTCAAGGACAAGAACAATTCTAAATTTTAAACAATGCACCTGATGACCTTCCAACTATGACACTTTCAAGATGGCGGCACTAGGCCTTGGTCCAAAATATGCAGAAATATGGACATATATGAGACCCTTTCTAAGGGAAAAAATAATAATTCAAAACATTTTTTTCAGCTATTATGCACTAAATTAAATGTACTTATGGATATTATAATTACTTTCTACAACATCTGCTAGGAAATAAAACCCAAAATTCTACACACTGCAGGTTTAAAACGACTTATTGAAAAAACATCTTCTCATGTTTGGTGTTGCAGGAGGTGGAGGCTCTTTTTAAAGGAGAGAAATTACCCAAATTCATCAACTGTGAATTCGCCTACAACGACAACTGGTTCATCACCTTCGAATCGGAAGCAGACGCACAGCAGGTAACGACACACACACACACACACACACACACACACACACACACACACAGTCTCTATGGTAACGACACATATAGTCTCTATGGTAACGACACACACAACAAGTGAAAAGTTCAAACATTTTAATATTGTACTGTCACCTAACCATTCTTCTTGAAGTAACAGGGAAAAATGTCTTTCTGTAATGTGATGCACGCGCATGTAACTCACTCACTCACTCACTCACTCACTCACTCACTCACTCACTCACTCACTCACTCACTCACTCACTCACTCACTCACTCACTCACTCACTCACTCACTCACTCACTCAGACACACACAGACAGACAGACACACACTCACGCCTCGTTTCCACATACGCATGTCACTCGTGTCCGTTTTACGGAGGTTGCTTCTAGTGTCCAACTGAAGGAAATCTCAAGAGAGTCTGGGCGTCCGTGTCTCTGGCGATGCCGCAGCGATCGCGGGCACTCTCACTTGTTTCATTAAACTAATAAATCTGACTGTATTTCATATCAAACTGATGAAAAACGATCCGACTGTATGCAGTGTATCACGTATATGAAGTTATTTAATATTTTAGCAGAATAACATTCACTCTGATTCACAAAGTGTTCAAACTATATGAACAAGTACTTTTTAATCATCAAACTGACTTGACAATCAACATTAACTGAGTGGAAGGACGTCGCATGTAAGCTAACCTAGCAAAACTTCCATACGGTCTGTCCGTAATCCACGTAAAAAGTTCAATTATTTGAACGTATATAATACGGATACCGGACTGAAATATTACGGAGTTTCGGATGCAAACGGACATTACGGAGAATCACAGGAATGAATGGACTTTTGGTCGGATCCTTTTGGATCGCATACGAGAATGTACGTGTGTGGAAACGAGGCGTCAGGCTTAGCTACGCCCTAGATCATTTTTGATAGAATGTGTTTCTGTAACCTCCTCCCTCGAGTTCAACATGAGTCATCCAAGATATATTTTTATCTTTACCAGGAAGTGGAAAGACACATTTTGCGATTAAAAAAATTACACAAAAATCATGTCTTCAATAAATTTTTAGCATAAAAACAAGCAATAATTTGTTTCATGTGTACTAATAAAAGGACACCTAAAGATTGCTGTGGTTCTTCCTAAAGGCATATCAGTATCTCCGTGAAGAGGTCAAGACCTTCCAAGGAAAGCCCATTAAGGTAAGTTAGATTACAATACACTGTGTACTGATGAGACTTGTGTTAAAAGTAAATGATTTACATTCACTGCGTTTGGTAACAATGTCTGTGTGTGACTTTCCTGCCTTCCCCAATACAATGTTTTGTATTTCCTATCAAATACTTCCATATACATTTGAATATTTAAAGGTGCTCCGAGGACACTTTCAGTTTGTGTTCATTCTTGTGGCCCCTTTGGACGAATAAAGTTTTATCTTATCTTAATTGTTAGAAGTTGCATGTCCCCCTTGCAGGCTCAAGTTTGCATAATGCATTTTTTATTTTTTATTTAAATAAAATAAATAAATGTAAAAAAAAAAAACCTCCATGTAGCTGGCTGTTACTAACTCCCTGCCCTGTGCCCTCTCTCCCCTCACTGTTAGAAGTTGCAAGCACCCAGTCAAGTTAGCAAATATGCAAAAAAATATCCAAATACCTCAACCGCTCCACTTGTTCTCTTTGGTCCCTCCCCTATGGTCCCTCCCTGACACGCTCTGTCTACACCAACAAAGTTTTGCCAAAGTGAATGGACAGTCCCAACAGCCAATAAGAACAGAGAATCGGAGACTCGCTCTGATTGGTCTGAAGTGTACAGCTCATGTTAATTTTGACCAATCAGAAATCATATACCCCAGCTTTAACTCTCTCTCTCCCCCTCTCTCCCTTACCCAGGCTCGGATAAAGGCCAAGGCGATCGCTATCAACACTTTCATGCCAAAGAACGGTTACCGTCCCGTTGAGGTGAACCCGTACGCACAGCAACAACAACAACAACAACAACAGCAACAACCGCAGCCGCAGCAGCAGCCGCCTCAGCAGCGCTACACGTCCTACTACATCCCTCCTGTCTACAGGTATTATTACTATTTGTATTTGTATTTAAAGGGGCACTGTGTAACATTTTAAGTAATGTATTAGTTACAATTAATATCCTCATTCATAAATATGTCCTCATTGGTGTAAAATCACCTCCTCCAATAATCGGAATTATCCTCCTGAGCGGAGAATTACAAATATTAATATTACATTTTGTACATTGAGCGGGCAGGTCTTATGGAGGCATCCATGTTTTTGGAATGTCATCAGGTACATTGTTTAGAATTTAGAATTGTTCTTGTCCTTGAAGACCACTGTAGCTTCTGTTATTATTCAAAAGGGGTGGGGTTACCCAGGGAGAGTTGCATTCTAGAGCTTTCTTGATGATGTCATATTACACAGTGCCCCTTTTAAAGGTGCAGTGTGTAATATGACATCATCAAGAAAGTTCTACAAAGTTCTAGAATGCAACACTCCCTCGGTAACCCCAACCCTTTCGAATAATAACAGAAGCTACAGTGGCCTTCAAGGACAAGAACAATTCTACATTTTAAACAATGCACCTGATGACATTCCAACTATGCCACTTTCAAGATGGCGGCACTAGGCCTTGGTCCAAAATATGCAGAAATATGGACATATATGAGACCCTTTCTGAGGGAAAAAATTATAATTCTAAAAAAAAACAATTCAGCTATTATGCACTAAATTAAATGTACTTATGGATATTATAATTATTTTCTACAAAACCCAAAATTCTACACACTGCAGGTTTAAGGGCAAAATCAAAACCTACCTTTTTAGTCTTTAGGCTTTTTAATCACAGAACTTATTTGTTTTATCTTTTAGATTAAACAACCTACTGTTTTTATCTCTTATAGCCTATTTTATTTATATATGTAGTCTGCTTTTATTTTCTATGTACATTTATTTTTATTTTTTCACTTCTATGTATTATTTCTAATGATTTGTTTTTGCGTGTATGAATATATCGGGGTGTGTCGTGGGAGGGGAGGGGGAATTGTTTTAAGCATGTTGTGTTACATTTACTTGTATGAAAAGTGCTCTATAAATAAAGATTGATTGATATACATACAAATAAACTTTCCTCTCCTCTCCTCTCCTCTCCTCTCCTCTCCTCTCCTCTCCTCTCCTCTCCTCTCCTCTCCTCTCCTCTCCTCTCCTCTCCTCTCCTCTCCTCTCCTCTCCTCTCCTCTCCCCTCCCCTCCCCTCTCCTCTCCTCTCCTCTCCTCTCCTCTCCTCTCCTCTCCTCTCCTCTCCTCTCTTCTCCTCTCCTCCCCTCTCCTCTCCTTTCCTTTCCTTTCCTTGCCTTACAGCCCACAGCAGCAGTTCCCTCTCTACAGCCTAATCACACCCCAGGCCTGGTCGGCCACACACAGCTTCATCGACCCTGCACTGGTGAGAATAAGAGAATTATACTTATGGGTTATCGTCCGTGGTGTAGTGGATAGAGGGGGTACCATAGAGTCTCAGTCCTGTTCACAGCAGACCCGGGTTATAATCCAGCCCGGGTCTTTCTCTGCATGTCATTCATACCGCTTCATAGACCCTGCACTGGTGAGAATAAGAGAATTATACTTATATGGGGGTTAGTAAGGTGAAGAAAACAGTATTAAATTAGTTTTTTGTGTGTTAAAATGGTACATTTCTGGACTAGATACGTGTTTTTTACTGGTAAGAATTATATTTATATGGGTCTAAGTTATTATGTCTATTTTTACATAAATTTTTTACTTTTCTAATGTCTACTCTACTCTGTACTTGATGTATTTTATGATTGATTTAGAAATGGGTAAAGGTCTCTCATCTGGGTTAGCTTAGCTCAAACACTGGTAGTCAAGGGGAGCTTTAGCATGACTCTGCTGACAGTCAAAAGCACTAAACACCCCTGTGTGTTTGTTGGGAATAGTTTATTTACCACGTTATTTTGGTCTCTATATATTTTACGCGTTATGGCATTTCAGAATCAAATACAGACATACTGGAAGGAAACCAGCCGTCACATTATTTTTTTTATTTTTTTTGTTTTTTTTAAGATGTTTTTTTTATGCTTTATTGATAGTGTAGAGACAGAGTTGAAATGGGGCAGAGAGGGGAGTGACATGCAGAGAACGACCGCGGGCTGGAATCGAACCCGTGTCCGCTGCTGGCCGAGGCCCATGGGGGGGGGGACGCCTTACCAACTGAGCTAAAGGCGCCCCCACATTATTTGTTTGTTTGTTTGTTTCCCAGGTTTCACCATTTCACAACAACCAGTTCATCAATGGATTCACCACGTCACACGGTTTCAAACCAGCGAATTCCCCCCTCGTCAGACACTACTCGCCCAGGAACAGGTAACTAACTATCTCTGACTTTTTCTCAATGGCTACTGTACTAAAACAATTTGAGACCGTTTCAGAAATATTTAGAAGTTCCTCGTAGCTACTCTAGCAACCTATCTATTGAGACTGTTTCAGAAATATTTTAAAGTTAAACCAAAATTTCCCCATTTCCCTCAGTCACAGTAAACTTCACTTGCGGCCGCCTACATAAAAATAGCATTCTTTGCACTGATGGTCTCGTTTGCCGTAACATGTTATTTATGATCACCAGAGGAAAAAAAATTGACTGTTTCAGCAATACTTAATAGTTCCTCGTAGCTACTTTAGTAACCTATCCCTTCCACAATATCCCTTATTAACCAAAATATCCTCTGTTACCCCACAGGAATCACAGTAAACCCCACTTGCGGCCGCCCGTCCCGACCGCAGACCGTACCTCTGGTCTGCTGGACAGCCCGGCTCTGTTCCCTAGTTACCCCAGTGAGCGTCTGAACGGTGTACGGAGCAGCCCCCCTACGCGCCTCCCTGCTACCACCAGTCTGCCCCGCACCCGCCTGCCTTCCACTGCAGCCTTCCCACGACGGGACACGGTCGGGACGGGACGGGTCACCGAACCCATCACACCAGACTACTCCCTGGGCATCGGACGAGGAAGGTAGGTCACTGAGTCAACTTTTTTCCCGAAAGATATATTTCTTAAACAGTTTATTTCAGATCCAAAGTAATTGTTGCCGGGGATGCACCACATCCTGAAATATACAAACATATTTTAGTTGGAGACTTTACTGTCAAGGCCTCACTTTAAAGATCTCCTATTACACTACTTTTCTGGTCTTAATTTCTCCTTAATGACTCCTATAGAGCAACCTGACACGAATCACAGCACAAAAAACCATGTAGATTTTCGGGAAGCTCTTCCTCTCATCTGGGTGCATTCAGCAGTCCCTGTCAACACTGGGCTTCGTCCTTCTCCGCCCCCTCGTCCCCCCCCCTCCTGCAAACCCCACTCCGTTGTGATTGGTTACCTTCCTTCCGGAACACTTTCAGCGGCGCGCGGGCAGATTTGAGCAGGCAGGTGGGGGCATGGCCGGAGCGTGCCTAAGCACGTTGCAGCATTACCATACATGGAAAAATCCGGATTCGTTACGTAACCATTCCCGGAAATTTGAACAAGTGAATCGCGACCGGCTGCCCTAGTGTTTAGCGCTCTGCACAGCCACCCCAGACGGTCAGCAGGGAATACGTCTAAATGCATGTAAGTCATTACTTGACACTTTAGTATGGTTAAACATGACTATAAATCATTATAACAACGTTTATAGGTCATAAAAGTTGAAAAAGCATCATAGGTCCGCTTTAAAGTCACTTTGAGTAAAAAGTGGAACAACTCACCCCACTCTCCCCTACTGTTTATCATATTTTTTTAGAAATGTATAAATAATATCATAATTATCAAATGAAAAGTACAGCAATGTGCCAATAAACAATATGCATAATGCCACCACGCTGTCCTGATAAAAGTATTTCATACATAAATATGTTTTCCAAATAGGAAGGTAGGTGAACAAGTCAAAAATCTGAAAAAAATCACATCAAATAAAAGGTGTGCCAATAAAAACTATAGTGGATTAGGATAACACCATGCTTACCTGATGAAAGGGTTAACAATAATAACACAATGCTTACCTGATGAAAGGGTGAATAATAATAACACCATGCTTACCTGATGAAAGGGTTAATAATAATAACACCATGCTTACCTGATGAAAGGGTTAACAATAATAACACAATGCTTACCTGATGAAAGGGTTAACAATAATAACACCATGCTTACCTGATGAAAGGGTTAATAATAATAACACCATGCTTACCTGATGAAAGGGTTAACAATAATAACACCATGCTTACCTGATGAAAGGGTTAAAAATAATAACACCATGCTTACCTGATGAAAGGGTTAAAAATAATAACACCATGCTTACCTGATGAAAGGGTTAACAATAATAACACCATGCTTACCTGATGAAAGGGTTAACAATAATAACACCATGCTTACCTGATGAAAGGGTTAATAATAATAACACCATGCTTACCTGATGAAAGGGTTAATAATAATAACACCATGCTTACCTGATGAAAGGGTTAACAATAATAACACCATGCTTACCTGATGAAAGGGTTAAAAATAATAACACCATGCTTACCTGATGAAAGGGTTAACAATAATAACACCATGCTTACCTGATGAAAGGGTTAACAATAATAACACCATGCTTACCTGATGAAAGGGTTAATAATAATAACACCATGCTTACCTGATGAAAGGGTTAACAATAATAACACCATGCTTACCTGATGAAAGGGTTAATAATAATAACACCATGCTTACCTGATGAAAGGGTTAATAATAATAACACCATGCTTACCTGATGAAAGGGTTAATAATAATAACACCATGCTTACCTGATGAAAGGGTTAACAATAATAACACCATGCTTACCTGATGAAAGGGTTAACAATAATAACACCATGCTTACCTGATGAAAGGGTTAATAATAATAATGTTGTTTAGGATAACACCATGCTTACCTGATGAAAGGGTTAACAATATGATGTGGTTCATTAAGGTACATTTTAAAACATCAAATAAAAAGTACAGCAATGTGCCAATAAACAATATTTATAATGCCACCACGCTGTCCTGATAAAAGTGTTTTATATATGTAAATATGTTTTCCATGCTGATAAGGTACGGATAAGGAAATGGAGAAATGATGTGGTTTTTCACTCCTGTTAAATGTTCATAAGCAGAAATATTCCAATCTTTGTATCTGTGGGAAAAAAGTGAGTAAAGATCCGAAGTGTTCTCTCTCTTAAAGGAACTATCTTTCTACTTCTAGGAAAAAGAGGGACGAAAAGTTTACAGTAAGTACTGTTTTTTTTTTTTTTTTTTTTACTGACTATTGTTTTTGTATATGAAAAATTTCCCCAAAAAACCTTTAAAAAGAAAAATAAGTAGTTGTATTGTTGTGTTGAGTCAAAAAGTCTTTAAAAAAAGAAAGAAAAAAGTTGTTATATCCTTTGCTGACACTTGTATTTGAATATAGAAAATGTCCCAAAAAAAAAAGTAGTTGGTTTTGCTAAGTACGAGTGACGTCTGACTGTCTATCCCTATTTATCTACTTTTACTTTGTTAGTGTGTGAATGTTGTGTTTATTTGTGCAGACTTTTGTGTTGGTGAAAGGTGAAAAATGGCAACAACAAAAAAAACAGTTGTATTTTTTGCTGACTGTTGTATTTCCTCCCATCTCATTCTATAGCGAGTGCCGCCCCAGTCCCCTCCTCCCCCTCCCAAACCCCCGTCCCCGAGCTTCGAGTTGGGCCTGTCCAGCTTCCCGCCGCTGCCCGGAGCCTCCGGACACATCAAGACCACAGACGACGTGTTTGAAAACAGACTGGCCAGTAGCGTGCTCATCGGAAACGCCAAGGAACGGGTAAGGAGTGTGTGTGTGTGTGTGTCTGTGTGTGTGTGTGTGTGTGTGTGTGTGTGTGATTTAAAAAAATATATATTCTGTCTTATCAGAGAAAATATAAAGTTATATATGAAATCATGACAATTGAGACATTGATGTGATACTGTTTTGATATGCCTGTGTACACTGTTGCTCTCCACCGCAGATATAAACTAAAGTAAACGATAAAAACAATTGATCAATTATTGATCTTTAAACAGCATAATAACATACGCTCAAAACTATTGTGTTATCATTTGGAGAGTGATTGATTTTTTTATGAATGAAACCAAACAAGGTGTGTAAAGTAAAGGATTGTATTGCATTGGATGAGTGAAAAAGGTTGAAAACTGTCCTATGTGTGTTTCCATTGCAGGTTGTGAGTGCAGACTCCGGTGTTGGTGGCGTTCTGTCTCCCTCGGGCCCCAAAGAGCCTCTGCGGTCGCCCTCCTCCCCGATGGCCTCGAGCTTCCAGCCGTCGCCTGTCACTCCGACCCCCGCGGCCCAAACACTGACCCCCAACGCGGGCACAGCACACAGCCCGGCACCCTCCATACCTCCACCGTAAGAAACACTCACAGGCAGGCAGGCAGGCAGGCAGACAGACAGGCAGATTTACACTCACTCACTCACTCACTCACTCACTCACTCACTCACTCACTCACTCACTCACTCACTCACTCACTCACTCACTCACTCACTCACTCACTCACTCACTCACTCACTCACTCACTCACTCACTCACTCACTCAACACTCTCACACTGTTGGAATAAGTACATCTTTATCTACTTGAGTTGGAGTATTACTTTGTAAGCATGGAAATTTAACATTGAGAAGTTAATGCACATTTCCTGCTTCCTCCTAACATTAGTAAAGTCCTTGTAAAGATTGGGATGTCGGTCCCATTGATTGAAGATCATTCTGTGCAATGTTATATTCAACCACTAGATGCCGCTGTTCAACCTCACAGAGATAAAGGAGGATTTTAGTCGATGTTTATTTTATTTTATTTTTTATAAATACAAAAGAAGTCAGTAAAATGTATATCTATAGCACATTTAGAAACAACATCAGTGTTTCCCCCAGAAAATGTCTTAGTCAAGGTGGTCACTGCCCCGGGTCGGCGAACATTTTTGGGGTATTTTGCTCAAAGATGCCAATGCGCCGTAAAGAAATAAACAACTGTTTATTTGAATACAGAAATACAACAGACACTGACCTTACAGTTGTGCAATATTGTTTGCTATGTGCAGGTACAAATTATGTGCAAACATGCAGACAGTACAAAGCACAATTAAAGAAAACTTCTACTTCTGTTTTGGTGCAATACTATACAGACATACTAAATACAAGTAATGGACCATACACTTAAAGGTGCAGTGTGTAATATGACATCATCAAGAAAGTTCTACAAAGTTCTAGAATGCAACGCTCCCTGGGTAACCCCAACCCTTTCGAATAATAACAGAAGCTACAGTGGCCTTCAAGGACAAGAACAATTCTAATTTCTAAACAATGCACCTGATGACATTCCAACTATGACACTTTCAAGATGGCGGCACTAGGCCTTGGTCCAAGATATGCAGAAATATGACAATAATGCGACCCTTTCTAAGGGAAAAAATTATAATTCAAAAAAAAAATTTCAGCTATTATGCACTAAATTAAATGTACTTATGGATATTATAATTACTTTCTACAAAATCTGCTAGGAAATAAAACCCAAAATTCTACACACTGCAGGTTTAACATGTGTATGCACATCAAAGTGCAAATACAACTTTTTAAAGTTCCTTTTTGGATGGGGGCGGCTGTTGTGCGATTATTGTGGACAATAGGCCTACTGTGATGCTATGCGATAATTCATTAATGGTTATTTTAAAGGCGGCCGCCTTAGCTATAAAGCGCTGGGGGAAACACTGAACATATACAGGCCTAAGATACACAACAACAACAATAACAATAACAAAAATTGTTAGTTAAGGCGGCAGCCATGTGGGAAACCCTGGATTAATGCTGCAACACATACAGTATTCCTGAGGCAGGGTTGATAACGAGTTAAAGTAAGTTATAAAATAATATAACTGCCTGTCATCTTTAACCACCTTTCTCTCATGTTGTGTTTGTGTTCCAGGGAGTTGAAGGTGACTGAGGTGAAACCTAAAGAGGTGCAGCCGTCTGTGGAGCGAGTTCCCGGCACTCTGTCCACCGCCAGCAAGTCAGTGCAAGTCAACGGAGCCGCAACGGTCAGTATAGATTTATCAAGGTCACTTTTATTTATATAGCACCTTATAAGAACCTAAATTCACCAAAGTGCTTTACATAAAATACATAAATTAAAATACAACAGCACACATTAAAAAACACTTACAGCAATGACACAAAACAATTCATTAAAACGTAAAAGCCTGTGAAAAAAGGTGAGTTTTAAGAGTGGACTTGAAGGTTTCCAGAGACTCAGATGAGCAAATATATTTATAGATTTACTCTTTTTGTTCTCTCTTAACAATATGGCCATCTCTCACATCTCAATCACTCGCCAATCAATCTCAGCATCAACAAAAGAGTGGATGTTAATAGTGCCTCAATTCTACACTGTCGTTTGTTTTTGGAAAGTAATAGTTTTGAAACCAAAATTGGCCACCTACACCTCCCATTTCAAGTTTAAAAAATAAAATTATTAAAAGTGCATCTTCAACAGTAAATGTGTAGACGAGTGTTCTGCAGAATATATTTCTAACTCTGTTGTTGTTGTTATTCTTTAGGAGTTGAAGAAGCCTTTTTATCTCTACATTACTTATTGAAAATGCTCTAAAAGACAATATATTTATCGTGGATTTGGTAGAAATGTTGTCAGTAGTTTATTTTATAAGATCAAAATGTTCATTCTACTCAAACATATGCTTCTAAAGAGTAAAACAAGAGACAACTGAACATTTGGAGTGGTCTCTTCATTTTTTCCAGAGCTGTATATTTAAATCTGTTGTTATTCTTCAGGAGCAGAGGAAGCCTTCCTACGCTGAGATCTGCCAGCGATCGAGGGAAGCCGCGACATTACAACAGCAACAGACCCATAAGGAAGCCAAGCCAGCCGCCTGCACTGCCCCCGGTGGCGAGGAGAGGAAGTGCTCCGA
This sequence comes from Ammodytes marinus, assembly GCF_949987685.1. Lineage (NCBI taxonomy): Eukaryota > Metazoa > Chordata > Actinopteri > Uranoscopiformes > Ammodytidae > Ammodytes > Ammodytes marinus. Next base: position 30,066,347 of record NC_137213.1, on the reverse strand, counting down.
CGCCTCCACCCCCACAGGAGGAGAGGCCAAGACCCGAGAGACTTACCCCCAATCCTGCTCCTCCAAATCGGGTTCAAATCCAGGCCGCGCCCCTAGAGAGAACCGCAGGCCGGCCGGTCGATGGGCCTCTCCGCCACCACACCAGGGGAAGACCCCCAACAAAGATGCCCACCACACCCCACCCAAGTCGCCGCAGTAGGGGGGGGCCACTATTCGCTCGACCACACCATGCGATTCGGAAAAAAAGAAGGAAAAATATAAGTCAGGGCTACTCAATACTTATATCCCAGCATCACCGTCACACACAAGCATAGAGGACGCCTTGTTGCGTTGGTTTTCTCCCGGATCAGGGCTTGCAGACAGAAAGCACTTTATTGTGCAAGTAGAGCTACGTTTCAATCTTTTATTTCTATTTATTAGATTTTTTTTTATTTCTTCATTTTTATTACTCCTCTTTTTTTCTTTGCGTTACGTAGTTGTGTCAGGCGTGTCAGAGTCGGCACAGACAACACTGAAATTGATTCATTCTGTCCAAATGGCCTTGTGGGTTTAAATTAGTCTGTGTGTGTGTGTGTGTGTGTGCACGTCTCTGTGTGTTTGTGTCCGTGTGTGTGTGTGTGTGTGTGTTTGTGTGCGTCCGTCTGTGTCTGTCTCTGTGTGTTTGTGTCCGTGTGTGTTTGTGTGTGTCCGTCTGTGTCTGTCTCTGTGTGTGAGTGTGTACGAAGCAGCTGTGTATTGTTGGAAGCCACTGCAAAGCATGATGGGGAAGATTGCGTACAACAACAACAGACTCCATCTTGTCTGGCTCTCACAGTGATGTGAGGTTTGTGTCTTTGCATGTAGAGCGTTGTTTGTGCATCTTTTATGAAGCTTAATTGTGGCTCATAATTAGCAGAAATGTGTGTTTTTTCTCTCTTTTAAATACATATTCACATCCATATGCAAAAACTTCACATCAAAATCTCATCACAACAAGACTCGGATCGTTTGGTTTACATCGCCTCAAAGTGATTTATTTTTTATTTTTTTTTCAAATACATTTTTATTTTTTTTTGGGGGGGTGGGGGGGGGGATTTACTTTACACTAGATTTCTTGGTATTTTGTTGATGATGTATTTCTTCCAAACAGCCCGGTTACAGTTACTATGGTAACCGTCGCTGCTTCGATTTTCTTCCTATGATGATTTTCTCTGTTTGTTTTATTTTATTTTTTTACTATTTTTGCTAACACTGCTAAATACTAGCTAGCTTTCATGGCATAGCTTGGTGTGTCTAAAGTGGCCGATTTGTGAGATCAGTGCTGATTTTTTTTTTTTTTTTTAGCGTCGCACACGGGAGAAAGCGGGGGTGTGTTTTTTCGCAACTAAAATCTTTAAAGGCATATTAGGCAACTTTTCAGTTTGAAATGACTGGAAGAGGGTTAAGGTGTGTGTGTGTGTTTGGCTTGGGCAATGATGAGTACACAGAAGCTACATTTGCAAGTTTTTTGGGAAGAGTAAAGCAAGCTTTTTTTTTTTTTTTTTTTTTTACAACTGCTGATACAGATCCCATTTTGATGCTTAAAAAATGTCCTATTGAAAACTGTGGAATAAGACAATTAGTGGTGCATATACTGTCGAGGGCTGGATTTGGGCTAAACACAGTCGTGGCGATGCAAAAGCTGTATTCCTGTTTGAAGTTGTAGTTGCGTGGGGAAAAACACTGTTTAGCTGCAATCGTGAGACTGTTTGTTTTTTTCACTAGCTATCAATCGGTTATCGGTAATCCCATGTAAGTTTACCCATGTACTAAGGAGAAGGTGTATTTGTTCTGCATTTTTTGAGGATTTTCATTGGACAAAAAGTGTGAAAAATGTCCACACGAAATTCCACATAATAGTGGCACGAGTTCAGCGTTCAGTGTGGAGATTTTTTTTTTTGTTGCTAAAATGGCGACAGTGAAATGTTTGTTTCTCGTTCGAACTTTTCAAACAAGTACACAGTGGCATATTTCTAGTTATTTCCGCTCGATTTTGGTGCTAGGCGTTAAATCCTGTAAATTCTACACATTTATTTGCACTGTTAGCTTTCCCGGAACTCAGAGGGCGAATTGTTTTAGATAATCCTTTAAAAAAATATATATATAATAAGAAAAAGGGAATTTAGCCTTTTCTTTGTAACAGTTAAAGGACATGCAAACGTGAAGCCCTGCAGTTGATTAAGCCTATTTTCTATTTTTTTTGGTTCTCTTCTGTGGACGCCTGTTGGTTACAAAACTGTGGAAGCACGGACGTTTAGTTTCTATATATATATATTAGCGTGACATAACTTTACAGAGTCGTCACAGATGCTGATATTAAAGGCCTACTTCACCGGTGGGAATATGAAGGTGTATTGAATTCCGAGATCCTATGTAGTATAAATGTGCAAAAAAAAAAAAAAATCATCCTAGCCTGAGAAAAGGCTAGGCTGTGACATCACAGAAAGAGAAATGTAGGGTTAGACAGTGAGACCATAAAACACTCTTTCTGCCTTTTCTCAGGCTAGGATGAACCAATTTAAATTTTGTTTGCACATTTATACTATATGTGATCTCAGAATTCAATACACTTCATATTGCCATCGGTGAAATAGGGCTTTAATTATTATTATTTTTTGCGCTGAAAGGTGTTGTCAGTGATTCTGGAGGACGCTTGTTGTCAAAATCACTTTTTGTCAAAATCAGTGAATATCTCCTCATGATCCGCTACCTGTCTGTACTGTGTGTGTGTGTGTGTGTGTGTGCGCGCTGCAAAAGAAATCTGGTGTTAATACACAGCCTAGGCTTTCTACATTTTTTTCAACGCACACAGTACAGACAGGTAGCGGATCGTGAGGAGATATTCACTGATTTTGACCAAAAAAAAAACAGATTTTGACAATAAGCGTTCTCCAGAATCACTGACTCCACCTTTTTTAAAAGAGTGGTTGCTCTTGTAGGCTTGCAGTGGTTTGGAGTTTGGCTTCTATAGTTCTGTATCGATGAGGATTTTTTCATTGAAGGAGTGTTTTGCTTGTTTAACTTGATGAATATGGAAAGTGAGACGGTGGAATAGACCTAGAATATTTTTTACTAGAACTTAAAACCGATTTGAAGGTAAAATGACGAGTGTAGGTTTTTTTCAGGAATGTAGTTGGAACGAGGAAGAGATTGAGTTGGGAGAGTCCCGTTTTGGGCCTAAGCGGGACAGTGTTGTGTTGAACCAAAATACCCATAAAGAATTTAAACGTTTATTGACATCGTTAACAGGCAGATGAGAACAGGCAGGTTTGGTCAACAGCAGGACAGTGTTGTGTTGTGTAAAAAAATGCAACTTTTTCTTTACCACAAAATGTTGTTTTTATTATAATTCTTTTTCAGCATGCTCCCCCGTCTTGATTTTTTTTTTATAATGTCAGTTTGCACACTTCCATTCGAAACAGTTGAAAGTGCAGAGCTAAGATAAACAGTTAATTTAATAAACGTTTGAAAAGATCGCCCAAAGCACACTGCTTCACTCTTGAAGTGTTCTTTGGGGATAATTTTCACCCGACAGAAGTTTGAAGTTGAAGCACAGAAGTACATTTCAAAACACCTTTTTACATACTTTGCTAACCTTAAGCTTACAGATTGTGGTTCGGAATGCAGACGCTAACACTTAGCAACCGCACACCATTCAGGCTAAATTTGACTTAAATCAACAACATTTCGTTAAAAAGTTTTTTTGTCGGGGAGCAAGTGGAACATTTTGATTTCCTTTCGAGTGAGGCAGCAAGAATTGAGACGTAGGAAGTAAGATGATGCTTGTTATGTTTAGGGGTTAAGTTACATTTCTTTTGGTTGGGAGGTCTGTTTACTGTAGCAGCCACTTTAGCAGGTAACCAACCAACCAAGCCTTGAATATTTTACTGTCATTCTAAGTGTATAATTGGCTGACGAAAAAGTTGAAAATATTGGTATATAAAAAAAAATAATAATTATGAAAAAAATCCTTGAATTTTGTTTGTTTCTTGGGTGCTCCCTCCCTGCCTAAGGGTTATGTGCTTGGGGTTAATCTTTCAAACGTATCACCCCTGATGCACAACACCATTTTAGATAAATAAATGGATAAAATTTACTGTACTACACACACTATCTGTTCTACATGACATGGGGGGCCTCGCATGTCTTGCCTATAAGTCTTCCTGCAACAAGAAAAATTCTGGTTAATCCCACTAAGAGAAAAAGATGATCTTGAGAAGGGAATGCTTCATTTAAAAAGGCTGTAATCCTGTTCATAGCTGATTCTGATTGGGACGCTAAATCTTGAGTTTGCTATTTTAAAAAAAAATCGCAATTTTTTTTTTTTTTTTTTTTTTTTTTTTTTTTTTTTTTGGAAGGACTGAGATGCACTTGGATGGGTCAATTTATTATTATTATTATTTTTTTTTACGTTTTCATTTATTTCTCATCAGTGGCAAATGGTAAAAAGAATTGAAAAAATGCACCATATCCACCCTATTTATAAACCATTGCTGTTTATTCCATGAGAAGTTTTCTTTTTTTAGGGAGATGAAAATATAACAATAGTGATGCATTGACATCCCTATACACAGCCACACATCCATTTACATACATATAAATATACATATATATATATTTACGCAAAATGTAAATTAAAAAAACAAAACGATTTCCATCCAGTGTTTGAGAAACTTGAATTTTATTTAAACTTGAAAAATGACTTTGCCTTAACTTTTATACAAGACAAGAAGCGAGTTAATTTCTCTTTCCCCCCCGAGGAAAAAAAAAATCCCCCAAAAATGTTAACGAAGCGAGACGTGTGGAAAATATGAAGTTGCACCAGACGTCACAAGTCTTACTGATGGAGAGAAAAAGAGAGAGAGAGATAGAGAGAGAGAGAGAGAGAACTTATCTAGAAGAATTTGTTCTTTTCCCATTTTTTATACATACATATATATATAAAATGTGTGAAAAAATAATAATTTTGATTTGTCCAATTTTCCATTATTTTTTTTTCTCGAGTTTAATAGTTTAAAGTTGTTTTTTGGGGGGGGGAGGGAGAGTGGGGTGGGGATATACACCTTGTAAATGCAAAACTAGTCGATACTGTATTAAATTTGTGCACTTTGAAGTGTGTGCTTTTGCTTGTACAGTTGTAAATACTTAAAGAAAAATATAAAGAGGTACCTTCAAAATGATTATAAAAAAATATATATTGATCCTGTTGAACTATTAATGTCGCTTCCGAGTTGGATGTAGGATATATATATAAAAAAAAACGTAATGTTGTGCTTTTCTGAAAATATTTTTCTTTAAAAAAATAATTGTTTAGTTTTTTTTTGGGGTGTTTTGGAGTTTGAATTCTGCTCCATTCTGCAGTGTGGGCAGGTCTGTCTGATTGTAATTTTTTTTTTTAAAGACCTACTTCACCAGTGGGAACATGAAGGAGTATAGAACTCTGAGATCCTGTGCAAAATTTTTTAGAAATCGGTTCATCCTAGCCTGAGAAGTTTGCCCAGTTGTCATGTCACAACCGGGAAAACTGTAGGGTTAGACAGTGAGACCATAAAACACTCTTTCTGCCTTTTCTCAGGCTAGGATGAACCAATTTCTAAAAAAAAATGCACATTTATACTACATAGGATCTCAGAGTTCAATGCACCTTCATATTCCCACCGGTGAAGTAGGGCTTTAATTGTCCTTCATTCCATGTGTGGTTGGTTGCACCTGTGTTTGTACAGGTGTGTCCCTAGCCTGACCCACTTCACTGTGCACTAATTCAAGAGAGCCTTTGGTACTGACAAACAGACAAAACATATTTTATTAATCTTTAAAAAAAAAAAACTCGTCAAAACTGCGTGTCCACCATCATCCTCTTTAAAGCTCTGGCTTCTTTTTCTATTAACTATTTTCCTCCAAAATTTTCTTTTTTTTTATTATTTTTTTTAATCATAAGGAGAAGTTTAAATATTTCGATAGCTGTTTAACAAAAAAAAAATTAAAAATTCACTACATGTCAAGATTTTTAGCCATCAGCAGTACTAGCCACTAATGCGCTATTTACGGTTGTTTGAAAAAAATACCGCTATAATAATACCAAGAAAAATAATAGCTGTAACATAAATTTAAAATGCATTTAAAGTGTTAATGTTTTTCGGCAGAATTGTGATAATTTCAGACGGGAAAATTAAATATTTTTGTGTAGGCCGATGACACTAATACTCCACATCGATATACAGTGATGATACCGACATGTTCATACATAATAACAGTATATAACCAAACCGCTTTGTGTCCACCTGATCGGGGCAGCATGACCACGCAATATCTAAAGTTGTACAATATTTATAATATGACAATAGAGAGCTGAAGTTTTGCCTCTTTTTAAGGGAGATAATGGTTTTCCTAAAGTAAGGCTTTCTGTTGTCAGTTTTGCTGAAAACGTGAAATCCGTTTGGTCGGTTTTCTGTCATTTTTCAAATATCTATGGGACATTTACTGTACAGGGCGGGACAAATTTGAGCATTTTGTAGCATTTGGAGATAGCCTTTCTGTATGTTAGCTTAGCTTCGTGAAGAGACAGGGAAGTAAAAATGCATCTACCAAAGGCTCTAAAGCTGATAAATGAACATGCATTTTGTTTGTGCACAGACATTAATGATAAAATTACGAGTTTATTTTTTTCGATGAGCTGGGTTGGACACATACCGAGAGATGTTAGCCATGTTTTTCAGTCTATATGCTAAGCTAAGCTAACAACATTCCGATTCTATCTCTATCAATTTTCTGATCGTAAAATAATTGTATTCACTTACTATTGAACTATTTCTTCAACTGGGATTATATGTTCATTCTGTCTGTCGGCAACAACAATCGAAATATTTATTATTATTTTTTTCTTCAAATTTAATCTGTTAGTGGTAAAGTGTTGAACTTTTCTCGCATCAATTTGAAAAATGCAGAATTTTTTGGTTGAACAAAATCAGACCGGAAGTGGTTGCGTCACAGCTTTTTGTATTTGACAATTTGAAATGTTGTGAATATCAGAAAAAAGTTTCAATGTAAGATTCCCATCCCTTACCTGTCTGCTATTTATGGTGGATATCTGACTCTAAGGCTCATGGGATATGTAGTTGTTGAATGCCAGTACATTTCAAGTCATTAGTTTTAAAATGGCTTGTTTCGAATTGTCTCGTTGTGTTCAGTAAAGGTCTTCACATACCGTACAACACCTTGTATCTGTAGACGAACCCCCGGTCCAAATTTTGTTAATTTATAATCGCCAAATTTTTTCCGAACACAATTTGAATTGTGCGTACTTCTGCTTGTCTCCTATTTGGATTTGGGTTCACTCTTTCCTTTTGTGTGGAAAAATTCATGTTAAAAAGGAAAAAAAAAACTATCTTTGACTAAAGACAGGGAACTGAAGCTTTAAACTTAAAAAAATCTGGGAAGGATTTTTTTGTCTCTCTATTGTTAGCGCTAACGTAACCATATGCAACCTTTACGCTTCGCCACGCCTAGACAGCAAAAAAATAAAATCAAAAAAAACGAGCGATGCTTTGATGGACACGTCCCAGTTTTGGTCTTCAGATCTGCCGTGCTTTTAACGCAATCTGATGTATAAGGACATTTTCAAAAACGGAAGCAGTTTAAAAAGCACATTTGGAAGCACGTTTCAAAAGAAAATTCTCACCTTTTAGCTTGTTCTGCGCCGTCACTCGAGGTGGGAGAGTGTTGTTACTATTATTATTATTATTATTGGCGAATTTATGGCCTGTTGATTGTACATTTTGGCGAATTTAAAGACATTTTTTGGGGGAATAAAATTATTTTTTTGGGTTTGGTTGAGTTAAAAGTTCCTCCTCCCGAGTGTCGACAAAGCAGGTACCAGACGAGACATCCACTCGACCTAAAAAAAATGGTCTTTGTGTCAATTTTACTTTATTCATTTTTTTTCCCCTCTTGTTTATCTTGTTTGAGGGTTTTTCTTGTTCATGTTGTTTAAGCTTTCATGACTTCTCCTGAGAAATAAATGTACAAATAATATTATTTTTGGGCTTTTTTTTGTTTTGTTTATTATAAAGAGGCTCAACTGGAATCACAGTTAAGTTTTTGTTGTTTGGTTTTTTTTTAACATGTGTTTCAGAGTTTCGACTTTTTCTGGCACATACAACTTTATTAACAAGCGCAGGTTTTGAGATGTCTGTTTGATCACATGTGGACTGCATTTTTGATGTGGCAAAGAAAACCATTTACTGTGCCATTATACAACTGTTGTTTTGTTTTTGTTGTTGTCTCGACCGGGCAGATTATTAACCTTGTACATAGCTGAAGAACGCTTGCCATCTCGGGCTTTTTTTTTTTTTTTTTTTTTTTTTTTTTGTGTGTGTGAGTGTGTTATTTTAATATGTGATGTTTCTTGTTACTGAAAGTCCATCAACAGACTTCTCGCGTCTTGGAAGAAGTTCTACAATGTGACACCACTGACTGTAAGGAGCGTTATATAACTGGTGGTCGATCCCTTGCCTTGAAAGACGTTTAAAAAAAAAAAAAAAAAAAAAAAAAACTTTATCAAAAAAAAACACGGACGCTTGATTTACAAAAAACTGGGCATCTCCCCCTTGAACTGTGAATGTGTGCATGTGTGGAATAAAAAATAAGAATTGTACCACCCAGAAGAAAGATATCCAGACAGACCGATGCAAATGGTGACTCTTTCTGAAGTGGGGGGGGTGGGGGGGTAACCTCAGACTGGATGGTACCAACCAAACACGCTCTAAAAAGGGATCTCTCGTTTTTTTGGGGGGGCGGTTACGGAAAAAAAACCCACACGCGAGTTGTGCACTGCATCTCCTGTATCGCCCACCGGCATTAACACAAACTCTCGCGTTGTGGCGTTGTGAGGAATTTCCCTTTTTTTTTCCTCTCACACGGACTTTCTACAACAACGGAGCGTCATCATCAGCCGTCTCATATCAGCCTGTCTTTCTGTCGCTCAGCTTCCTCGTTCGTTTGCCCGTTTTTTTGACAGTGCCATTGTTTTTGTTTTGTTTTATTTTTTTATTTCTGGTTCCTCCTCAAGGGGTTGCATTGTGTGATTTAAGAAAAAAAAAAAAAAAAAAGATGGCCGCCCCTTGTGGTTAATTTTTTTTGTTAATTTTTATTTTTTTTTATAATTACGAATGCACACCGACTGACTGGAACAAGACTCGATTTCTTTTATCAACTCACTGTGGTTTAACCCATTAACACTTGCTACCATGCTACTTCTTCGCTATAACGGCTGTGGACAATCTATGTGTTGGGGAGTTTTGGACCGATACATTTTTTTGCCTAACGACACCTTTAACAGATGTGGGAACGGAGGTTGTGCTCAAGAGGGCTTCTGTTTTTTTTATTTTTATTTTTTCTTGTCTTGTTCTTTACTTGTTATTATTTTTTTTGTTTTTGGGTCTATTCTTCCATCGAGACTGGAATCAAGAAGCGTACATGTCAGCTATAGATAATTTAAGTTACTCTGTGTCATGATGTAAAACTGTCTAATTTGGAGAAAAAAAATGTAGCTTACTGAAAAATAAAGATTTAGGCACTGTTCAGGAGCCGCTGTCTTGTCTTTTTATGAACAGCTACCGGTATATGTGACGTTACATAAAAAAAAGGGACACTGTGTAACATTTTAAGTGATGTATTAGATAAAATCAATATCCTCATTCATAAATATGTCCTCATTGGTGTAAAATCACCTCTGCCAATAATCTGAATTATCCTCCTGAGCGCAGAATTACAAATATTAATGTTACATTTTGTACATTGAGCAGGCAAGTCTTATGGAGGCATCCATGTTTTTGGAATGTCATCAGGTGCATTGTTTAGAATTTAGAATTGTTCTTGTCCTTGAAGGCCACTGTAGCTTCTGTTATTATTCTAAAGGGTTGGGGTTACCCAGGGAGCGTTGCATTCTAGAACTGTCTTGATGATGTCATATTACACACTGCACCTTTAAGTTTGTAGGTTTTCATATTGTTTATTTATAAATGATTTAAAGTAATAACTTTGCAATCACATAAAGAAACTGAAATCACAAAGTCAGCAGTCAAATTTATTTCTATAGCACATTTAAAATCATCAGTTGACCAAAGTGCTGTACAAGATACAATACAAAACAACATGTAAGATACATGAAAATAAAAAATTTAAAAATGTAGGAGTATTAAAAGCTCAACTTTTGTTAAAGGCCAATTCAAAAATCACCATAAATCATGCCCTGCGTTCCAATCCCCATACTTTCATACTATTTAGTATGCCAGAAAAAAGATTTAGGATGTCCCAATACATGCACGTCAGTTGTAGTATGCTGAAAATACATAAACGCCCCACTAACTCCATTTGCATTTTGGAGTGTTCGTCTTTATTCTTGACATTTCTCGACATAACGAAAAAAATAATTCCTTATCTGATTTTTTTTTCTCTCCTGTGGCCCTAAAACTCTTCTGTACTTTAGTATGTAGTGTAGTAAAAAGAAAAAGTATGTGACTGGAACACAGGGTAAGAACATTAAATTCAATGTACATATTAGTATAACAACACCCTTTTGCCCCATCCCTAAACTGTTGAATTAGTTATTGTATTATCTTACAATAATTATTATTTTGATTGAAGTTAAGGTGTAGTGTTTGTGATCTTGAACAGGTAAGATTGGCTACATTTCCAAAACCTCAATGAAACAAATGTGACTACTACACCTGACTTCACCTTGGATTTCCAATTGAGACACATTACACAAGGATATCAAATAATTAGTCAACCCCACAGCTTTCTCAGTTTTCGTACCTTAGGGTTGTGTTGTATGCAACTTGGCTCCGAATAATCAGGAATTGTCTGAACTATTTAAAAAAAATATCTGATTGTGAGACATAATTAATTTGATGGGAGAGGTCTTCTGAACCTGAGCAGAAATACAGTGGCAGTAGCCTAAATGGTTTGGGAGGTACAGGGAGATATATAATAATAGTAATGCTATATTGTAAATTTTTCACATCATAATTTTGTGTAATGTGCCTTTAGCAAGTGCTGTGTGTAGCAGCCAATCAGATCGGCCGTAGCGTCACACGCGGGAGAGACAGAGAACAAAGAGTAACCAAGGCAACAGACAGTAAAAAGAGAAGAAAATACAAATAAAGAAGCGAGTTTTGAGAATATTAAATCAATTGTTTTAACTTATTTTGGAGAATAGGCCTACCTCATATTTTAACATGTTACTATATTCAGTTGTTTGTTTTTTGGAGTAGGCTTGGCTACATGGTGAGTTAAACTAAGTTACAAGTGTTTATTAGCATGTTTAGGCTATATATAGCGGTAGCCTCCTAAGAAAGAATGAATACGTTTTTAAGTTGTGTAGTTTACCATTTTATGTTTTCGTAAAGCAAAATTTGGCAAAGCATGGTAAAGTTTAGCCTTGGTTTAGTAAAGTGAAGTGAATGGCGCCACCAGTTGAGGGTGCAGTCCAACGTAGCTATAAATAGAGCAACTTGACGTAGCCTACGTATACATGGCCGCCATATTGGAGAGGTCAATTGTCAGATAATGACATCGACTGTATGGATATTAAATGGTATTTTAAAAGGTTAAGCTTTATTTCTTATGTTTAAAATTCATGCAGTTACATGGGAGTAAGTGGATACATCTCATTGGAATTATAACTCATATTTTTATTTGTTAGCATTGCCCCTTACTTTTGAAACTTGATTTTATATCAGGCTTCATCATTGGTCAATGAGGTAACTACTCTTCTATCTACGACTTAACCTGTTTGAAGATGTTAAGTCCTTAGTATCTTTATAATACTTCTTTAACTAAAGTATATTCATCTTACTTGCCCTGTAATAAACAGGCTAGGGTTTTTCATGTGGAGTTGACGTTTTGCTTTGAGTGGTTAAATCAAGATGGCTAGTCACCACTAGGAGAGACTGTGTGCTACAGCAGGACCTGCAGTTCAAGTGTTCAAGGTAAGGGACCTTCAATACAGCAGTAGGACCTTTTATATACTATCTATGGGTAGGACTAACAGTGGAGCTTCTATTGAAGCCAAAGGACTTATGTCACCATGAAATTTACAAAGAGACTGATCATACTATGTGTTTTAGGGTTAAAACTTCCCTCTGAAATAGTCATAAATAAGATAAAATGAGAAGTTAGAATTAAGGCAATTTATAATAGGAGCAAGCAGCTAAAATACAACTTAAAAGTGCCAAGTTGAGGTTATATTATATTAAATAGGTCTATTTAAAAAAATATATATTGCTAATATTGTCAAATTTTCATTCAGAATTAATCATTTGCATTTGGAAGCCTCTGAGTGGCGCTGTCGGCCTACCTCTCTGTGCCTCCCCCACTTAAAGGCTGCCTCGGCTCAATGGCTGTGTTCGAAAAGCCATACTAACATCCTCCCTCCTACATACTCAACATGTACTGTATACACTTAAAGGCTGCCTCGGCTCCATTACTCACTAGTAAACAAACCCGGGACCTTTTGAGTGATGGACCAAACCTGATAAATTCTGGACTTCACCTTCATCTCTCAAGATTCTCAAAGATATGGTAAGTTGACATTATATGACTATATTTAATATTTCCTCATGTAACTGCAATGCGGCTGTATTTAGCTACATTGCTAAATACAGCTAAAAGTTTAATCCTTTTTCTGTGAAGGATTCTATAATAATCTTTCTGATCAGAAAAAAAGAAAATATTCAGATGTAATATAGTCTTTGCAGTATTTTAAGTATAGGTTTTATGGTTTTATGTATATGAGATAATATTCTTATTATGAAGTGGGATTAACATAACTTCCGGTTAAAACTTGAATTGCTTGGTGCAATTCTCGACAATTGAAATAAGACCTCTACCAAAGGTTGTTTACATTTGTTATTTCTTGTGTCTCTAAAATATGCTTTTCTAGAAAAAAATTCCCACATCAATTATATTAGCATAAGTTATGTATATAAACATGTTTAAATTCAATTGTAGAGAATTCATAATCAAAATGTTGCAAAATTAATTCAATGTGGTCTGTTCTCTGTAAATAAAATTAGCAACAGCAGGTGGAGCCACACACACACACACACACAAACACACACACACACACACAGACGGAATAATGTTTGTTCCTGTTTATTTATTCATGATGTAAACCTTCAGTTTGTTCACACATCCCATCAGTAAAGGCTGTTCAATCATTACATCAATAATCTGATCATTTGTGATCACTCGCTTCCCCAATAACATGGCCACACTATAACAATGTTTTAATCCCCCTCAAACTATTTAGGTTTTTTTTAAACTTTAAACACCTTGTTAGGTTATAACTACTAAGAAAAAACAGGATACACAACTTGTTTTTTTTGCGTATCTCTACTTTGCAAAGCTTAATTGCAATATTATATAGAAGTGCTTAAATGAGTTAATTTATAGCTTAACTACTATACAAATAATACATATTTTCTTACCTTAAGCATGTCGTAACAATATTGAAATTCAATTAAAAATAAATGATACTTAAACAATTGCTAACATTACTTTTAAGTTGTCTTACAAACTCAATCACTTTGTGTGAGTAGAATCTTTGTTATATAGAACATAATGAATAAGCTTATTGATTATTATGATAATTACACTTTTATAAAACGTCATATTTCCACATCTGTATCCCGATTAAAACACCATTTGGTGTGCCAAAAAGTAAATGTGATTATTGATTTCTTTACAAATGTACAAAGTGATGAAAACCCCAATATCTAGGATAATGGCAGATCTGGTGCTTTCTCTCTTAATACCCATCCAGTAGAAGATAAACAACAACATACAAATAAATCCATAAAACAATTTAAAAATCATTTAGAGCACAGAGAAGTTTTCATGTTCATGCAAAAAATGTCAATTCAGCTAAACTACGGTCCTGAGCAGTGGTAGCCTCCATGGCTAAACAGACACAGGAGGGAGCGCCACACTGCCACCTACACACACAAATATATTTACACGACAAATGGAAAGACGTCAAAGTCCCCCCCATCATGTTTGATTGACAGCTGATCTCGGTTCAGGGAAGAAATACCTCAACAATCAGCTCTCAGCAACAAGCGACGCACAAAAGAAGTTCAAGGAGGAAAATACAGGGTTTAACCCTGAGTCCCCTAAATGACTTCTGTCTATCTGAGTTGAATGAACTCAGCAGTGGATCCCTGATGGAGTCGAATTCCAGCATGTAGCGGCTGAGTGAATTTGGTCATGACTCTGTAAAGGAGAATCATCTCCATGGTTTCAGACACGCTGTAGAAGGACAGAATACCTGCACTGTGATCCAGGAACACTCCTATTCTGGAGGACTGAGGACCAGGGACGGGAGTTTTGACATTGTTGTGCCAAAATTCATAACTTATTTTGTCAGAAAATAAGAACCAAGATTTGTTATTGTGTCCAAATATACTTTCATCCCCTGCTCTGCTGATATCCTTGTATGTGACTGCTACATAAACTCCTCTCCCTCTCTTCTCCACCTCCCAGTAAGAACGTCCAGTCAGACTCTCTGTACTCACGACCTGCCGCCAAAAAGTGAATCTGTCTCTGTCACAATCATAAGACCGATCATGTTTGTATGCTGTTACTTTTCTGTTCCCCAAAGATATTAAGAGGCTATTCTGTGCTGTGTTTGGATCCAGTGTGATTTCACGTGAATATTTTAAGAAGTCATCTCTGGTCTTAAACTCTTGTTGTGACAGTAAACAATCCACTTCAGTCACTGTCATTGAGAGCTTTTTCCATGTCTCTCTTAGAACTTCCTGTAGTCTATACTCGACTTCTGACACAGCCGGTGTCACAACCTCAAAGTATCTCAGCGGACGGATGTCGATGCTGGATGAGTGTGTAAATTCACTGAGTGGTGGCAGTGAGCGGTAGTTGTGTAGAAACTGGTTGTGATCCTCTGTGTCTGAGAGTGTCTTCAGCTCAGCGTCTTTCCACTTCAGCTCAGTGATCTCCTGCTCCAGCTTCTCCTGAAGATATTTGACTCGCCTCACTTCAGCTTCCTGCTTGGATCTGAGCTGCTGCTTCAAATCAGAGCTACTTTTCTGGATGAGATTAATCAGCTCAGTGAAGGTCTTCTCACTGTCCTCCACTGCTTTATCAGCAGAGCCATTGATAGCATCCACCTCCTGTTGAAGAACCTTCACATCTTTCTCTCTGTCCTGGATTATCTGCTGGATGTTTAGTCGATTTACGTCGAGCTCTTTCTGTTTCTCAGCCCTTTCAGCTGCAGCTGACACTGTGTCGTGGCCTTTGTGTTCATCCACAGAGCAGAGATTGCAGATAGACTGCTGATCAGTACGGCAGAACATCTTCATCACCTCACCATGACGAGAGCAGATCTTCTCTGGGAGCTTCTTGGAGGGGTCCACCAACTTGTGTTTTTTAAATGCAGGGGATTCATAATGAGGCTGAAGGTGACTCTCACAGTAAGATACCATACAGACCAGACAGGACTTGATGGCTTTCAGTTTTCTCCCAGTGCAGACATCACAGGCCACATCTTCAGGTCCAGCGTAGCAGTGATCAGCAGGAGCAGCTTGGAGTCCAGTCTTCTTCAGTTCTTCCACTAAAACTGCTAACATGGTGTTTTTCACCAACACAGGCCTCGGGCTGAATGTGTGCCTACACTGAGGGCAGCTGTAGATTTCCTTCTCATCCTCATCATCCCAGAAGCCTTTGATACAGTTCATACAGTAGCTGTGTCCACAGGCAAGAGTCACCGGATCCTTCAGAAAATCCAGACATATCGAACAAGAGATCGTTTCCCGGTCCAGCTGAGCTCCTTTCTGCGCCATTTCACCTCTCAGTGTGAGCGAGTGACTTGAGTTTCACTTCCTGAGAACTGCAACTAGTTTGAGCTGAGTTCTGATCTGAACAAAATGTGTTTGTGCCAACAATGGGGCCTGTCAGCTTGGTTCCACCCATATTCAAACTGTTGATCTAAAGGGGAGGGAACAAGGCCATGTATGGACCGAGTGGAACAGGAAGAAGAGGGAATGGTTCTCCAACTGTGAGTCATTCTAGGTCTAGAAGGAGGAACCGTTTGAGAGAAAAACTTTGTTTAACACTTGATAACAATAGAGATAACATTTCATGCAATGTTGTTTACGCCCGTCCTCGTACCTGTAGATGTGTGGGAGGGAGGGAATATATCTTGATAGGGTGAAGGTCACTGTAGGTGAGTGCAGGAGAAGGGAAACAGGTTTTCAGGCTTTACTGCATTCCACACAGAACTCCGTGCTGCGACATTTTACCTCTCATTTGAAAATAGTTTCTACTTTCTCAGAGCAGAAACAACCTCTCTGCTTAGAATGAAAACAGGGACGTTCTGTGGCGTAGTGGGTAGAGTGTGTGTACCTTATCGCAGTGGTTGTGGGTTCGAATCCGACCCGTGGACCTTTACTGCATGTCATCCCCCTTTTTCTCCTCATTTCTATTCTGTACTCTCTCCTCTCAACTAACAATAAAAAGTTAAAATACCTAAAAAAATACATCTTAGAGAAAACAAATGTATTCTCCTTCTGTTTCTGTTAACTTACTGCAGTGAATGATACTCATCAGTTTCCGCATTTCACACCGTGTTGTTTATGCCCATCCTCATACCTGTGTGGAGGGGAGGGAACATAAAAATACTTTGATAGGATGAAAGTCATTGTAGGCGAGAGCAGGAGAAGGGTTTCAGGCTTCATCACATTCCAGAAAGAGTATCTGTTTGTGAGAAGCAGAGTGTGTTATCAGTCATCTAACACATGCAGTAAGAATGTTTCAGCAAAGTTGATTTGAGTTCTATTGAAGAATTAATAAGAGCTGGTCTAAACTTAGTATATGACTGGCAACTTGTTATATGGCTGGCACATGTGTCTTCAATGTGCTGTATTGTGGCAAAATTCAAGACTTCATGTGTTCATAAAGAGTTCATGTGCAATATTCTATTCCATTGCGCCGAATGAAAACAAATCTCTTCTCCTTCTGTTTTTGTGAACTTACTGCATAAAAACAATGTTGTTTATGCCCATCATACCTGTGGATATTCAGATGGGAGGGGACATATACATATCTTGATGGGTGGAGTTCACTGTGGTGAGAGCAGGAGGAAGAGGGAAGGGTTTTCAGGCTTAACTACATTCCACAAAGATGAGCTTCTTGTGAGAGACATGGTCTGTTTTTTGTTATTTATAATTAAGTTATTAAGAGAAAAAAATATTAATAGATTATCAATTTTAATGGTTGATTATGCAACATTTTCATTAGAAATTAAATCAGAGCGTCACACATAAGTAATCCGAAGTAGTAGGGAGGAGCTTGGGTGGAGCTTAGACCTGAGTATTCTGTTTACAAAACAATACCAACAAATGCAACTCTGTAAAATACAGCCAGAGAGAGGAGGACAGTCATCTAGGACAGGCAAATAAACACACCACCACATATTCAGTGAGGCATTAGTGATCATTTTGATGGATTGTCATTGTGTGACTTTATCATTTATTTTTTCATTTAAATGTTGCATAGTGTGCACTGTGCATTTAGGTAAGGCAATCATTAACATGCACAATTGAAGAGATCCATCTGTTACATGATGTTTTAGAAAATGGTTGGAATTGGCCCTTTACATTACTTCTAGTGATAGAGTCATCAAAATCCCCAGATAAAGGAAAGCATTACTTGGCTGGTATACATTTCTATGGCTGTTGCAAATTGTTCTAGTTGTCAACATGGTCATGTGGAAATCTGAATGTCAGGAATGAACTGAAATTACATAGAAGAGTAAATGTAGCTAGTAGAACTTTTACTTTTCTTTCTTGATCTTGAAAATTGTTGCCTCTTGTTGTCTTCGGCAGTAAATCCCCTGACTGCGGTCAGACCTCCAGCACATCTTGAAAAAGTCATACTCCCAATACCCCTGTCCCACCACTGCTGGTTGCCCTTTTACAAAGAGAGGGAAATCCGGGAATGTTGCAGGGGGAATCTTACTAATTCCGAGATCTGACACCTTTCTGATGACTTAAAGTAATTTTGACGCCATTTACACAAATGTATGACACAATGCAATGTTGCTTACTGCAGTCTGCAGTAAATAACATTAATCGGTTTCCCCATTTCACACAGTGTTGTTTACGCTCATCCTCATACCTGTAGATGTGTGGATGGGAGGGAAGCTATTAATATCTTGATAGGGTGGAGTTCACTGCGGTATGGAGCAGGAGGAAGAGGGAAGGGTTTTCAGGCATTACTGCATTCCACAAAGTTTAGCTTTCTGTGAGAGACAGGGTGTGTTATTAAGTAATTAGGTTGTAATTAAGTTACCAAGTACAACAGGTTACATTTTTTAATGCAAAATAAGTCTTTAATATATAAATTTTAATAGCAATTCCTACCATGCACAGTGGAAGAGATGGATATGTTACTCTATATGATGAAGGCTCAACATTGGCCCTTTTACATTATGTCTAGTGATAGAGTGGTCAAAATCCCCAAGTTAGTGAAACTTTTGGGTGACCTTTTTAAATGGAGATGAGATCAAGTTGTAAAATTTGCCTCCGGCCTAAACTCAGACTATGCTCTCTGCAGTCTGTTAACGGCTCTGGGTAAAAGCTGAGTCACAGTCCATGGGTGTACTGGGGGTTCTCAGTCTGCCCAAAGGAAGCGTGAGGGGGTGACCTCCCTTATTTTCCATCACACCCCTCAGGCAGGGTGTGTTATAAGTAAATATATATTTTTTTAAATCATGCCATTAATTTATTGAAACTTTGTTGATTGTCCTGTATTGTTATTAGCACTTTGTGGACAAGATTAAGACACTTTTTTATCAACTTGCTAATGACTTTCACCAGTTTGACACTTTTTACATAATGTATGACACAATGCAATTTGCTATGAAGGTTTACTAACAGACTCACTCAACTACAACTGCAGACGACCTTAGTTGAAGTGCTCTAACCCCAACTACATCCCTGGTTTGCAGGATTATGGCGCCCTCTTGTGTTGTGCATCAGTTTTTATATTTCAGTTGTTGACCTGCTGTGACCATAGATAGTACTGTATATAAAAGGCTGTGACATTCACTGCACAAAGATATGTAGAAGCCGTAATTATTATGATCATGAAATAAATCAACCACACCTATTATCACCTTTCGTATCAATAAACAAGAAACCAGATTTAATATCATCTTTGGTTTTATATTGTAAAACTATTTAGTTATTGGCTATATTGAATAGTTTTATGTATATTAAATATCATTATTTGTTTTAAAGAAGGAATTACAAGACTTCTACTAAACATTTTAATTGCTTGGTGCAATTTTTGTCAAATGAAATAAGACCAAAAGCAGGTGGAGCCACAGGCACACACACACACAGATACAGACATCAGGAAACATGAACACTGGACTGTGAGTTGTTTCAGGAGGAAAAGTTCCTCGGTTGAACGTCCATGTTAGTTTCACGTGTGATGTTATCCAGCAGCTCTGGAATGAAAACAAGAAGAAAATACTTTGTTCCTGTTTTTTTATTTAGGATGTAAACCTGCAGTTTGTTCAAAAATCTCATCAGTGCATTCTGTTCAATGATTTCATGTACAGATTCACTTCATCTTCACCATTTGTTAGTTTGAGCAGAATCTCAGCTATGTCAAAGAAAATAATGTATTATAGGCTATCCTTTTTGATGATTATTTTAATTACATTTTTACAAAACCTCATAGTTCCTC
Source organism: Ammodytes marinus (assembly GCF_949987685.1). Taxonomy (NCBI): domain Eukaryota; kingdom Metazoa; phylum Chordata; class Actinopteri; order Uranoscopiformes; family Ammodytidae; genus Ammodytes; species Ammodytes marinus. The sequence goes on along the minus strand of NC_137213.1, from coordinate 30,046,556 downwards.
ATTTGTGCAGCACTTAGGACAACACAATTTGGGCTACAAAACAAAGTCTGTTCAATCCACTCTTGTTCAATGATTTCACGTAAAGATTAACTTCATCCAAACAATCTGTTTGTTTTAGCGGAATCTCAGCTATATCAAAGAGAAAAATGAATCATCTCCTTATCGATTATAATAATTATAATTACACTTGGAATTTTTTTTTTTACCTCAATTAGAACAACAACATTTGATCTGCTTAACAAATATATGTAAATGTGAAAATGGATTTCTTTACAAATGTACAAAGTGCTGAGAGAGCCAAATATCTAGGACAAAGGGAGGCCTGGTGCTTTCTATCTTAAGACACATGCAGTGGAAGAGAAACAACAACATACGAATACATCAATATAAATGTACAACAATGATTTAAAACACAGAAAAGTGTCCATGCTCTTACAGAAAAATGTCAGTTCAGCTAAACCAAAGTCATCATGAGCAGTTGTGGCCTTCATGGCTTAACAGACAGAGGAAGGAGCGCTCCCTAAATACACTCAAATATTTACACAACAACAAATGAGAAGATGTCAAAGTCCAACCCATCATGTTTGATTGACAGCTGTTGTCTGTGCAGTGACAAAATGCCACAACAATCAGCTCTGAGCAACAAATATAAAGACAAAAGCCCGTAAATGACTTTGCTCTACTAGAGTTTACAGAACTCAACGGTCTCTTTACACCAGAAACAAAGTCCAAGTCCTGCATAGAGAGGCCGAGTGAATCTGGTCTGGTGTCTGTGGAGGAGAGTCATCTCCATGGTTTCAGAGATGGCGTAGAAGGACAGAACACCTGCACTGTGATCCAGGTACACTCCTATTCTGGTAGAACGAGGACCTGCGATCACATTTTGGACACTGTTGTAAAAAAAGTTAAAATTATTTGTGTATGAAGTCCAATTTAACGACCAAGATTTGTCATTCATTCCAAATTTGCACTCAGGTGATTCTCCTTCTCTGCTAATATTCTTGTATGCGACTGCTACGTAAAGCCCTTCCCCTCTCCACTCCACCTCCCAGTAACTGCGTCCAGTCAGACACTCTTTACTCAGGACCTGCCGCCGATAAGTGAATCTGTCTGGGTGACTAGGATAAGGCTGTTTTTGTATTGCTGTAGCTTTTCTGTTCCCCTCGGATAATATCAGCTCTGTGTTTGCTGTGTTTGGATCCAGTGTGATGTAACGTGCATATTTTAAGAAGTCAGCTCTGGTCTTGCGTTGTGACTGTGAAACATCCACTTCAGTGACTGTCGGTGTGGTGTGTGTCCATGTCTTTCTCAGGACGTCCTGTAGTTTATCTCTGACTTCTGACACAGCTGCTGTCACAACCTCAACGTATCTCAGAGGACGGATGTCGGTGCTGGATGATTCTGTAGACTCACTGAGTGGTAACAGTGAGCGGTAGTTGTGTAGAAAGTGGTTGTGATCCTCTGTGAGTGACAGGGTCTTCAGCTCAGCATCTTTCCTCTTCAGCTCAGTGATCTCCTGCTCCAACTTCTCCTGAAGATCTTTGACTCGACTCACTTCAGTTTCCTGTTGGGATCTGAGCTGCTGCTTCACATCAGAGCTTCTTTTCTGGATGAGACGGACCAGCTCGGTGAAGGTCTTCTCACTGTGCTCCACTGCTTTATCAGCAGAGCGATTGATAGCCTCCACCTCCTGTTGAAGAACCTTCACACCTTTCTCTCTGTCCTGGATTCTCTGCTGGATGTTTAGTTGACTCCCCTCGAGCTCTTTCTGCCTCTCAGTCCGTTCTGCTGCAGCTGACACTGTGTCGTGGCCTTTGTGTTCGTCCACAGAGCAGAGATAACAGATACACTGCTGATCAGTACGGCAGAACATTTTCATCACCTCATCATGACGAGAGCAGATTTTCTCTGGGAGCTTCTTGGAGGGCTCCACCAGCTTGTGTTTCTTAAAAGCAGGAGATTCATAATGAGGCTGGAGGTGTTTCTCACAGTAGGATATCATACAGACCAGACAGGACTTGAAGGCTTTCAATTTTCTCCCAGTGCAGACATCACAGGCCACATCTTCAGGTCCAGCGTAGCAGTGATCAGCAGGAGCAGCTTGGAGTCCAGTCTTCTTCAGTTCCTCCACTAAATCTGCTAACATGGTGTTTTTCAGCAGCACAAGCCTCTGGTTGAATGTGTGTCTACACTGAGGGCAGCTGTAGATTTCCTTCTCATCCTGTTTATCCCAGTGGGTGTTAATACAGTCCATGCAGTAGCTGTGTCCACAGGGAACGGTAACTGGATCCTTCAGAAAATCCAGACATATCGAACAAGAGATCGTTTCCCGGTCCAGCTGAACTCCTTTCTGCGCCATTTCACCTCTCAGTGTTAGCGAGTGACTTGAGTTTCACTTCCTGAGAACTGCACCTAGTTTTAGCTCTGATCTGAACAACATGTGTTTGTGCAGTGAATGGGGTCTGTCAGCTTGGCTCCACCCATCCTCTCAAACTGTTGATCTGAAGGGGAGGGAACAAGGCCATGTATGGACAGAGTGGAACTGGAAGAAGAGGGAATGGTTCTCCAACTGTGAGTCATTGTAGGTCTACAAGGAGGAGCCGTTTGAGAGAAAGACTTTGTTTAATACTTGATAACAATAGAGATAACATTTCATGCAATGTTGTTTACGCCCATCCTCATACCTGTAGATGTGTGGATGGGAGGGAATATATCTTGATAGGGTGAAGGTCACTGTAGGTGAGTGCAGGAGAAGGGAAACAGGTTTTCAGGCTTTACTGCATTCCACACAGAACTCCGTGCTGTGACATTTTACCTCTCATTTGAAAATAGTTTCTACTTTCTCAGAGCAGAAACAACCTCTCTGCTTAGAATGAAAACAGGGACGTTCTGTGGCGTAGTGGATAGAGTGATTACCTTGTCGCAGTGGTTGTGGGTTAGAATCCGACCCGTGGACCTTTACTGCATGTCATCCCCCTTTTTCTCCCCATTTCCATTCTGTACTCTCTCCTCTGAACTATCAATAACAGGTTAAAATACATAAAAAAAATATCTTAGAGTGAAAACAAATGTACTCTCCTTCTGTTTCTGTTAACTTACTGTATGAATCATTCAGTTTCTGTTAAGTTACTGCAGAAACTGAATGATACTCTTCAGTTTCTGCATTTCACATCATGTTGTTTATGCCCATCCTCATACCTGTGTGGAGGGGAGGGAACATAAAAATAACAGAAAGAGTATCAGTTTGTGAGAAGCAGAGTGTGTTATCAGTCATCTAACACATGCAGTAAGAATGTTTCAGCAAAGTTGATTTAATTCTAACGAAGAATAAATAAGAGCTGGTCTAAACTTAGTTATATGACTGGCAACTTGTTATATGGCTGGCTCATGTGTCTTCAATGTGCTGTATTGTGGCAAAATTCAAGACTAAATGTTCATGTGCAATATTCTTTTCTCATTCCACTAATCTTTGTTCCTAAAGTGTACGGTTAAGTCTGCCGAGCTCACACACATGAAGAAGAGAGGATGGTGTAAAGAGAGCTGGGTCAAACTGGTGAAAGAGGCAGGGGTGGTGGAAGATGGTAAATTGAAGTGGCAACATAATAAATAAGAGCAGGCTTGGCTGGAGTTGAGGTGCTTTTCATCCTGCTTGTATAAAAGGTTCTCATGATCTGTCCCAAGAATGAATGGTTTCTCAACTCCGAGGGCCACCATCTTAATTTATCCAGGGCATATTTCACCAACAGAAACTCTCGCTTCCCGACTTTGTAGTTGCGCTACACGAGTAAAGTTGGGATGGGACGAAACTATTTTTGCATTTAAAAGTAAACCAGTTTCTTACCCATATTTCTTGATATATTTTCCAGATTATTTAGTACAATAGGGGACATCTAATACAAAGGAAGGGTTTGTAGGATATTATTTTTTAAGAAAGCCATCCTAAACATGCATAGCTGAAGAGATGATGTTTTAAAGTATCAACATTGACCCTTTACATAACTATTAGTGACTGAGTGTTCAAAATTCCCGACCAAGTAAAAGTTTTGGGTGACCTTCTAAATGGAGATGAGATATACTTGTAAAATATGCCTCATGACCTGACTTCAGAATTGAAAATAAAAAGATTTCTTTATTAGCTCCTAAACTGCTTGTAGTTATATCTTCGGCTAGTGCAAAGATAAGTAGTACAATTACATGGTAGTCCCCGATGCTACAAAGAGACAAATGTGCATTAAATATATAGATCTATGATTGTAGGTTATATGTGATAATTTCCTTTGGACTCACACTTTGAGCTTTTACCTTCAGGGAGGGGCTACATACAAGTAAGAGCCGCTTTACGTGTACAGCAAGTCCTTTTTGACAAATGCAACTAGGAAGCTGAATGCAAAGCCTATTCAGGATTTCACTAACATTTACTCCCATTTTATTGAATTTACTATGTGATTCAGTTTTTTAAATCATGACATTTATTGATGCTTTGTCCCTGCTGTTTGTCCTCACCAATAGTCCTGTATTGTTTGTAAGAGTATTTGGAGAAGACAGAGACACTTTTCTAGCACTAACCTGATGAGATTCAGTAGTGTGACACCATTAACCATGATGTATGACACATAATGTATCAGTATAAACACATGTTCTTAGAACAGCAGACACATGATTTGAGGAGCTTTAACCTCCACTACATCCCTGGTTAACAGGATGATGGCGCCCTCTGGTGTTGAGCATCAGTTTTCATTTTTTTTTTTTTTTTTTGAGAAATATATTTATTGACTTTTAAAATTTTTCAACACAGACAAATACAAATATTCACATATAAAACAAATCAAAAACAAAACACAGGTAAATAATAATACTTAAAAAGAAAAGAAGATACATAAGTAATTACAACCTGCATTTTCTATACATAAGTAATGTTCTGGAATATTGCAGTTTTCATTTTTTAGTTGTTGACTTGCTGTGACTTTCACTGAAGGAACCATGTAAAATTCCCTGAGCTTTTGGCATCTTCTGATCAACACAGGAGTCACACCCTGTAACACTAACAATGCATTCATGGCACATGGGAAAGATGTTGGAGAAGAATTTCCAGTTTTCAGATATTATTCATATGAGCTCTTAGGTTGAAAATAGTTTTTGTGAATATGATGTTTAGCTACTGGTTAAAACAACACTTGAATTGTCATAATCATTGATTGAAAATCATATTCAGTCATGTTGTGTTTTTATGACTGGACCTGATATAAGCTGCACATTTCCCATTTGTTGTTGAAATGTTTCTCCTGTTGTAAAAGCTTAGTGAGTGTGATTAATGAAAAAAACTCTAAGGAACAACATAAATCTCAACAAACAATACATGTTTTTATCCCGAGGAATCATAATGATACTGAATGTATTTTTCTGTTCAGATGTCATGTAATTCTGATGTTTTTCTGAAGGATCGATATTTGCAGTAAGTATATGTTTTGAAGTTTCATATAAATTATATTAAATACCATTGCTGTGACGTAAACATATGTAAAACTTCACTCCCTTTTGCTAGATTCGAACATCACACAAGTTATTCAAATATTTCATCTGTCGTCAAAGCTGAGGCAACGTTTGATTATTAACTTGAAAAACATAATTCTCCACCATATTACTTTGTTTGTTGATTCTGATTTAACTTTATGCAGAGTTTCAAGTGGATATTATCATGATTATAAAATCATTCGCATGTGACGCTGTTGTATATCAACCACAGCTGTCAGGAACCCTAATTATCACTGTTTTTATGCATTTCTTTCTTGAGGATTTATAAAAAGCTGAAAGGACAGAGACTGACTGACAGATGCTATTCTGCTCTCAACATGAACACTTTACTTTGTGGTGTTTCAGCTTTGTATGCAACACTGGAATGAAGACCAGAAGAAAACATTTTGTACCTGTTTGTTTATTAAGAATGCAAACCTTATGTTTGTTTACAAATCCCGTCAGTTAAAGAAATACTTCACCCGTACGGAACAGCCATGCTATCATTATAAAATCGCTATTATAATATAATGAATGAGGTTTTTCTTCCCTCAGTCTTCCCTTGGCCCAGCTGTCCTGTTAATCCTAACCCTACATTATACCACGTGTGATGTCACGCATGGGAAAATGTAGAGTTAGACAGTGAGACCATAAAAAAACACTCTTTGTGCCTTTTCTCAGGCTAGAAAGAACTGATTTCTAAAATGTTTGCACATTTATACTACATAGGATCTCAGTGTTCAATCCACTCTTGTTCAATGATTTCATATAAAGATTAACTTCATCCACACAATCAGTTTGTTTGAGCCGAATCTCAGCTATATCAAAGAGAACAATTAATCATCTCCTTATTGATTATAATGATTATAATTACACTTGGATAAAACCTCATAGTTGCACATTTTTACCTCGATTAGAACAACAACATTTGATCTGCTTAACAAATATATGTGAATGTGATAATGGATTTCTTTACAAATGTACAAAGTGCTGAGAGCCCAATATCTAGGACAAAGGGAGGCCTGGTGCTTTCTATCTTAAGACACATGCAGTGGAAGAGAAACAACAACATACGAATACATCAATATAAATGTACAACAATGATTTAAAACACAGAAAAGTTTCCATGCTCTTCCAGAAAAATGTCAGTTCAGCTAAACCAAAGCCATCATGAGCAGTTGTGGCCTTCATGGTTAAACAGACACATGAAGGTGTGCCATCTAATGACACTCCAATATTTACACAACAACAAATGAGATGACGTCAAAGTCCAACCCATCGTGTTTGATTGACAGCTGTTGTCTGTGCAGTGACAAAATGCCACAACAATCAGCTCTGAGCAACAAACATGAAGACAAAAGGAATTTAAGGTTGAAAATACAGACTTTAACCCACAGGCCCAATGACAATGATTTTGCTCTATTTGAGTTAAAGCTGGGGTGGAGGATTTGGGGAGAAAATGGCAGTTGGGATAGAGATTCGAATTCAAATACCTCTACCGCTCCACTTGTTCTCTTTGGTCCCTCCCCGACACACTCAAAGTCGTGCCAAAGTCAATGGACAGTCCCAACAGCCAATAAGAACAGAGAATCGGAGCCTCGCTCTGATTGGTTAAAGTGTACAGCTCATGTTAACTTTGACCAATCAGAAATCATATACCCCAGCTTTAACAGAACTCAACGGTCTCTTTATACCAGTAACAAAGTCCAAGTCCAGCATGTAGCGGCTGAGTGAATCTGGTCTGGTGTCTGTGGAGGAGAGTCATCTCCATGGTTTCAGAGATGTTGTAGAAGGACAGAATACCTGCACTGTGATCCAGGTACACTCCTATTCTGGTAGAACGAGGACCTGCGATCACATTTTGGACACTGTTGTAAAAAAAGTTACAATTTTTTGTGTATGAAGTCCAATCTAACGACCAGGATTTGTTGTTCATTCCAAATCTACACATCTCTCTGCTCATATTCTTGTATGCGACTGCTACGTAAAGCCCTTCCCCTCTCCACTTAACCTCCCAGTAACAGCGTCCAGTCAGACTCTCTTTACTCAGAACCTGACGGTGATGAGTGAATCTGTCTGGGTGACTAGGATAAGGCTGTTTTTGTATTGCAGTAGCTTTTCTGTTCCCCTCGGATAATATCAGCTCTGTGTTTGCTGTGTTTGGATCCAGTGTGATGTAATGTAAATATTGTAAGAAGTCAGCTCTGGTCTTGGGTTGTGACTGTGAAACATCCACTTGATTCACTGTCGGTGTGGTGTGTGTCCATGTCTTTCTCAGGACGTCCTGTAGTTTATCTCTGACTTCTGACACAGCCGCTGTCACATCCTCAAAGTATTTCAGAGGATGGATGTCGGTGCTGGTTGATTCTGTAGATTCACTGAGTGGTGGCAGTGGCAGTGGGCGGTAGTTGTGTAGAAAATGGTTGTGATCCTCTGTGAGTGACAGCGTCTTCAGCTCAGCGTCTTTCCTCTTCAGCTCAGTGATCTCCTGCTCCAGCTTCTCCTGAAGATCTTTGACTCGACTCACTTCAGTTTCCTGTTGGGATCTGAGCTGTTGCTTCACATCAGAACTTCTTTTCTGGATGAGACGGACCAGCTCGGTGAAGGTCTTCTCGCTGGCCTTCACTGCTTTATTAGCAGAGCGATTGATAGCTTCCTCCTCCTGTTGAAGAACCTTCACATCTTTCTCTCCGTCCTGGATTCTCTGCTGGATGGTTTTACGACTCACCTTGAGCTCTCTCTGCCTCTCAGTCCGTTCTGTTTTAGCTGACACTGTGTCGTGGCCTTTGTGTTCGTCCACAGAGCAGAGATTACAGATACACTGCTGATCAGTACGGCAGAACATCTTCATCACCTCATCATGACGAGAGCAGATCTTCTCTGGGAGCTTCTTGGAGGGCTCCACCAACTTGTGTTTTTTAAAAGCAGGAGATTCATAATGAGGCTGGAGGTGTTTCTCACAGTAAGATACCATACAGACCAGACAGGACTTGAGGGCTTTCAGTTTTCTCCCAGTGCAGACATCACAGGCCACATCTTCAGGTCCAGCATAGCAGTGATCAGCAGGAGCAGCTTGGAGTCCAGTCTTCTTCAGTTCCTCCACTAAATCTGCTAACATGGTGCTTTTCACCAGAACAGGCCTCGATGTGAATGTGTGCCTGCACTGAGGGCAGCTGTAGATTTCTTTCTCATCCTCATCATCCCAGAAGCCTTTGATACAGTTCATACAGTAGCTGTGTCCACAGGCAAGAGTCACCGGATCCTTCAGAAAATCCAGACAGATCGAACAAGAGATCGTTTCCCGGTCCAGCTGAACTCCTTTCTGCGCCATTTCACCTCTCAGTGTGAGCGAGTGACTTGAGTTTCACTTCCTGAGAACTGCACCTAGTTTTAGCTCTGATCTGAACAACATGTGTGTGTGTGCAGTGACTGGGGTCTGTCCGCTTGGTTCCACCCATATTCAAACTGTTGATCTGAAGGGGAGGGAACCAGGACATATACGGACAGAGTGGAGCTGGCTGTGTTTGAAAACAGGAAGAATAGAGAACGGTTCTGAAGCTGAGTCATTCCAGGAAGAGAAGCCGTTAGAGAGAAAGACTGTGTTTAACAGTGGTTTACAATAGAGCTCATTTCTCATTTAATAACATGATCCGATGTATTGGAGATTGATCCCCAGTTTTCAAATGTAATCATCAATAAAGTATTTAAATATAATAAAAACAATAGCATTAACTATTCAAGTATTTACTAGGTAATTTTGCTGTAAAGTTGTTGATCAATGTCATGCAATACATGTGCTGTTGGACATCACATACACTTGGCAACTAAAACGGCATTTTATACCTAATATAACTGTAAACTGTTTTTAAATGCAAACAGGGACAGTTTCATTTCCTGCAAAGAGGCAAAATGAAAGGTTGCGAAAAGGTTCCCATTTGATCAAAATGAACCAAGCCAATCTTAAAGTTCCAAATTCAATTAACAGTTTTTATTCTAAAATATACATTGTTGTGACCACTAAAATGCCAGTAAAGCCTAATGCATTAAATCACAGAAATTATTATTATTTATTTATTTTGTCTGATGGTCCAATGATCTTTTACATTTTCGCCTATTATCTTTCTTTAATTTGTCAGGGAGAGTGGGTTAATTGAAAAATAAATCATGCAATTGGGTGAAAAAATGACCCTTAATTAATGTGACATTTGAGTCTCCAACCCTGCGTTCGAAATCACATACTCTTTCTTTTTACTACACTACATACTAAAGTACAGAAGAGTTTAAGGGCCACCGGAGAGAGAAAAAAATCAGATTAGGAAGATTTATTTTTCATTATGTCAAGAAATGTCAAGAATAAAGACGAATACTCCAAAATGCTATTGGAGTTAGTGGGGCATTTATGTATTTTTAGCATACTACAATTGACTTGCATGTATTGGGACATCCTAAATCTTTTTCTGGCATACTTAATAGTAGGGAAGTATGGGTATTGGAACGCAGGGACAGTTTTCTGAATTCAGTTTCAGCTGCTGGTGATGACAGTGAAGAGCCAGAAGATGGCAGTGTGTTCACAAAGGACACAGCAGACATGGCTCCATCAGATCAGCACTGATTATGGTGATTGTCCCTGCATTTCAATCCCCATACTTCCCTACTATTTAGTATGCCAGAAAAGGATTTAGGATGTCCCTATACATGCATGTCAATTGTAGAATGCTGAAAATACCTAGATGCCCCACAAACTCCAATAGCATTTTGGAGTATTCGTCTTTATTCTTGACATTTCTCGACATAATGAAAAGAAAATCTTCCTGATCTGATTTTTTTTCTCTGCTGTGGCCACAAAACTTGTCTGTACTTTAGTATGTAGTGTAGAAAAAATAATTGTGAATTGGAACGCAGGGGGTGATGATGATAATGAGCCTGTATAAACATACATGGCAGTCTACTATCTTTAAATAAAAATGATTGTTTCTCTGAGGGCACTTTTTTCATCTTTGAACAGGTAAGACTGACCCAAATCTCATCCTCTTTCTTTTCTCTATTCTACATACTACAGCTGATCATAACAAGAATCTAGTTAGCATGCAGTAGGCATACACTTGGGATATACTTTTACAAATTTATTTCATCATATTATTGCGCCTTGATCTTGCCTCTTGCTTTTATATCCGTCGCATCCCCGGTTGTTTTCATATGGATCGATGTGACGTCACTTCAGGTGAGCACTGGATTATGGGTCAGAATCGCCCAAATAGGGTGCTGTTATCAACACTAGTAACCAAAAAACTAAGCAAAAGTGGTGAAGAAATGGTAAGCGGACAAACACATTAACGTTTACAGTGGCCCAGCCATAGCCTGGTGCTACCAGACCATCGTACTTCATTTCATTTGTACAGAAGGTCTGGCAGTGCTGTAATTGGCAAATGTTCACTCATGGAGGCGGGTGTCTGTTAAAGTTTAAAACTATTGGATCTGCCCAGTGCCACTCTGGATTAGCCAACCAATCGCATAACGTTTGGTCGTCACGTGTGTCATGAGCCGGCTTCTGGCAACTGAAACTGGAGCGCGACTTCGACGTCATCGTTCTCAGCCACTCGCTCTGTTCGCTGATTGGACCGGCTGTCGAATCTCCGGCAAAACTGGGAAATGGGCTGTACACCCAGACTGACTACTGAAGGGAAAATAAAATTTGGCCGGAATTAGGCGGGCGGGCGGAGCCAGGCTAGCCCAGCCAGAGTCCTGACTTGAATTCGATTGAGAATCTGTGGAGAGAGCTAAAGATCAGGGTGATGGCAGTGAGACCCTCCAAACTGAAAGAGTTGGAGCTCATTGCTAAAGATCAAAAATACTAGTGGAGACATACAAAAAGTTGGTCAGCAATTATAGGAAGCGTTTGATTGCTGTAATAGCAAATAAAGGCTTTTTCTTTTGATTATTGAGAAGGGTATGAATAATTTTGGACATGCCACTTTTTGTTCAAATGTAAATAAAAGCTGATGCCTCTTGTACATCGTCTTTTTATCTTTTGGGAGAAGCCTGTGTCATTTCCAATCAAGACAAAGCTTGCTGGTTTCATCAAAGTAACTTTAAGTCAGAGTTTGCCAGGGGTATGAATAATTTCGGTTTTGACTGCAGACAGACAGACAGACAGACAGACAGACAGACAGACAGACAGACAGACAGACAGACAGACAGACAGACAGACAGACAGATAGATAGATAGATAGATAGATAGATAGATAGATAGATAGATAGATAGATGCCCTCTGGCGCCCTCTAATGGTTGTTTTATCAGGATGAAGAAAAACATCAGCAGCAGTTAAAACATTTCCTAAAATCATGAAAAACAACTATCTGGTCTGAAGTCACTGAAATAAACTCATTTGCTCCCTGTGTGTTCAAGTATTGATGTTTTTTTATTGTGTCCAAAGTCACCTACAGTTTAATTCTACCTGCGAGGTCTATGAAGTCAGCCATAATTAACAAACGTCACACAGGAAGTTGAATGATATCCCCTTCAAAATAAGCTGTTCTGCCCCTGCGTTCCAAATCTCATACCTTTTCTTTTTACTACACTACATACTAAAGTACAGAAGAGTTTTAGGGTCACAGGAGAGAAAAAAAATCAGATAAGGAAGATTTTTTTTTTCATTACGTCAAGAAATGTCTGAATTAAAAGACGAGTACTCCAAAATGCAATTGGAGTTACTGGGGCATTTATGTATTTTCAGCATACTACAATTGACCTGCATGTATTGGGACATCCTAAATCTTTTTCTGGCATACTAAATAGTAGGGAAGTATGGGGATTGGAACGCAGGGTACGTGCAAACATAGGTTGCGTTCCGAATCGCATACTCTTTCTTTTTTCTATTCTACATACTACATCCGACGATAAAAAGAATCTAGTTAGGATGCAGTAGGCATACTATTGGGACATACTTTTCTCTCTTATTTCATCATAACATTGCGCCTTGATCTTGCCTCTTGCTTTTATATCCGTCGCATCCCCGTTTGTTTTCATAACATGGACCTATAGGCTTCGTCGATGTTACGTCACTTCACGTGCGCACTGGATTGTGGGTCAGAATCGCCCAAATAGGATGCACTTTTCAACACTAACAATCTTGGCCGCATGAAGTAGACCATCCGGGTATTCTAACCATCCTAAATCTGGCCACAAGAATCGGGACATCCTAAATCTTTTTTCTACATACTATATAGTAGAAAGTATGCGATTTGGAACGCAACCATAGTTTGGGGTTCTGCACAGCCACAAATATCAAGATAAACTTCTGATGCTTTAAATTATAACTCAGTATATATTACACAATATGTTTAACATCTCTAGCGGCGCATTTTGGTATTATGTTCTAAAATTGTAGTGTTGAATTAATATAATAAATATCAAGATAAATAAACAAATACAATATGGCGTATATATCATGGTAACTCCACTTTAATCATCAACATTCAAATATTTTAAATTTTTTCATTTAACCTTTATTTATACTCGAGAGATAAATGTAAAACAAATGTGTTTTGATTATTATTATTATTATGATATTGGAGTAATGTGCAAGGCTGTGACATAAAAGGTGACATTAGACAACCATGTATTGTACAGACAATAACACAGAACAGCTCTCCTGATATCATTTTATTGTTTAGTTTAGTTTAGTTTAGTTTAGTTTAGTTTATTTTTATTTGTGCAGATAAACAAGATTAAAATGGCAAAAAAGATTCACATAGACAGACATAAATGCACGGGTGGGACAAAAGACACTCCAGAGGGCTTATAAAGGATGCCCACCTAACATTAAAATACAATAAGGTAAAGAAATAAAGTAAAATAAAAAGACAAAGAAAGAAAGAAAGATAAAATAAAATAAAAACAACTACAAAATCATGTTACAAATGAAAATACAAGCACATTTAAGTTCATATAGTAACAAATCCAAATCAATTCTTATACGTTTGTACGCATGTGTTTTAAAAGGAAGAGATTGAGCAGCACAGAGACGACAATATAGATTTTACCCTGCGTTCCAATCCCCATACTTCCCTCCTATTTAGTATGCCAGAAAAAGATTTAGGATGTCCCAATACATGCACGTCAATTGTAGTATGCTGAAAATACATAAATGCCCCCACTAACTCCAATAGCATTTTGGAGTATTAGTCTTTATTCTTGACTTTTCTTGACATAATGAAAAATAAATCTTCCCTATCTGATTTTTTTTACTCTCTCCTGTGGCCCTTAAACTCTTCTGTACTTTAGTATATAGTGTAGTAAAAAGAAAGAGTATGTGATTTGGAACGCAGGGACAGTTTATAAACCTGGTGGTGCGATCCTCAAAATACTGCGTTGGAAAATATTGGCTCTTATTTCCAAAATATAAAATCCCCGGATGTAGACGTGCTGTGCTTTCGCTGCCTTCACACACAGCGCTGGCTGCAGACAGTCGCTGACACAGTGCGACAACACGCTGAGACAATCTGACTGACTTTGGGATTTTTTTTTGGAGGTTTTACGGAGACGCTTTTAGAGAGAACAGAGGGAGTAAAGACGCGGAAAACAAGAGATTTAAAAGTCGGTGGATAAAACGGCCCGAATGGCGGACCGGGACCCGGTGCCTCTTCCTGCGGAGGTGCGGACAAAACTGGCTGAGCTTGAGCTGGAGTTATCCGAGGGTAAGTGCTTGAATGCCCGCCTTCACTTGCTGGTTTTGGGGGGTGGTCTGGTGGTCTGGGGGTAGTGAACGTGTCTTTCCCAAGGACGTATTGGTTTTGGAGTTTGAGTTACGTGGAGGAAAAAGTGTTGATTTTCCAACTGCCACAAGTTCAAGTCCATATTTGATGCCGTCATGATTATGACTGCTGTGGTTTGGTTTGTCTGGCTGTGATGTGGATGCAGCGAGGGGATGTGCTGTTTTGGTGCGTTGGTGGCAACGTGTATGTTTGGGTTTTGGAAGCACTGGTAGTATCGTATGATATTCTTATGAGGTTAGAGAAGATTATTGTTACCTCATACCATCAATAGGCCTACTGTCTTATGTGTGGAGTTAGAAATATATGATGAAGAATTAAAAATAAAATTTTCGCACACATTTCTCGAATTATTTCTCGAAAATATCATAAAATGACCATAGAGACAGAACATACAGTCAATATTTTGCACCATGCATCTCAGATACACAATAGAAAACACACTACAAGATCTGAATTCCATAAGGCACTGTATCAACCCTTAAGTTAAGTTATTCATATGCAGCAAATGAAATTACAAAACTCTACAGGAATGTTACAATGTCATAATATGTTACCCGCAGTCATAGATTCTTTCCATATTAAATAATCAAATTACTTTTTATTCCCCAATGCATTCATTGTTGATGACACCAAAACAAAGGCTGTGTTTGGAAAGCCATACTAAGGAGTATATATACATGTTGAGTATGTAGGAGGGAGGACGTTAGTATTGGCTTTTCGAACAGCCATACACATGACAAGAGTCTAGAGTCCAAAGGAAACAAACTGTCAAATTAAAATCATGATTAATCTATTGATGTTTTTGTTTTCACTATAGTGTGAATTATACCACCGTCATTAATTCCGATACCAACTGTGGTGTCTTGTTTGTTGTCATAACAGGAGCCCAAAACCCCATTGTATTCAGTTAACAATAAGAAAACCAACAACAGTTAACATTTAAGAACATGGAACCAGACAATATTTGGCTTTAATTAAGATAGTAATACTTTTGAATCCTGGAGTTGTAGATGTTTTCCAGTGTTTAAGAATGGTCCTTGCAGCCACTGTCAGTGCCGACCATGATGACAGAAAACTCTTTACTTGACATGTTACGTAGTTGACTTCTGTCACCTAACAGGCAAAAGATAGTCATACTATTTCTCTCCACTGCCATACAGTACATGTTAAACACTCCTTTGAGCACTAGTGTTACATGTAATCCCCCCCCCCTCTCCATGTAGGAATATCATGGGAATACTATAGAGATGTATCATTGGAGTTTGTCAAGAAGAAGAAGTTAGTTGTTGTTGAAGTTCGATTGTGATTTTTGGAAAACCCCATTGAGTAGAGCCTGGGTTGCTGCATGCTGCTTAGATTATGTGTGCAGAGAGAGACAGAGAGAGAGAGAGAGAGAGAGAGAGGTGCGCAGCTGCTACCAGACACAGCTTTCACATGACATTCTGCAGCACAAGAAGAGAGGGAAGAATGATCTCCATTATATTCCAAGAGTCTTTTCCATAATAACAACACCATGGCGAATATATTGGCTTCTCTTGCAAGATGCTGAAATGCATCTTTGGTATTGATTTTATCATTAGCTACTCTAGCCCTCTCCTCCTCTTTCTCTCTTTCTTCTTCTATGTCTTTATCATTAGCTACTCTAGCCCTCTCTTCCTTCTCTTCCTCTTTCTCTCTTTCTTCTTCTATGTCTTTCTCGGATTGATATGTCACATTGCTGCAGACTCACTCTCGGCCTGGAGAGAATCATGGTGTCATATTTCAGTGAGCAGAGTGTGTGTGTGTGTGTGTGTGTGTGTGTGTGTGTGTGTGTGTGTGTGTTTTGCCTGTTTCTTCTCTCGTGGCGTCTGGGGGCTCCGCGTAGCTCTGCCTTGTATGGGGAAAGAGAGAAAGAAAGAATGAGAAGGCACAGAGGGAGGGAGGGAGAGAGAGGAGGGAGGGAGAAGGAGGGAGAGAGAGGAGGGAGGGAGAGGGAGGGAGGGAGGGAGAGAAAGAGAGGAGGGAGGGAGAGAGGAAGTGATTTTAACAGCTGACTGCAAAAGCACACATCACATTATAACGGTGGAGTTAGTGATTCTGGAGAGCACTTGTTGTCGAAATTACTTTTTGTCAAAACCAGTGAATCTCTCTTCATGATCCACCACCTGTGTGTGTGCGCTGAAAACAATCCAGTGTTAATTCACAGCCTAGACTCTGTAAACTGCTATGTAAACAGAGGGTACGTATGGTATGTAAATAAAGGCTTCCCACCGTAGCTAGCAACATGCCCCTGTTACAGAGTATTAACAACACTGCGCTCGTGAGGAGATATTCCCAGATTTTGAGAACATTTATTTTGACAACAAGCGTTCTCCAGAATCACTGACTCATCTTTTTATATTTCCACTCATGCTGCTTCACTGATGATCTGAGGAAAAATGATACTGGGGTAGAGCAGGAAGGATGGGGAAAAAGGTGACACATATTCATTTCTCTCACACACACACACACACACACACACACACACACACACACACACACACACACACACACACACACGTCTGTGGGAAAATGGGGTCAGTTGCCCCGGTGGGTGCATTATTTACATGCTTAGCTGACGTTGTAAATGCACGCCGGCAGCGAATGCAAAGCTTTCCCCGCATCCCCGCAGACTTTGACCTCATTTCTTGATTTTCCACGCATCATTTTATTCTTCCTCCGGAGCCTTGTCATAGCCGGAGGGAAAACGACGGCAGACAAATAAATAAAAAGACGCTCACCACAATCAGGTGTCACTGTCACTATAGCTTCATATGGACCACCTGTCTACGGCTATGTTCGAAAAGCCATACTAACGTCCTACTCACACTCATTTTGACGTCAATTTCAGTATGTGACGGTTGTGTATGCAAGTTTTTGTAGGCCCCACAATGCATTGCATCTTTTCAAATGGCATGGAAGGGTTTTTTTTTTTTATATCTTTATTGCTTCTGTATACTTCAGTGTAAACGGTCCGACGAATCTCGCATACACAATCGTTAAGTAGACAGTATGTAGTATATTTTTATTTTGGTTTTATTTCTTTTTAACAACTAGCAAACAAACAAAACAACAACAGACAAGACATAAGAACAAAGAAAAGGCAAAAAAAAAAAAAAAGGGACCAG
>NC_137213.1:30014124-30021624 GCF_949987685.1 Ammodytes marinus | reverse complement strand
AGTGAACTCTTCTCCTGCTTTATAAAACACACTGATGCTGCTGGACAAGGACACTGAGATAGTCCAACTCAGATGGTAATTAGACTTGTATTATACTGTATAATCGCTTTTTAGCCGATTTTCTCAGCCCCAAAGCGCTTTACATTTCTTACCACATTCACCCATTCACACACACACTCATACACCGATGGCAGAAGCTGCAATGCAAGGCGCTCTCTGAAACATCGGGAGCAGTTTGGGGTTCAGTGTCTCTTTTCCCAGGGACACTTGGACATGTGGCGGGGAGACGGGGGATCGAACCACCAACCCAAGGTCGTCCTTGCAGCCACTGTCAATGCCGACCATGATGACAGAAAACTCTTTACTTGACATGTTAAGTAGTTGACTTCTGTCACCTAACAGGCAAAAGATAGTCATACTATTTCTCTCCACTGCCATACAGTACATGTTAAACGCTCTATTGGGCACCAGTGTTACATGTAATCCCCCCCCCCCCCTCTCCATGTAGGAATATCAAGGGAATACTATAGAGATGTATCATTGGATTTTGTCAAGAAGAAGAAGAAGAAGAAGTTAGTTTTTGTTGAAGTTTCATTGCGATTTTTGGAAAACCCCATTTAATTGAGCAGAGCCTGGGTTGCTGCTGAGAGAGAGAGAGAGAGAGAGAGAGAGAGAGAGAGAGAGAGAGAGAGAGAGAGAGAGAGAGAGAGAGAGAGAGAGAGAGAGAGAGAGAGAGAGAGAGAGAGAGAGAGAGAGAGAGAGAGAGAGAGAGAGAGAGAGAGAGAGAGAGAGAGAGAGAGAGAGAGAGCGAGAGCTATGTTAAAGGGTGTGATAATAAACACATCAGCCTTCACAGGATTAACCAAGCTTAAAAAAAGCCAGAATTTAAAAGTATAAAGATAGCATGAGGTTGACTTCCTCCCTCCACACACACACACACACACACACACACACACACACACACTCTCACACACACACACACACACACTCACACACTCACACACACACACACACACACACACACAAACTTGCACACAATCCAACTCAGTCAGTCAGTGTGTTTTGTCATCAGCTGTCAGTGTGCCGGTGGCTTCTCCCCGGAGGCAGCAGCATAAATATTCATCCTGCTCTCGCTGTCAGACTCAAGCTAAACAAATCTAAAGGGCTGGAAATGTCAGACGGTCCAACAGGCGTTTTGATTTTGCAGCACCGGCTTTAGGTATGTCAGTTCTCCACAGACAGACAGACAGACAGACAGACAGACAGACAGACAGACAGACAGACAGACAGACAGACAGACAGACAGACAGACAGAGAGGCAGACAGACAGACAGAGAGGCAGACAGGTTGACGTCCAGTCTGAATAACAAAAACTCTAGAGTAATATATCAATAAATAGAAGGAAAACGGCTGGCTGTTAAAATCCCCCTTGGAGACATGCACCAAATGTATTCTTCTGACAAAATGTTTGTTAACACTAACACTTTCCCTTTAAGTCCATAAGCAATCCAAACCCTACATTTTACCATATGTGATGTCACACATGGGAAAATGTAGGGTTAGACAGTGAATCCATAAAACACTCTTTCTGCCTTTTCTCAGGCTAGGATGAACCGATTTTTAAAAAATTTGCACATTTATTCTACATAGGATCTCAGAGTTCAATACACCTTCATATTTCCACCGGTGAAGTTTTCCTTTAACCCTTTTTTAGATTTCAAAACTCCTCAACAAGTCAGAGATATTAGACAACATGAGACCTTAGTTTTTATCCATCTCCTCCTCATCCGGATCTGAGCGGAGTTGGCATTTGTGCTTGCTCAGGAGATTTAGAAAAAAGCCGTTGGATGCATCGCCCGACGTAATGGGTTTGAGCTGCTCCATCTGCCATTAGAGCAATCAGAAGACCCGCCCTGATCAGCATTTTCATTTGCTACAACCTCCTGTGTCAGTCCGATCAATGTCACATCTCAGAGCTGAGGGTTTTACAACAAGAAGAAGAAGAAGACACACACACACACACACACACACACACACACACACACACACACACACACACACACACACACCACCACCTCCTCAATCTCCTAATTGGCTTTGGCACTTTGTTTTCCTGCAGAATCAACAATTAACAAGCTGAGTTTACAATTCTCAAAAGTAAACTGTGGTGATTGTGCGAGATGCTTTGTGGCTTAAACTGTATAGCTCAGTGGTGAACGTTTATTTGGAGTTCCGGCTCAGGTTTTTTTTTTTTTGCATTAGCCGAGTGCATTTGTTGGCAGCTGTCTTATATATTACTGGTCTACAGTCTTTGGCCATAAGCTTGGGTATCGTTCAATTTGATTCATTCTATGTCAGTTCTTTTTTTTTTAAGATATTTTTTTTGGCATGCTTTATTGATAGTGTAGAGACAGAGTTGAAATGGGGCAGAGAGGGGAGTGACATGCAGAGAACGACCACGGGCTGGAATCGAACCCGGGTCCGCTGCTGGCCGAGGCCCATGGGGGGGGACGCCCTACCAACTGAGCTAAGGGCGCCCCCATTCTATGTCAGTTCTGCTTATCCAATTCCGATAAAAAAAATTTGAGAAAATGATGGACACGTTTAGTCTATACTCAGTAAACCTTCAACTTTGATGAGAAGATTTCTCTCCCTTTCACTTATAAAAACTTCTAATATTACTATTTCTTATAAGGAATGTGTAAAAAAAACGATTAAAAACTGAAACTGGTGCACAACCTCAACGTCATTGTTCTCAGCCACTCTACTCCCTCTGTTCGCTGATTGGACAGACAAAAATCTGGCTGAGAAAAACCTTGCGAATATACCGCGGACCCAGACTGACTACTGAAGGGAAATGAAAATTGAGTGGAAGTAGGTAGGCGGGCGGTGCCAGGCTACAGACCTGATGAGCTGTGCGGCCGTGACATTAAGACCTCGCAGGGTTAATCCAGTCAGACTGAGCCGGAGAGTTCACTCTCTGTCGCCATGAGAACAGTTAAAACCCTGTAACTCCCCATCTGTCCAACCAGACAACTTCTGAACACACAACACTGCTGAGAAGTATTTATTTAAATTTTTTATTGGTATTTTCAAGCTTTATTAGACAGTACAGAGTTGAAATGGGGAGACAGAGAGAGAGAGAGAGAGAGAGAGAGAGAGGGGGGGAGATGACATGCAGTAAAGGTCCACGGGTCGGATGTGAACCCGCAACCACTGCAACGAATGCCGAAGCCAATATGGTACGCGCTCTATCCACTACGACACCGGAGCGCCTTGCTGTGAAATATTTGATACTACACTAGTTTGCTTAATGTATTATTTGTTTTTGAGATATTGAATAAATACAGCAGCAAAAATATACAGATTATCAAGTGATTTTTGAATATCTTTTAGCCCTAAAAGTTCTTTAAAAATAAAATGTATGTAACGTATAGTTTAAACCATTCACCACCTGATGGAAACAAACTAAACTTGAGTAATTACTATGAATTTTGATTATTTTATTTGATTATTTCGTGCACAAAAAAATTATTTATACTGACTACGAAGTTCTTAAAACACATTGTTTATTGGAAAAGTGCATTTGCCGTTCCACTAAAGGAAGTTAGAAAAAAAGATGGCTCATTTGCACAAAATTGCTAAAATGCTAAAAAAAATTATAAAATAGCAATCTATAATAACCACCAGTGGATCATGATGAGACCTACAACCAAAAATATGTATACGCTTTTATATATGCATGTTTGCCCTTTTTAGATGTTTGACATGACTGTGATGAAAAAATTTAAACAAATATTAAATTACGTTTTGCTTTCTGTACGTCCATCTTTGATAACTAGATTTCTATCGTTCGGTCGAGTTAAGTCAAGTCAAGTTTATTTATATAGCACATTTATAACAGCCGAGGTGAACCAAAGTGCTGTATAGAAAAATAATTCAAATACATTACATCCAAAACATCATAAAGAGAGACGCGTAAAAGCAAGAATTTAAAAATTAAATTCCAACAATTTTGCCCAGAGTTTGGGCAATAACAAACACATGAACAGTGCAGGTCTGGTGTGACAGATTGAAGCAACCTAACTGCTGTCAGTGAAAAAAATAAATAATAAAAAATCCCAACGGCCGCGCTCAACTGTTCTCTGCCATGCTGCTTCTCAGAGAGGTGATGTCATTGCTGGAGAGGGAGGTGTGTGTGTGTGTGTGTGTGTGTGTGTGTGTGTGGAGGGGGGGTGATGGGGGGGGGGCAGTGTTTCTGGCAGATTGCATCATTAAGCCTCTCAGACAGGCACTTTCAGCCCTCTCTCTCTCTTGCCTGTTTTCTTCCCCCAGATTTTGGCGCTGGCTTGCTGCGATTTGAAAAGGAGGGAGTAGGGGGGGGGGGGGCTGCTGTTCAGAAAAGTGAGGTCTCAAGGGGGGTTGAAGGAATACAATTTTGTTTAAAAAAAGCAAAGCAAATCAACACCTCTGGCTATAGGAATTTGTCTGAAACGGACAGGAAAAAAACAATTTTTTTTTTTGTACCTTTCTCGAACACACTCAAGGCTCGCCACAAATATTTACCTTTAGATGATGTGTTTCCTCTGCTACCCTGATTCTGCATCCTGCTTGTGTTTACTGTCCCTGCGTTCCAATCCCCATACTTCCCTACTATTTAGTATGCCAGAAAAAGATTCAGGATGTCCCAATACATGCACGTCAATTGTAGTATGCAGAAAATACATAAATGCCCCCACTAACTCCAATAGCATTTTGGAGCATTCCTCTTTATTCTTGACATTTCTCAACATAATGAAAAAAAATCTTCCTTTTCTGATTTTTCTTTTCTCTCCTGTCTGTGGCCCTAAAACTCTTCTGTACTTTAGTATGTAGTGTAGTAAAAAGAAAAAAGTATGTGATTTGGAACACAGGGACTGTTTACACTCTCGGCTTCGACCCCGTGACCCGTTAACCCCGATAATATCCTCCAGCTGCGACACTGTGATGAATATTTTCCGCTCACGTGTTGCTGACGGCGGGTAATTAGCACCAAGAAACCTGCACCAGATGTTGCTTGTTTTTATTCCAAGAAAACACTTTAAGGTTAAAAACAGTTTGAACTAGTGTGTGTGTGTGTGTGTGTGTGGGGGGGGGGGGGGGGGGGGGGGGGGTCGAGGTGTAGTGGTTGGAGCTCATTTCATCTCTTTCTTTCGTCTCTCTGCACTGTCAATAAAGCATTGAAAAAAAAGAAGAAAAAAAAAAATTAATCTTGGTTCCAAACTTTGTCATATTTAGGCTAAACTGTTGTGTCTGGAACTCTTTGGGGAACAATACTAACAATTAATGATCCCGGGGGGAGGGTGACAAACATGGGTCTTGCTCCAGACAAGGGGAGGGGAGGGGGGATCGAGGGGCTTGCACACTGCACAGACAGTATTCACCCCGGGTCGGACAATGAGGCGTGTAATCCGTTTAAACAGTACAGCTTAATTGGATTCACTGCAGAGGAATGAGATACTGAGCTCCTGGGTGGTACATGTGCTTTTCCCAAGGGGCCGCCCCAGAGTTCCACCTTAGTTTTTCCTCTGCATTGGGGACTTTACCGTTGGTGTTCAACTCAACGCTTTCGATTTATTTCATCCTCCTCACTTTTTATTTCTGCATCTTTTAGTGCAGTGTATTTTTTAAGATTATTTTTTTTGACATTTTCAAGCTTTATTAGATAGTTCAGAGTTGAAATGGGGAGACAGAGAGAGAGGGGATGACCTGCTCTCTTACTCTCTCTCCCCCCTCTCTCTCTATCTCCCTTTCTCTCTCTCTCTCCCTCTCTCCCTCTTGATCATGTGTGCCTTTACATGAAACCAAATCAAAGCCACCAACCCCTCACCCCCTCTCCCCTTGTAGTATCACTGGCTCAATACAGGCTCTGTTTCTGTCTGTGTTTGGCATCCCCCCCCCTCCCCCCCAGCCTCCTCCATTGAACACTGTATCTTTGTTAACCAGATAGGTATGCTTCTCTTCTCTGCTCTGTACTGAAGACCTTCATCAATGCGGGTCATCTCACTGTACTGTCTTCAAACAGTCCTCTCCAAACACCGCTGCCCTGTGACACCCTCCTGCTGCCAGCTGCCAGTCTTTGCACAGCGGCTCATTTTCATACATGTGTGTTTTATACAGTTGTAGTGTGAAAACGGGTTGGGTGATGTGGGAAAAGTCAAGTCTCCTTAAAGCTGGGGTTATGTGATTTCTGATTGGTCAAAGTTAACATGAGCTGTACACTTTGACCAATCAGAGTGAGGCTCCGATTCTCTGTTCTTATTGGCTGTTGGGACATGTGAGAACAGGTTGGGTCACAGTGGGGGGGGGGAGTTTGTTCCTTGCAATGTGGGAAAAGTCAAGTCAAATCAAGTTGAACTTTCTATTCAGTTCTTAAACCTGCAGTGTGTAGAATTTTGGGTTTTATTTCCTAGCAGATTTTGTAGAAAGTAATTATAATATCCATAAGTACTTTTAATTTAGTGCATAATAGCTGAATTTTTTTTTAAAATTATTTTATTTTCCCTTAGAAAGGGTCTCATATATGTCCATATTTCTGCATATTTTGGACCAAGGCCTAGAGCCGCCATCTTGAAAGTGGCATAGTTGGAATGTCATTAGGTGCATTGTTTAAAATGTAGAATTGTTCTTGTCCTTGAAGGCCACTGTAGCTTTTGTTATTATTCGAAAGGTGTGGGGTTACCAAGGAGCGTTGCATTCTAGAACTTTGTAGAACTTTCTTGATGATGTCATACTACACACTGCACCTTTAAAATATGCAGGCATACATAGGATCGAAATGGCGTTTGTCTCTGACTCCATTAATTTGGTATTTGGGCACCTGAAGATTCTAAGTCTGATGTTTAAGCTTATCTTAAACCTCTGTTTTGGTCTCCACCAACCTAAATTCTTCTAAAATCAAAGATGGCATTCTTGTAGACCAGAAGTTTTAACCCAGAACAAAGAACAATTTCTGGCACTGATGGTCAAAAAAAATAAACTGGTTATTGAAAACTACGCAATAAAATACGCAAAAAAAAAAAATTGGTTTTACAGATAACAAACTTGGCAACTCTGGGAATTACTGTTTTTTTTTGTGACTATTATTAGGGAAGAGCGGGAGCCTTCAGTAGAAGTACACGACAGATTTGCGGAGGAGTAGCTCTGTGACTCAGCTATGTGCAACGCAAGCTGAATCTCTGATGAGGCTGCAATTGACTTGACATTCAATTTGGAGACTTCAAAAAAACTGATTTGGACCGGCCACAGAAACCCTTTAAAAACAGCTCCGGAATTTGATATTGATCATGACATACATTCTAGGTCCTTTTAGTATTGGCTTGTTAGATCCAAATGTATTGCCTCTTAAATGCATTGACATAGCCCAATGCCAGGGGGCTATAGATTGTGATTGACTCGCCACAGTGCAAAAAAGACCAACTAGAATTTATAGTCCTGGAGTTTGTTTTAAAGATAACTAGT
>NC_137213.1:30006624-30009124 GCF_949987685.1 Ammodytes marinus | reverse complement strand
GCACACACACACACACACACACACACACACACGCACACACACACACTTCCCCTCTTTTGTGTAACATTAATTTCAGGGCTTGTAATCTTGAAAATCTCACACTATGCAGCCCACGGAAGCAGTCAGTGCGGTTACATGGCACAACTAGATTGGATTATCACATATATCGAACAAGACACTCGAACGGACCATGTCACTTGTCTGAGTATACATGGCCTTTCAGAAATCGGATAAATGTCCGATGCATGGCTGTCTCCACTATGCTAGGTGGCGCTGTAGCCCTTTCAACCATGCTTTCAACAAGTGGTTTTAGAGCCACGTCCGTTTCTCTTCCGTCAATAACCCATGGTGTAGCCTATCACGCGCAGGCACACAAGCGCAGAACGAGAAGTCCGATATACGATGTCCGATCCCTGTATACATGCAGAGAGAAAGCCGACAATGAACGAATTATCTAGGTGTTCTTATCCGACTTCTCTTGTCCGTTATTGTGCCGATTTGTGTCCGAAGTAGATCGGATAAAGGTGTTTACATGCAGGTTAAAAGTCCTGTTGAGGTCTTATTCGTTTAGTTATCCGATTATGAGTCTGCATGTAAACGCACTGAGTGATACCTTTTTAGTATTAATGGTTGATTGAAACGGGGGAATGAATCTCATTTGCATTTTTACTGTGTGTGTGTGTTTGCGCCTGTGTGCGTGTGTGTTTGCGCCTGTGTGTGTGTGTGTGTGTCACAAAAATCATAGTTTTTATGCCGTTTGGCTGCATGGGGCTGCATGGCCAGGGGGCGGAGTTATCTGTGATGTAATCAACACGACATGAACAAAGAGAGAACAGTGTCCGGGAGATTATCAGGAAAATGACTTTGCATCAACCGCTCATGTGGAAAAAGCTGCTGTTTGACCATTTAGAACAGAAGCAGTATTGTGTGAAGGAAGTTTAGGGGGGGGGGGGGGGGCTGTGTGTGTGTGTGTGTGTGTGTGTGTGTGTGTGTGTGTGTGTGTGTGTGTGTGTGTGTGTGTGTGTGTGTGTGTGTGCGTGGGGTGGGTGGGTGGAAAATGCCTTGTAACTGAAAAGTTAAAAAGTAACAAGTCTGGTTGTTTATTCTGTTTTGTCTTTTGTTTGTGTGTTCGCTTGTCAAGTTGTGTGCTTATGTTGTAAGAGAAAAAACTCCATGTCGGGGCGGCAGTGGCGAAGTGGGCAGGGAGTTCGCCTCTGGTGTGCAGGGTCGGAGGTTCGATCCCCCGTCTCCCCGCCACATGTCGAAGTGTCCCTGGGCAAGACACTGAACCCCGAATTGCTCCCGATGGTGTATCGGTGTATGAATGTGTGTGTGATTGGGTGAATGTGTACAAAACAATGTAGAGCGCTTTGGGTCTGTGAAAAACCAGGGAAAAGCGCTATATAAGTGGAGTCCATTTACCATTTATTAAAAAAAAATAATTAATGAAATGTTACAAGTCCATCTGCCTAACAGTGAACATGTCTATCAGCTGCAGTTTGTCCTAGCAAAGTCAGAACAGAATCAAGATTAGAATCAGCATCATGGGGAAGCCCTTAGCTCAGTTGGTAAGGCGTCCCCCCATGGGCCTCGGCCGGCGGCGGAGCCGGGTTCGGTTCCGGCCCGCGGTCGTTCTCTGCATGTCACTCCCCTCTCTGCCCCATTTCAACTCTGTCTCTACACTATCAATGAAGCATAAAAATGCCAAAAAATATCTTTTAAAAAAGAATCAGCATCATGTCAAACACCACACACACCACACACAAACACACACACAACTCTCCAGTTGATTTAGCTGTCTTTAATGTTTCTCTCTCTCTCTCTCTCTCTCAAACACACACACACACACACACACACACACACACACACACACACACACACACACACACACACACACACAGGCTTTCCATATCCCTTCTCGCCCCTCAGATTGTCTCATCAATAGAATCAACTGACCTCTGTCTACTCAGTCTTTCACACAGTTGTGTAATCTGAATCAGAATCCTTTATTGTCCCTGTACAGTTTACAACTAACTTGTAGCAGCATCCCAGTATACACACAAACACAATATAAATAGGAAATAAAAATTGGCAGGGCAATGTGGTAAACAACATCAGACAGACCTCACCCTGCTGTAGTACTTAAACCCCTATCTCACTGGGCTGCGACTGTTTGCGACAAGTTGGAGACTGCATTCGCAAACGAGTCTCTAAACTGTCTCCAAACGTTCGCGGAGGTCTCAATTTCCTCGCATGAGTCGCAGAGCCGCGCAGTCCTGTCGCATGAATTTTGAACATGTTCAAAAAAAGTGTGCGACAGATCTAGTCTCAAAATAGTCTCAGAGTCGTCGCAGGTGTGTCGCACGCGTCGCAAACCCTTCTCAATTTAGTCTCCGCGAGTCAGAAAGTGCGAGATGTGTGAGACAACTTTGCGAGGGTTTGGCGAGTGTTTGGCGACATATGAAACTAAATTGCGACTGCTTTGAGACAAAAATGAGAC
>NC_137213.1:29992025-29999525 GCF_949987685.1 Ammodytes marinus | reverse complement strand
GTGTTGAATTTTGGGTTTTATTTCCTAGCAGATGTTGTAGAAAGTAATTATAATATCCATAAGTACATTTAATTTAGTGCATAATAGCTGAATTTTTTTTTTAGAATTATTATTTTTTCCCTTAGAAAGGGTCTCATATATGTCCATATTTCTGCATATTTTGGACCAAGGCCTAGAGCCGCCATCTTCAAAGTGTCATAGTTGGAATGTCATCAGGTGCATTGTTTA
The DNA here is from genome assembly GCF_949987685.1 of Ammodytes marinus. NCBI lineage: Eukaryota > Metazoa > Chordata > Actinopteri > Uranoscopiformes > Ammodytidae > Ammodytes > Ammodytes marinus. The sequence continues at coordinate 29,999,297 of NC_137213.1, read as the reverse complement.
AAATTTAGAATTGTTCTTGTCCTTGAAGGCCACTGTAGCTTCTGTTATTATTCTAAAGGGTTGGGGTTACCCAGGGAGCGTTGCATTCTAGAACTTTGTAGAACTTTCTTGATGATGTCATATTACACACTGCACCTTTAAATAGTTTTTTTTTCTTGGTTACAGAAATGGGTCTATTTAAGATTGTTGCAGTGTGTGAATTGATTTGCTTTATTTTAGTGCTATTTTAATTTGGTCCCTGTGTGTTTGTCTGTAACTGTGGTCCATTGTGCTGCTGCTTGTCTTGGCCAGGTCACCCTTTGAAAAAGAGATTTTTAATCTCAATAGGTCTTTCTCCTGTTTAAACCTGCCGTGTGTAGAATTTTGGGTTTTATTTCCTAGCAGATTTTGTAGAAAGTAAATATAATATCCATAAGTACATTTAATTTAGTGCATAATAGCTGAAAAAAAATTATAATTTTTTATATGTCCATATTTCTGCATATTTTGGACCAAGGCCTAGTGCCACCATCTTGAAAGTGTCATAGTTGGAATGTCATCAGGTGCATTGTTTAAAATGTAGAATTGTTCTTGTCCTTGAAGGCCACTGTAGCTTCTGTTATTATTCTAAAGGGTTGGGGTTACCCAGGGAGCGCTGCATTCTAGAACTTTGTAGAACTTTCTTGATGATGTCATATTACACACTGCACTTTTAAATAAAGGGTTAAATAAAACTTTAAAAAAAAACAATCTCTAACCTTTTAGATGTTTTGTTTTATCGCTTTGGATAAAGTTCGAAGCAAAGTTTGTTTGTCCCCTGAGAAACGCAATTGAAACATTCATGGGACAAATACTAAATATCTCTCTCTCTCTCTCTCTCTCTCTCTCTCTCTCTCTCTCTCTCTCTCTCTCTCTCTCTCTCTCTCTCTCCCTCTCTCTCTCTCTCTCTCTCTCTCTCTCTCTCTCTCTCTCTCTCTCTTTACAGGTGACATCACACAGAAGGGCTATGAAAAGAAGCGAACCAAGCTGATAGGAGCCTTCCTTCCACAAGCGCCAGGTAAAAAAACTGACTCACATTTCCATTCAGACCTTTAATTAAACCAGCAGTGTGTAGAATTTTGGGTTTTATTTCCTAGCAGATTTTGTAGAAAGTAATTATAATATCCATAAGTACATTTAATTTAGTGCATAATAGCTGAAAAACATTTTTTTAATTATTTTTTTTTCCCTTAGAAAGGGTCTCATATATGTCCATATTTCTGCATATTTTGGACCAAGGCCTAGTGCCGCCATCTTGAAAGTGTCATAGTTGGAATGTCATCAGGTGCATTGTTTAACATTTTGAATTGTTCTTGTCCTTGAAGGCCACTGTAGCTTCTGTTATTATTCAAAAGGGGTGGGGTTACCCAGGGAGCGTTGCATTCTAGAACTTTGTAGAACTTTCTTGATGATGTCATATTACACAGTGCACCTTTAAATCTTAAAAAATGCATTTGCTAGTTCTAGGAAATATGTTGTATGAAGACCCTCTAGGCTGTTGCATGGTTTGTTGGGCAATTTTTCAATGCCAATAACCAAGCAATATCACATGAGAGGGAGCAATGTTGTCGCTCTATATCAACGCTGCTGTGATTCCGAAGACAATCAAATAGGTGTATGAATGTGTGTGTGTAAATGGGAACAGGTCTCCCTTGCAAAAGAGTCTCCGGTCTCAATGGGATTTACCTGTATAAATAAAGGTTAAAAAAAATTATAATAATAATAATGAATTGGAAGAAATTAAAAAACTAAGTGATTTTGTCAGTTTGGTTAACAGTCCCGCTGATGTTGTGCCCTTATATCAACTCCTGCAGCGCTCATGGAATGTCTCTCGTCCAATCAAATTTCTCCGTCAGAACCAACCATTGATTTACTAAGATGTTTTTGTCCAATACATTCCCAATGTGGACTATAGGGGTCTCGTGTGTGTGTGTGTGTGTGTGTGTGTGTGTGTGTGTGTGTGTGTGTGTGTGTGTGTGTGTGTGTGTGTGTGTGTGTGTGTGTGTGTGTGTGTGTGTGTGTGTGTGTGTGTGTGTGTGTGTGTGTGTGTGTGTGTGTGTGTGTGTGTGTGTGTCTGTCTGTCTGTCTGTCTGTCTGTCTGTCTGTCTGTCTGTCTGTCTGTCTGTCTGTCTGTCTGTCTGTCTGTCTGTCTGTCTGTCTGTCTGTCTGTCTGTCTGTCTGTCTGTCTGTCTGTCTGTCTGTCTGTCTGTCTGTCTGTCTGTCTGTCTGTCTGTCTGTCTGTCTGTCTGTCTGTCTGTCTGTCTGTCTGTCTGTCTGTCTGTCTGTCTGTCTGTCTGTCTGTCTGTCTGTCTGTCTGTCTGTCTGTCTGTCTGTCTGTCTGTCTGTCTGTCTGTCTGTCTGTGAGAGAATTGGATATTCATACATGTTAATTCTAGTATTCTTAAGCTTAATAAATCAAGGCTAGTTGAGTTGGATCTGGTATTACACCAAAGATAAATGTTATTGTGTCTGAGCACGTAGGATCTAAAAGTGAGTTTTGTAATGACTGACTGTTTAGGATGGCACTTGAACGCAACTGAAGACCCAACAGACACACTGGCACTGGAAAAGCTATTACTGGAATATACTGTACGTGTGTGTGTGTGTGTGTGTGTGTGTGTGTGTGTGTGTGTGTGTGTGTGTGTGTGTGTGTGTGTGTGTGTGTGTGTGTGTGTGTGTGTGTGTGTGTGTGTGTGTGTGTGTGTGTGTGTGTGTGTGTGTGTGTGTGTGATAGGGTTGGCAGGAAATGCATTATGGGAAGGAATGAGGGGTGTGGGATGGAGAAAATGTGTGGTATTCAAATTCAGGCGCAGTAGGGGGTTGTCTCAAGTTCGCTATGGGAACCGGATAACACACACACACACACACACACACACACACACACACACACACACACACACACACACACAGTATGCTGACCCCTACCGTCATGCATGTACACATTTTTTCCATTTCCATGAATCAGTAACGCATGCACACACACAATACCCCCTTTCTCCAATTTTTTTAGACCCTCTCTCACACACACACACACACACCATTGTACCCCCCTATTCTCTATCAAACACACACACACACACAAACAGTCCAAAACACTATTTCACAATTGGATGAGGCTTTCCGCACACACACACACACACACACACACACACACACACACACACACACACACACACACACACACACACACACGCACACACACATACACACAAACACACACACACACACACACACACACACACACACACACACACACACACACACACACACACGTGCCCCTAATAGTAAGGCTTCATGTTAGATTACTAAGGAGAATAGGACGCTATTTATGCTTCTTGTCGTGTTCTACTATAGAAAATAAAGAATGATCTGATAGGATATACCTGTTGTTTACCTTAACCCGTTCCTTTATTATGTAATATCTGTACACAGCTTGGGTCATGATAACTTAAAGGAATACTTCACCCATATGGAACCAGCGTTCTATCATTATAAAATAACTATTATAATATAATGAATGAGGTTTTTCTTCCCTCAGTCTTCCCTTAGTGTCCACACGCACACACACACACGCACACACACACACACACACACACACACACACAGGCTCACAGTGAAACCTTAAAGGAAGTCAATGCAGGCCACTCATTCAAGCGTCGTTGAGTGACCTCCAAAAAAAGCGCTATCAATTATTATTCATTCCAATTCGTGAACCAACTTAACTTTTGAAATGTTACTGCTTGATTAACCATACTAAAAAAAACAACTCTCGCTTTGGACCACATACACTATTCAATCCCAACTTTATTGCAATGCCAAAAACAAAACAAAAAAAAACCCATTTACACTGAAACAGTACATGAATTAACAATATAAAAGATGAACAATAATAGCAGAGCAAAAAATAAGACATGAACAATGTGCAAGCCTTCACAGAGGGAGGGGTATGATTGTGTGTGTGTGTGTGTGTGTGTGTGTGTGTGTGTGTGTGTGTGTGTGTGTGTGTGTGTGTGTGTGTGTGTGTGTGTAATAATATAATAATAATAATAATAATAATAATAATAATAATAATAATAATAATAATAATAATAATAATAATATGCTGAACAGTGTTACGGAGTATTTGGGGTATGTGAAGAATTTGATTCCTTTCCAAGTTAAGATGACGCTCAACCGCTTTTTTTTCTCACGCCGACATTTTCCCGTCAAATGAAGAATCACAAAAAATACTGACACTGACAGGTGACTCATGCATCAGAAATGCTCTGGCACCTGTAGAGTAGAGTGTGCCATGCTGGTTTTGTACTCACTGTTTCGTCTTTTGTTTGTGTGTTCGCTTTTCAAGTTGTGTGCTTATGTTGTTACATTTATGTTATAAAAGAAAAAAAAAACCCATAAATAAAGTATTAAAAAAAAGTCAGTTAGCAGATTCTGGAGAACGCTTGTTGCCAAAAATATATATATATTTTTTTTAACAAAATTAGTGAATATCTCCTCAAAATCTGCTACCTGTCTGTACTTTTTGTGCTCTGAAAAAATAAATCCAGTAAATAATTTACTGCGTATAGGCTCTGTAAGCGGGCATGTAGGGCCCCCTTGTTTACATACCCTTCATATACATATACCCGTTTACAGAGCCTAGGCTGTGTATTGACATATACAGAATATATGGTAAATGCATAAAAAGATGATAGTTTCAATAAATTGTGTATTGTTGTCAGGGGCTCTGGTGGTGTAGTGGATAGAGCGTGTACCATATCGGCTCCGGCCTTCGTTGCAGTGGTCGTGGGTTCAAATCTGACCCGTGGACCTTTACTGCAGGTCATCCCCCCCCCCCCCCTCTCTCTCTCTCTGTCTCCTCATTTCAACTCTGTACCGTCTAATAAAGCTTGAAAATGCCAACAAAAAAAATCTTAAAGGCCTACTTCACCGGTTTGAATATGAAGGTGTATTGAATTCTGAGATCCTATGTAGAATAAATGTGCGAAAAAAAATTAAATCAGTTCATCCTAGCCTGAGAAAAGGCAGAAAGAGTGTTTTTTTTAACCCTATATTTCTCTTTCTGTGATGTCACGAGAAAGAGAAATATAGGGTTAAAAAAAACACTCTTTCTGCCTTTTCTCAGGCTAGGATGAACCGATTTTAATTTTTTTTGCACATTTATACTACATAGGATCTCAGAATTCAATACACCTTCATATTCAAACCGGTGAAGTAGGCCTTTAAAAAAAAAAATTGTGTTTTGTTGACACTGGCAAAGGATCCTACCAGTCAGACAATGTGTTCGTCATTTGTACTGGCAGAATCAGATGAGTCAACATTTTTTAAGATGACAATGAGATTCCAAACGTGCTTTTGGGTTCAACTCCCTAAACTATTTATAGCCACTGTGCAGGTGTCAATGATTCAAGGTTCAATGTGGACAAGTTCAATTAAGTTACAGTCATTTTGTAGAGAAAAGCACATTGATTAAGAGAAAAGCGCTATATAAATCTAATGTATTATTATTATTATTATTATTATTATTATTATTATTATTATTATTATTATTATTATTATTATTATTATTATTATTATTATTATTATTATTATTATTATTATTATTAATCCTATTGATTTCAAACAGTTTCCTGGAAATTAAGTATGATTTGTAACCATGATTTGGGGATACAGAGAGAGTATTTAGTTGGTGCACAGGAGGTCAGCCTAAAATGCAAAAATTAGGAAAATTTGCAAACAATTCAAAATATATTAAGGAAATATTTAAAAAAAAAATCTTCATAAAATGAATTAATATTTACAAGGTTTGAACGGAACTTAAAGGAATACTTCACCCATACGGAACCAGCGTTCTATCATTATAAAATCACTATTATAATATAATGAATGAGGTTTTTCTTCCCTTAGTCTTCCCTTAGTCTTCCCTTGGCCCAGCTGTCCTGTTAATCCTAACCCTTACTGTGATGTCACAAGAAGGAAACTGTAGGGTTAGACAGTGAGACCATAAAACACTCTTTCTGCCTTTTCTCAGGCTAAGATGATCCGATTTAATTTTTTTTTTTGCACATTTATACTAAATAGGATCTCAGAGTTCAATACACCTTCATATTCCAACCGGTGAAGTAGGCCTTTAAGATATCAAGGAGATTCCTATAATTAATACCAAAGTACATAGTTCCCTCTAAGGAAAAGTATGTCCATAAACAACAACACCCCCCTAAATAAAATGTTACCCATGTTCATATCATGTAACTACAGGCAGAAGGTAACATAGCTAAGGCTTGGAGTCTTTCATTAATACGACTTAACACATTTCTATCACTCTTTTCCAAAAAGGAAATACTTTTTGTCTCCATGTCTGTCTGTCTGTGAGAGGCTGTGACAACTTGTTACCAGGCAGAATAAGGTTTTAAAGGGGGGGGGAAAAAAAACAGTAAATTCACAAAATATGGAACACCGTTAGGGTTGGACCTGCAATAATAGTCCACTATCAAAGTGTTAAGAACGTTTACTTACATAGTTTACTTTTCACACGCATACAGCTTGTGTTTTTTTTCCACCGTCATAAAGTCTGTGCACAATACTGCGCCCTCTGTTTGATTGACAGTTCCATCTCTTGCCCTTTAAGTCCCGCCTTACTTGAGCTTGCACATCTCAACCACTGCTTCCTCTGACAGCCACAGTCCGGCACAGAGGGGCTGAGTGAATTTGGTCTTCACCCTTTTGAGGAGACTCATTTTCTCCGAGACGCTGTAGAAGGACAGAATCCCCGCACTGTGATCCAGGTACACTCCCACCCTCCCTGACCAAAAGCCTGGTATGGGGGTCCGCTTGTTGTTGTGCCTGAATTCGTAGCTATTTTTGTAGCAATCCAGCGCCCACGACTTGGCATTGAACCCGAAGACGCATTCGTTGAAAGTCCCCGATCGACTGATATCCTCGTACGCGACCGCGACCAAAACCCCTCTGCCGCTTCTCTCGACTTCCCAGTAGCAACGACCCGTCAATCTCTCTTTGCTCAGGACCTGCCAGGAGTACGCAAATCTTTCTTGGTTAGGAAGATACACCTGCTCTTCTTTCGTAAACGCTGCCTTTCTGTCGTCTTTGCATATCAAGAGGTGTGTGTTTGCGGTGTCGTGAGCGAGCGTTATCGGGCAAGCGTACTGCAAGAAGTCGGCTCTGGTCTTGGGCTCCATGTTTGGATTCGATTCCACGACATTCGCTTCGGACAACGACATTGAGATTTTCGCGCAT
>NC_137213.1:29984525-29987025 GCF_949987685.1 Ammodytes marinus | reverse complement strand
TTGTGACAACCAACCCCATCATTATCTTAATGGGAATAATCTTAAAAAGAAGGCAAGAAAGTAGAACTAAATTTGAAAGTTTAATTGCATTGTCAAGTTGACAAATAGGCCTACATAACTTACTGTAGCCTTGGCAGCTGGTCTAGTTTGGGATGCACTGGGTTGTTTTGATTTTGTTGTCCTTTTTTCTTTTGCATGCTAGCTGCCTTTTCCTGCTCTATTCTTTCCTTCTCTGGGGTGTCAGTGAGGATACAGCTTGACAATTTATTTTGTTATTGGGTTCCTTTTCTGGCTGCAGCCTTGAGATAACATGTGACAACCAACCCCCCAAAAAATGTGACGACCAACCCCAACTTGAATTTCTTGCTAGCATCAAGGCCAACAACCATCTGACAACTAATTAGCTTGCTAACCACAATCTAAGCTATAGTTTACCCTTCACACTTTGTATGGATAACAAGTGTTTTGTTATAAACCCATTGTGTAAAAGCCTAGAAGAAAAATACTGAGGAGCTAAATATTTTCAATTTGACATGAAAAACACAAACAGTCCTCTCACCTCAAATTCAGCAGTCTAACTCCAAGGAAGACTATGTAGGTGACCTCTGATCCCAATTCTGGATATTTACATACCAAAATTTCACAGACAGCGCCTTCTGGTTCCGAGATATAACGATTGTGACAACCAACCCGTGTGACAAATTACCCCGTTCTCCCCTACTCCCATATTTCAATTTCCCTTTTTTCATGGACAAGGCATATTAAAGGTGCTACGAGGAACTTTTAAATATGTCTGAAACAGTCTCATTTTTCGTTAAATATGAACAATCCACAGCCCAGGCAAAATAAACTGCGTAGTAACAAAGAAGAGGTTAAAGGTGCTGTAAGCGGAATGATCAGTTTAGCTAACTTCCTGTCAGTTACTGCAGTTAGCGGTCCCCTCCCTCGTCCCTACGTCACCACATTAATGCACTGCGGTCTTCAAGCAGCGAGTTATCTAGCATCATCTCAGATCCATTAGTGTGATAAAACATGATAAAAACCATCAAAACCGACATTGGGAAGGATCTTTACCTGCTCCGCCATTGTAGGCGCATACACATTCACGCATCTGTCACTCTGCATGTGCCCCGGCAGTTAGACGGGTGCCGGTTTGTAGCGTTCTCTCTTCTGATTGGTTATCAGTAGTGGGGATCCCCGAAAAGTTTATTTGCCGATTACATGCACAGCGAGTGACTGAGAGATCGGCTTTATGTAACGCGCACACTATATAAATGATCAATGTATGAATAAAGAGAGATTTAACACGTATATTAACATAAATAAATCGCTTACTGAACCTTTAATAAGACACTTGCAGTCATGAGCTTTGGATCTATCCGTCCACCCAGACTCCACATACTGTATGAATCCATGAAGTGAAGTATTTCCCAGGCCGGTCATTCTATCCCTAACTCTGCCTGCTTGTCAGTATACGTAAACTGAGTATGTAAACAAAGGGGGCTCAACAAAGCTAGCATCATGCCAGTTTACAGAGCCTAGGCTGTCTAACTAGATTGTGTTCATCGCACACACACAGTACGGACAGGTAGCGGATCTTGTGGAGATATTCACTGACTTTGACAAAAGGCACTCTCCAGAATCACTCACTCCATTTTTTTTTAAAGATATTTTTTGGCATTTTTATGCTTTATTGACAGTGCAGAGAGACAGAGTTGAAATGGGGCAGAGAGGGGAGTGACATGCAGAGAACGACCGCGGGCTGGAATCGAACCCGGGTCCGCTGCTGACCGAGGCCCATGGGGGAGGACGGACGGACGCCCTACCAACTGAGCTAAGGGCGCCCCCACTGACCCCCACTTCTAAATGTGCCTTGATTTTTTCAGCACAAAGAAAAACACAGTATGAACAAACTGGAGGCGAAATAAACAGTAGGAACAAAGCAGACATAAAGAAGACAGTTGCAGTCATTAGGGGAATTCATCCATCCACCCAGACACCAGTGGCGTGGCGTGGGGATTTTTTTTGAGGAAGCCAAGTGAGACAACACCTTTAATCTACATGTTTATTGGAAGGTGGGGGACAGAAAAGGGTAGACTACGTCGCAGCTTGTATTTAATGTAACTACAAGAGCTATTATAGCGCCTGGTCACTTTACCAGGACTTACACGCCTGTAATCTGTCCGACACCGCTCGTTCGCTCTCTCTCTCTCTCACTCACTCTCTCTCTCACTCACACACCTCCTTATCGTCTTATTAAATTATACATTTTATTATAAATGCACCCCCCCACCCCGACCGGAATGCACAACTAGCCGCTTAATGCCCAATGCAGATTCGAATTCATTCACAATATAATTAGGGGACGTTTTAGGCTATTTTAAGTTTCACGTTCACGTGAGACACGACTCACACAATCAGTTGTAGGTGCTTGACATACACACTTTCGAGACATCCTTTTCGTTTAAGCCAAATATTCATTACAACACTATAGCCTACT
>NC_137213.1:29944525-29949525 GCF_949987685.1 Ammodytes marinus | reverse complement strand
AGCAGGAATCCTCTCCTCTGATTGCTGAACTTGATTTTCAGCTGAAATGTTCTCAGGGTTTTTTTAAGCGCCTCAAGAAAAAAATGTCAAAAATAGTCAGACCACTGTGAATGATTGAATTATGATATTATAATATTCTCCTGTATAACCTCAAAGCTACTGCTCAAAAGAATCTGCCGTCATCTTAACATGGGTTTGCCTTTGGTGAGGGAGAGGAGATTTTTGTTACCCTTATTATCTGTTACCCTTATTTCTGTATGTATTAAAGGTGCAGTGTGTAATATGACATCATCAAGAAAGTTCTACAAAGTTCTAGAATGCAACGCTCCCTGGGTAACCCCAACCCTTTCGAATAATAACAGAAGCTACAGTGGCCTTCAAGGACAAGAACAATTCTAAATTTTAAACAATGCACCTGATGACATTCCAACTATGACACTTTCAAGATGGCAGCACTAGGCCTTGGTCCAAAATATGCAGAAATATGGACATATATGAGAGCCTTTCTAAGGGAAAAAATAATAATTAAAAAAAAAATTCAGCTATTATGCACTAAATTAAATGTACTTATGGATATTATAATTACTTTCTACAAAATCTGCTAGGAAATAAAACCCAAAATTCTACACACTGCAGGTTTAAGGCAATCCTTAATAATAACACTTTTTACCAACCATATATGGACATATCTTTACTGAGTCACTCGCTGTCCCTCTGTTTGTGTTTAGCAATTTACTTTATTTTTTTCTTGTGGAATCCCAAAGCGTTTCCTCTTGTTTAAACTCATTAGCTTCGACAAACATAAAAAAAAAAAAAAAAATCCTCATTTATATTGAAACACAAAGAGGGGATTCACGCTGGATTGCTCATGCATAATATCAGCGTCTGCCAGTTTGAGTTAGGGGGGAAAAAAACAACAACAAGCACAGAAAAAAGTGGAGATTGATTCTTTTGTGTTGTGAGCTACAGCGTTAATGAAGAAAGACAAACCGGCAAAATGAAACTGATCGGAAAAGATTTGATAATATTGTTTAGGATTCATTTGATTGATGCAGGGTGACGTTTAAAGGTGCAGTGTGTAATATGACATCATCAAGAAAGTTCTAGAAAGTTCTAGAATGCAACGCTCCCTGGGTAACCTCAACCCTTTCGAATAATAACAAAAGCTACAGTGGCCTTCAAGGACAAGAACAATTAAAAATTTTAAACAATGCACCTGATGACATTCCAACTATGACACTTTCAAGATGGCGGCACTAGGCCTTGGTCCAACATATGCAGAAATATGGACATATATGAGACCATTTCTAAGGGAAAAAATTATAATTCTAAGCTTTTTTTTCAGCTATTATGCACTAAATTAAATGTACTTATGGATATTATAATTACTTTCAACAAAATCTGCTAGGAAATAAAACCCAAAATGCTACACACTGCAGGTTTAAAGCAGCAGTAACATTGACACAGGTCTCTCTAAAACTACTGTTGAGATAATGTCCGTTAAAGATGGTTGTATAGGAGAAATATACAGACGCAAACAGACAAGGGTTAGTCAAATAAACACCTGAATGTACATTTTGGACTCTTTATTCAACCGATGTGGCCTATATGATGTCCTTTATAATATGCTGTGTGTGTGTGTGTGTGTGTGTGTGTGTGTGTGTGTGTGTGTGTGTGTGTGTGTGTGTGTGTGTGTGTGTGTGTGTGTGTGTGTGTGTGTGTGTGTGTGTGTGTGTGTGTGTGTGTGTGTGTGTGTGTGTGTGTGTGTGTGTGTGTGTGTGTGTGTGTGTGTGTGTGTGTGTGTGTGTGTGTGTGTGTGTGTGTGTGTGTGTGTGTGTGTGTGAGTGAGTGAGTGAGTGAGTGAGTGAGTGAGTGAGTGAGTGAGTGAGTGAGTGAGTGAGTGAGTGAGTGAGTGAGTGAGTGAGTGAGTGAGTGAGTGAGTGAGTGAGTGAGTGAGTGAGTGAGTGAGTGAGTGAGTGAGTGCGTGCAAGAGTGAGTGAGTGCGTGCAAGAGTGAGTGAGTGCGTGCAAGAGTGTGTGCGAGTGAGCCTGCCTGTGTGTGTATGAGAGTGTGTGCGAGCCTGCCTGTGTGTGTGTGAGTGAGTTCTTGAGACTGCATGCATGCGTGCAAGAGTGTGTGTGTGAGCGAGCGTGTGTGTGTTAGCATGTAAACAATAGCTGTACATGGGTCCAATAATGACAGCACACTCATGCGGAGGGTCTTGGTTATGAAACCTGTGTGATCATCTCCGTGCTATTCTCCCCGTGAGGCGGAATAATCAGATTGACTGTTGACTTTTAATTTCTTTCATATGTAAACGTATGATGTCACCAGCTCACACACACACACACACACACACACACACACACACACACCAGTTCTTATTCCAAACAATCGCACAAGCAAGACTCCAACTGTGAAATGTGATCATGTTTAACAGCGCAAACATACACACACCACACACACACACACACACACACACACACACACACACACACACACACACACACACACACACACACACACATACATGGACCAACTGTGAAATGTCTTCTTTTCATCGGGTACCAAAACATCTGTCATTGTTATATATTGTTTAAGAAATTGGCCGATATCCGCGGACTCCCGGGGGTTGGTTATTTCAAACCCAAGTAAACTGCTGTTTCCAGTTACCTCCCTGTGTATGTACACTTTGGTTGCATTCTGAATCTCATACTCTTTCTTTTTTCTATTCTACATACTACATCCGACGATAAAAAGAATCTAGTTAGGATGCAGTAGGCATACTATTGGGACATACTTTTCTCTCTTATTTCATCATAACATTGCGCCTTGATCTTGCCTCTTGCTTTTATATCCGTCTCATCCCCGTTTGTTTTCATATGGAGGCTTCGTCGATGTTACGTCACTTCACGTGCGCACTGGATTGTGGGTCAGAATCGCCCCAAATAGGATGCAGTTTTCAACACTAACAATCTTGGCCGCATGAAGTAGGACATCCGGGTACTTCTAACCATCCTAAATCTGGCCACAAGAATCGGGACATCCTAAATCTTTTTTCTACATACTATATAGTAGAAAGTATGCGATTCGGAACGCAACCACTGTCTATGTTTAAAGCTACCCTATGTAACATTTTAGAAAGTTATTTTTTATACATTCATTTTCACTGGTATTTTGGCCACAATAACCACTTCACTTAAATGTGACTGTGATGGGGCGCTCCGGTGGCGTAGTGGATAGAGCGTGTACCATATTGGCTCCGGCCTTCGTTGCAGTGGTCGCGGGTTCGAATCCGACCCGTGGACCTTTACTGCATGTCATCCCTCCTCTCTCTCTCTCTCTCTCTCTCTCTCTCTCTCTCTCTCTCTCTCTCTCTGTCTCCCCATTTCAACTCTGTACTGTCTAATAAAGCTTGAAAATGCCAAAAAAATGATCTTTAAAAATATATTAAAAAAAAAAATGTGACTGTGACTAGACTAGGCTTCTTGTCTAAATATTATTTTGAGTCCCTACTGTCTGCCCTCTACATTCACTACATACATCACCCAGGCACTCCGGAAGTAACCTGAAATCTGAAATGTATTAGAGGTGCAGTGTGTAATGTGACATCATCAAGAAAGTTCTACAAAGTTCTAGAATGCAACGCTCCCTGGGTAACCCCACCCCTTTAGAATAATAACAGAAGCTACAGTGGCCTTCAAGGACAAGAACAATTCTAAATTTTAAACAATGCACCTGATAACATTCCAACTATGACACTTCCAAGATGGCGGCACTAGGCCTTGGTCCAAAATATGCAGAAATACGGACATATATGAGATCCTTTCTAAGGGAAAAAATAATAATTCAAACCATTTTTTTCAGCTATTATGCACTAAATTAAATGTACTTGTGGATATTATAATTACTTTCTACAAAATCTGCTAGGAAATAAAACCCAAAATTCTACACACTGCAGCTTTAATAGGGAATAAAATAAAACCATAAACATGCTTTGGACTAGTTATTTTGACATGGAAGAGCAGGCAATAAAGAGACCACAAATTCCTGTCATATATAGTTGAGTAATGTACAGCTTAATAGATAGATAGATAGATAGATAGATAGATAGATAGAGAGAGAGAGAGAGAGAGAGAGAGAGAGAGAGAGAGAGAGAGAGAGAGAGAGAGAGAGAGAGAGAGAGGTAGGTAGGTAGATGGATAGGTAGATAGGTAGATGGATGGATAGATAGATAGATAGATAGATAGATAGATAGATAGATAGATAGATAGATAGATAGATAGATAGATAGATAGATAGATAGATAGATAGATAGATAGATAGATAGATAGATACAACTTTAATAATTGTGTGACTGTCCCTTTAAGGTAAGCTGTGGTCTAGGAGTGTGAAGGTGGCCTACAACCTGCTGCACAAACTGGGAACCAAACAAGAACCAGTCGTCAAGCCTGGAGACCGGGTAAGACACACACACGCACAGACACACACACACACACACACACACACACACACACGCACAGACACACACAAGCGCATACGCACGCACGCACGCAAGCAAGCAGACAGACAGACGCATGTACGCACGCACGCACCCACACGCACAGACAAAGACACACACACCCACTTGAAGCCATGGTGCCAGCCTTGACTCATAGTTTATACTACTAAGTGGGAAATTAAGCAAGTTGGACACACACACACACACACACACACACACACACACACACACACACACACACACACACACACACACACACACACAGTATCAGAGTCATTTCCTCCCCTCTACTTTCATTGGATATCATCTACATATGAAATCCGACGACCGGCACATGTCAATATAACCATCATTACAATGCACTCACTCAGGTGCACTTAGCTTCAATACACACACACACACACACACACACACACACACACACACACACACACACCCCGACACACACACACACACACAGACACACACAGAGAGGAGAGAGAGAAACACACACACACAC
>NC_137213.1:29929525-29932025 GCF_949987685.1 Ammodytes marinus | reverse complement strand
GTACATTTTACTGTCTCATTTAAAGAAACTAAAAGTATTAATTTCTCATTAAGTTAAGTTAAGTAGTATGTATGTATAGTTCGTAAATGGCAAATATAATATAGTATCGCCAATTGTACAGAGAGTATATGGATTAAGAGAAGCGAATATAATAAATATTTTTATTTTTTTAATTTAATAAATATTTTTATTTTTTATTTTTTTTACTATGGAAAAGGGGTAGGATTAAATAAGTGTATACTTCTTCCTGCTCCTTTCCAGGCATATCTCAGAAATACAGATAATTTGTTTTTGTGAAAACATAATTTGTTTATTGTATTTCCATGCTTTTCATTTTGTTGTTTTGTATGTTTGATGTTTGATATGCCTGACATAAATTGAATCAAATCAATTCATTGATAAATCCTCTCTTTCTCTGTGTGCAGGCATGATGTGTGTGGTGCGGCCGGAAGGTTTCCCTCAGCTCTGTAAGACTGACGAGATCGGAGAGCTGTGTGTGTGCACTGCTGCCACGGGAACCTGCTATTATGGTCTATCAGGCATGACCAAGAACACCTTTGAGGTGAGTGGGGGACATTTAGTAGGAGTTTATTGACAATCTTTCTCTCCCCTCGTATTTGTAAACAGGTCTGCCCCACACTGAGCTACATAGATAAAAATGTACTTGCTTACTTACATGCACATACTGTATATATATATCTGCTTTTAAAATAATATTTAGCCTAGCATGTTCTAGTCTTTTCTGAAAGTTAAATGGCGATCTTTCTCTCCCCTCCTATCTTTAAAAAAGGACATCAAATATATATACGAAAAAAAGAGTCAGCTAATCTTTACTCATGAAATTAAAAAAATTAAAAAATCGGGATGACATTTTTTAATTTATTTTAATTTTAATATTTTTTTTCTAATATTTTATTGACAATCTCCCCCCTCCCCCCTCACCCCTCCCTCCTCTCTCTCTCTCTCTCTCTCTCTCTCTCTCTCTCCCCCCCTCCTCTCTATAACCAGGTGTACCCCACATTAAGCAGTGGAGCCCCTGTCAGTGAGTTCCCGTTCACGCGTACCGGTCTGCTGGGCTTCATAGGACCAGCCGGGCTCATCTTCGTAGCCGGGAAGATGGACGGCCTCATGGTCGTCGGGGGCCGTCGTCATAACGCTGACGACATCGTAGCAACCGCGCTCGCTGTGGAGCCAATGAAATTTGTCTACAGGGGAAGGTATTTGATTGGTTAATATTAGACAATTATATTACTATTGTCAGTATTTACATTATTAAAATTATTATTACAATTATGTTACTCCTGTTAGTAAATCATACACATAATATTATATAACTACTTTAATATAGGGGAAAGTGGGGTGAGTTGTGCAACTTTTTACTCAAAGTGATTTTAAAGTGAGGCCTTGACAGTTATGTCTCCAACTCAAATATGTACATATATTTCAGGATGTTGTGCATCCCTGGCAATAAAAACTTTGGATCTGGAATAAACTGTTTAAGAAATATAGCTTTCGGAAAAAAAGTTGTCTTGTCGCACAAATCACCCCAAAGTCACCATCATCATCTTTCTGGCCATCTGAACTCTCATCAGTGGTGTCGTTAAGTGGAATTGAGATGTCACTCTCTTCTGAGCTACTGTAGACAATCACTTTCTTTTGGTGACCAGCGTATACAGCCATGCCACTGGCACAACTCTCAGAAATGTACTTTGCACTAGTTGCTCCGTGCTTGTGGAACCAACTGCCACCTGACAAATGTGATTCCCCCTACATTTCTGCCTTTAAATCAAGGCTCAAAACCCATATGTACACCCTGGTGTTTCCGCCCCATTAACTATCTTACCTCTGCACTACTATCTGTGTTTATGTGGATGTATGGGCTTTACGTCTTTTATTTTGGTTATTAGGGGGCCAAGCCCGAGTAGGGCTGGGACCGCGTTTTGCAGAGCAACGCGGTTCCCAAGCCCTGCGGGGCAGGGAACCCTATTGATCTTGTTGGGCCTTTTATTCTTCCTATTATTCCTTACGTAAAAGTGGTGCTGCAGCCCAAACCGTAAAGGGTTGGGACATGCCACTTGCATGGCTTATCCAGGTCCATGCCTGGTACGCAGACACAAAAATTCAGACATGTCAGCCACTAGGTGGCGCTACAACAAAGGAAAAGGCGTTTTGGGCTATAACTTCCGCACCAAAAGTCCGACAGTCAAAAACTTTATATCCACAGATGCCCACAAGTCAGCTGCATCTTTTGAGATAGGCCACGCCCATTTGCGTATATATAAATTTTTCGCTACATCGCAAAAACTGTGTCAGTCACCAAAACATACTCCTCCTACAGTTTTCGCCCGATTTGGACGAAACCAAAAGCATTATGCTCTACCGACTCCCACGAGCAAAAGTTGGTCAAATAATTTTTCTACGACCATCGGAAGACCAAACGGTAGCGCTTTAAAGATTTGCGAAAATCCGTAAAAAAAAAAAAAAAGAGGGATTTTCTTGA
>NC_137213.1:29919525-29924525 GCF_949987685.1 Ammodytes marinus | reverse complement strand
TGCTATATATAGGTTTATGTTGTTCTAAATTAAATGCATGTGTGTGGGGGGGGGCTGTGGCAGAGTGGATAGAGTGGTGGACCAGTAACTACTGGGTTGGTGGTTCGATCCCCCGTCTCCCCGCCACATGTCCAAGTGTCCCTGGGCAAAGAGACACTGAACCCTAAACTGCTCCTGATAGTTAGCTTGCACCCTGCGTGGTAGCTGCTGCTGCTATCGGTGTATGAATGTGTGTGTGATTGGATGAATGTGTACAAAACAATGTAAAGTGCAGGGAAAAGCGCTACAGAAGTAGAGTCTATTTACCATGTAAACTAAATGCCATGTGTCCCCCTACAGAGATCGGCCCTGCCTCTGTGATGGTAGGGAACCTTGTCTCTGGTAAACGCATCGCTCAGGCCAGCGGACGAGACCTGGCCCAGATAGAAGACAACGACCAGGCAAGGAGGGGCTGTGAGAGAGAGAGGGGCACAAGCGCTTCTTAACATAATCATCATCTACATAAAAACACACGCACTCATGCACACACACAGGCACATCTGTCTGTCTGTCTGTCTGTCTGTCTGTCTGTCTGTCTGTCCGTCCGTCCGTCCGTCCGTCCGTCCGTCCGTCCGTCCGTCCGTCCGTCCGTCCGTCCGTCCGTCTTTCCGTCCCTCCCTCCATCCATCCATCCATCCATCCATCCATCCATCCATCCATTCATCCACACTTACATTTTTGCATGTTTAACTCCACATCCCAATGAAAACCAATACAAGCCCTCAGTGTGTGAATGAGATTCATACTGCTCGAGTGAGTGAGTGAGTGAGTGAGTGAGTGAGTGAGTGAGTGAGTGAGTGAGTGTTCGTACGTGTGTCTGTGTCTGATCTTTGTGTGTGTGTGTGACTGACTCTCTCTCTATGTGTGTGTGTGTTCGTTTGTTTCGTGTGTGTGTGTGTGTGTGTGTGTGTGTGTGTGTGTGTGTGTGTGTGTGTGTGTGTGTTGACAGCCATTCTCACTGTTTCCCTGTGTGTTTGTGTCTCTAGTTCCTCTTCCTGTCTGAGGTGCTACAGTGGAGAGCTCAGACCACACCAGACCATGTACTGTACACACTGCTCAACTCCAGGGTAAGACACACACACACACACACACACACACACACACACACACACACACACACGCGCATACATATGGGTCGCCCAGGTCTTAAAAATGCATTTTCTGCATGTTTTTGTAGAAGAAAATGTCTCATAAATCAGTGAACAGTGAACAACATATGAACAAATCCTTCTGTAATAACCTTCAGAATAGCGCTGAGAATTATGGAAATTGATGTTGATGTT
Organism: Ammodytes marinus; assembly: GCF_949987685.1. NCBI lineage: Eukaryota > Metazoa > Chordata > Actinopteri > Uranoscopiformes > Ammodytidae > Ammodytes > Ammodytes marinus. The sequence continues at coordinate 29,923,203 of NC_137213.1, read as the reverse complement.
AGTTCTTTAGAAGTCGAGATTTTTGCTTCAGAGTATTTAAAAAAAACTAATGTTAAGATAGATATGACAAGATGGTTGTATAGGAGAAATATACAGACGCAGACAGACAAGGTTTAGTCAAATAAATACACCTGAATGTACATGTTGGACCTTTGATTTATACTAGAATGAAAGAAGACATGTTATGGAAGATACATAGACAAGAATCTCAAAATGAATCAGTGCTTGGAAAGCAATTGTCATGGAATTGAAGTACCAACCTTTAAAAGATGAGAATTTAGTCAATTAATACCAGATGACACAATGTTTAAAGGTGCAGTGTGTAATATAACCTCATCAAGAAAGTTCTACAAAGTTCTAGAATGCAACACTCCCTGGGTAACCCCACCCCTTTTGAATAATAACAGAAGCTACAGTGGCCTTCAAGGACAAGAACAATTCTAAATTTTAAACAATGCACCTGATGACATTCCAACTATGACACTTTCAAGATGGCGGCACTAGGCCTTGGTCCAAAATATGCAGAAATATGGACATATATGAGACCCTTTCTAAGGGAAAAAATAAATAATTAAAAAAAAAGTTCAGCTATTATGTACTAAATTAAATGTACTTATGGATATTATAATTACTTTCTACAAAATCTGCTAGGAAATAAAACCCAAAATTCTACACACTGCAGGTTTAAATACAAAAATAGAACAGATCTTTAATGTTTGCAAACATGGGTCAAGACAACAATCAAGCAATGGGATTATGTGAAATGACCAACGATAGGCGGTCATACAGAGAAGTTATAGTGACATCTAATTACGCACGAACATTCCAGCCTACGTAGAAGATTCTCCTCAGCCAGATATACTGTTAGTTATCTTACAGACATAGTTCTCAGTTTGAGTATCTCAGAACATAACAACCTTCACCATCAAGGTCAGGTCAGGATTTTTGTTGATTAGCTTACGAATATTTAGAGTCAAGATGGCACTACACTCTAAAAACAGATACTGCATATTACTTAATTTAATTGATGTAACATTATTACACTCAAAAATATAGAGTAGATTTCAAAGCTTAGAAATCAAGTAAAACAAACCATGAATAATGAGTAGATTTACTTAATATTTTCTATTCATAGTTTATTCTCAAAAATATCAATGAAACATACTGTGATGATTCTAAAATATTTACACAATGTTATCTGTCAGTCAAGTAATACATTTTGTTGATTAAATAAACTTACTTTATTTATTACATTTCACACAAATATTTCTGTTTAATTTTTACTCATGAATTTTGATTAAGTTAACCCAAATGCTCACCAAAATGATGTTTACTCATCTTTTTCAAGCAAAAAATACTTTTATATTACTGTTACATTTACTAAGCCCTTGAAATATTTTTCAGAGTGTAGTCTATTATGAACACATAATTATTATGACTGTAATAAACATTTCCACAACGCAATGTACAGTATCTCACAAAAGTGAGTACACCCCTCACATTTCTTCAAATATTTCATTATATCTTTCCATGGGACAACACTGAATAAATGACACTTTGATATAATGTAAAGTAGTCAGTGTACAGCTTATATAACAGTGTACATTTACTGTTGCCTCAAAATAACTCGACACACAGCGATTAATGTCTAAACTGCCGGTTACAAAAGTGAGTACACCCCTGAGTTAAAATGTCCAAATTGGGCCCAAAGTGTCAATATTTTGTGTGGCCACCATTATTTTCCAGCACTACCTTAACCCTCATGGGCATGGAGTTCACCAGAGCTTCACAGGTTGCCACTGGAATCCTCTTCCCCTCATTCATGACAACATCACGGAGCTGGTGGATACTGGAGACCTTGCGCTCCTCCATCTCCTGTTTTAAGAAGCCCCAAAGATGCTCAATAGGGTTTAGGTCTGGGGACATGCTTGGCCAGTCCATAACCTTTACCCTCAGCTTCTTTAGCAAGCCAGTGGTCGTTAGGAGGTGTGTTTGGGGTCGTTATCATGTTGCAGTACTGCCCTGCGGCCCAGTTTACGAAGGGAGGGGATCATGCTCTGCTTCAGTATGTCACAGTACATGTTGGTATTCAATGAACTGTAGATCCCCAGTGCTGGCAGCACTCATGCAGCCCCAGACCATGACACTCCAACCACCATGCTTGACTATAGGCAATACACACTTGTCTTTGTACTCCTCACCTGGTTGCTACCACACACTCTTAACACCATCTGAACCAAATAAGTTTATCTTGGTCTCATCAGACCACAGGACATGGTTGCAGTGATCCATGTCCGTAGTCTGCTTGTCTTCAGCAAACTTTTTGTGGGGTTTCTTGTGCATCATCTTTAGAAGAGGTTTCCTTCTGGGACGACAGCCATGCAGACCAGTATGATGCAGAGTGCGGCGTATGGTCTGAGCACTGACAGGTTGACCCCCCACCCCTTCAAGCCCTTCAGCAATGCTGGCAGCACTCATACGTCTATTTTCCAAAGCCAACCTCTGTGTATGACGCTGAAAACGTGCACTCAACCTTCGTAAACTGGGCCGCAGGGCAGTATTGCAACATGATAACGACCCCAAACACACCTCCTAACGACCACTGCCTTGCTAAAGAAGCTGAGGGTAAAGGTGATGGACTGGCCAAGCATGTCCCCAGACCTAAACCCTATTGAGCATCTTTGGGGCTTCTTAAAACGGGAGATGGAGGAGCGCAAGGTCTCTAATATCCACCAGCTCCGTTATGTTGTCATGAATGAGTGGAAGAGGATTCCAGTGGCAACATGTGAAGCTCTGGTGAACTCCATGCCCATGAAGGTTAAGGCAGCGCTGGAAAATAATGGTGGCCACACAAAATATTGACACTTTGGGCCCAATTTGGACATTTTAACTCAGGGGTGTACTCACTTTTGTTGCCTTCAGTTTAGACATTAATGGCTGTGTGTCGAGTTATTTTGAGGCGACAGTAAATGTACACTGTTATACAAGCTGTACACTGACTACTTTACATTATATCAAAGTGTCATTTCTTCAGTGTTGTCCCATGGAAAGATATAATGAAATATTTGAAGAAATGTGAGGGGTGTACTCACTTTTGTGAGATACTGTATTTGCCTGCTGAGTCTTAACTTAAAGGTGCAGTGTGTAATATGACATCATCAAGAAAGTTCTACAAAGTTCTAGAATGCAACACTCCCTGGGTAACCCCACCCCTTTAGAATAATAACAGAAGCTACAGTGGCCTTCAAGGACAAGAACAATTCAAGATTTTAAACAATGCACCTGATATTTTCACCTGACATTCCAACTATGACACTTTCAAGATGGCGGCACTAGGACTTGGTCCAAAATATGCAGAAATATGGACATATATGAGACCCTTTCTGAGGGAAAAAATTATAATTCAATAAAATGTTCTCAGCTATTATGCACTAAATTAAATGTACTTATGGATATTATAATTACTTTCTACAAAATCTAATAGGAAATAAAACCCAAAATTCTACACACTGCAGGTTTAAGAAATCATGCTAATAAACAAAACAAAAACAAAAAAAAAAACATGATAAGCATCTAGAAAAAATGCTTTCAACGTAAAAACTAAAATAAATACAGAAATGTTGCAAGTAGCTCAGAGGAATAGTCTTCAAGGACACACTAAGAACTGATGAATTCGTC
>NC_137213.1:29914525-29917025 GCF_949987685.1 Ammodytes marinus | reverse complement strand
AAGGCAAGTTTATTTCTATAGCACAATTCACACTCAAGGCCACTCAAAGTGCTTCACAGGGGCAATATTAGAATACATAAAATACATTATAAAACATTTAAAAGCGAATAAAAGAAGCAAATAAAATAAAAATTGCAGGTTAAAATGGAAACAAAAAAGTATAAGATATACTTTATTCATCCCAGCAGGGAAATTCAGGTGCTACAGCAGCAGCCAGCATAAATATATATACAACACAACACAACACAACACAACACAACACAACACAACACAACACAACACAACACAACACAACACATATAGGCCTACGTACATATCCAACCTCTACAAAAAAACATGAGCCCACAATACATAGCCAAGATGAGAAAGTGGTATGGATAGTCCCTGTGCATAAGTAGCTGTTACTCGTAGACAACAGCACACTAATACTAGCCCTGCCAGTGCATAGTATGATAGGAAAAAAATAAAATTATGCTAAAAGAAAAAGCAATCAAGTGTGCAAATATATGTGTTAATACATGTGTTCAAATACAATATGCTGTAAAATAAAATACCCAGATGTCATACTACATTTTCTACATTTTATTTTGAAACAACCTCTGGAGGGGGCGCTCCGGTGGCGTAGTGGATAGAGCGCGTACCATATCGGCTCCGGCCTTCGTTGCAGTGGTCACAGGTTCAAATCCGACCCGTGGACCTTTACTGCAGGTCATCCCCCCCCTCTCTCTGTCTCCCCATTTCAACTCTGTACTGTCTAATAAAGCTTGAAAATGCCAAAAAATAATCATAAAAAAAAAAAAATAATCTGGATAGTAGAGTTGTTGATTTTCTCTGTATTTACTCTCTCCTGCTCCTCACAATTTTTTTTTTTTTTTTAAGATATTTTTTTGGCATTTCTATGCTTTATTGATAGTGTAGAGACAGAGTTGAAATGGGGCAGAGAGGGGAGTGACATGCAGAGAACGACCGCGGGCTGGAATCAAACCCAGGTCCGCTGCTGGCCGAGGCCCATGGGGGGGCGGGGGGGACGCCTTACCAACTGAGTTAAGGGCGCCCCCACAAAATAACCTTTAACAGGGAAAATAAATGTAATAAACTTACTTTGTTACTCTCTCCTCCTCTTGAAGGCATGGACCTGATAGCAGCGTTCTACGGCTGCCTGTACGCGGGCTGTGTTCCCATCACAGTGAGACCTCCTCACCCACAAAACATCTCTACAACCCTGCCCACTGTCAAGATGATCGTAGAGGTATAAACACACACAGAAACAGACAGACAGACACAACGACAGACAGACAGACACACACAGGCGCATGCACACACACACACACACACACATACACACACACACAGACGCATGCAGACAGACAGACAGACAGACACACACACACACACAGAGAAACAGACAGACAGACAGACAGAGACACACACAGTGAGACCTCCTCACCCACAAAACATCTCTACAACCCTGCCCACTGTCAAGATGATCGTTGAGGTATAAACACACACAGAAACAGACAGACACAACGACAGACACACACACACACACACACACACACACACACAGACGCATGCAGAAACAGACAGACACAACGACAGACACACACACACACACACACACACACACACACACACACACACACTGGGGCGGCAGTGGCGAAGTAGGTAGGGAGATCGCCTCTGGAGTGCAGGGTCGGAGGTTCGATCCCCCGTCTCCCCGCCACATGTCGAAGTGTCCCTGAGCAAGACACTGAACCCCAAATTGCTCCCGATGGTTCAGAGAGCGCCTTGCATGGCAGCTTCTACCATCGGTGTATGAGTGTGTGTATGAATGGGTAAATGTGGTAAGATATGTAAAGCGCTTTGGGGCTGAGAAAATCGGCTAGAAGGCGCTATATAAGTCAAGTCCATTTACCATTTACCATTTGCAGACAGACAGACAGACAGACAGACAGACAGACAGACAGACAGACAGACAGACAGACAGACAGACAGACAGACAGACAGAGTGAGATCTCCTCACCCACAAAACATCTCTACCACTCTGCCCACTGTCAAGATGATCGTAGAGATATACACACACACGCCACACACAAAGACAGACACACACACACACACACTCAAAACTTCATGGTCACCATCTCAAACTGTTGCTTGTGAAACTCAGTAAAGTGGAATTCACAGCAGAGTAAAACAAAAAATAACATATTTAACATATTGTTAATTGTTTGAATGTTGTCATGAATCAAATACATTTTTTTATTCTATTTCTATCAGTTATGATAGATTCTATCATTATTTCTAATTTTCACTCTGAAAGCTTAAAGAGGACCTATTATACTACTTTTCTGGTCTTAATTTCTTGTTTTACACTGCTATAGAGCAACCTGACACGAATCACATCACAAAAAACTATGTAGATTTTCGGGAAGCTCTTTCTCTTATTTTGGCGATCCAGCATGCCTGTGCTTCGGCCATCTCCGCTCCCTCCGCCTGTGCT
>NC_137213.1:29877025-29907025 GCF_949987685.1 Ammodytes marinus | reverse complement strand
GGCTCGAGGGCTGGACCTGTCCCGTGTGAGGACGTGTGTGGTGGTGGCAGAGGAGCGACCGCGCACCGCTCTCTCTCAGTCTTTCTCCAAACTCTTCAAAGACCTCGGCCTGCACCCCCGAGCCGTCAGCACCTCCTTTGGCTGCCGGGTCAACCTGGCTATATGTCTACAGGTGGGTCACTGCTAGAGAATGGATGGACAACCATATAATTAAAGGGCTTATTCTAGTGCCTACAGGTATGTTTAGAACTATAGAATTAACTAATGGATGGATGAACAAAGGCTTTATCTAAAACATGTAAAAACAATACAATAAAAGTCCAAATAAAATGGATATATATTTTTTTTTGCATATTTTGTTATTTATTTTGGCTGCCGGGTCAACCTGGCTATATGTCTACAGATGGGTCACTGCTAGAGAATGAATGGATGGATAGATGAATTATTTTATTTTTTGTTGTTGTTATTTTGCACCTCATTCGACAACAGGTAGGTCAAGACTTAAAGGTGCAGTGTGTAATATGACATCATCAAGAAAGTTCTAGAAAGTTCTAGAATGCAACGCTCCCTGGGTAACCCCACCCCTTTAGAATAATAACAGAAGCTACAGTGGCCTTCAAGGACAAGAACAATTCTAAATTTTAAACAATGCACCTGATGACATTCCAACTATGACACTTTCAAGATGGCGGCACTAGGCTTTGGTCCAAGATTTGCAGAAATATGGACATATATGAGACCCTTTCTAAGGGGAAAAAAAAATATTCAAATTTTTTTTTCAGCTATTATGCACTAAATTAAATGTACTTGTGGATATTATAATTACTTTCTACAAAATCTGCTAGGAAATAAAACCCCAAATTCTACACACTGCAGGTTTAAGTCATCAATAAATTATTAAAGGCTTGTGTGAAACTGGATTATAGTTTTCAGAGAGGAAAAACACCTCAAAGTGTCCAAGGTGTAAGAAGGTTAAGCCAGTCATTCTCTTTGCTTACTGCCTTCCATTCAAACTATCCTAAGTGTTGAAACATTCAACCTTTTATGTATATACAGCTCCGGAAAAAATCAAGAGACCAGTCTGGATTTTTCTTAAATCTTCATCTCTACATTACTTAATGAAAATGCTCTTTAATGACAAAAAAAATATTGGAATTTGGTAGAAATGTTGTCAGTAGATTATATTATAAAACCAAAATGTTCATTCTACTCAAACATATGCCTATAAATAGTAAAACGAGAGACACTGAACAGTTGGACTGGTCTCTTCATTTTTTCCAGAGCTGCATGTGTCTCGGGGTTCAGCGTCAACTTTTCCATTTCAAGCCGATCATTGCTTTTACGTTTCAGATTTGATTTGCTACTTTAATATAGTGGATCAAATCAGGTTATTCACCAAAGTAAGTCACAAAGTTTTCCAATTTGCTGTTGTGAAACCAATTTATAAAACTGAGAAGAAAAAATACTTCATGTGATCTGCTCTAGATAGTTTAAATTCACAACATTTTCAAGTTTCAATTGAATAAAAAAAATTGCTGAACATTTCATGGATGTAACTTGAAAATATTATGACATTTTAAGCCTATAAAAGCATGTTTAAAATATATTTGTTTTTTGTATTTAATGATAAAATCAACAGGACAATGCCGTTGCTCATACTGTAGTATTCTCCAACATTTATGTTATTAACATGATTCAATATACATTTAAATAACAGAAAACAACTAATTTTTCTCAGTATTTTATTGAATAAAAATTCATTAAATTAACCAAAGTATTTATTGCGGCTTCTCATAACCAAACTAACATTTGGCTGAATAACTTTTTGCTTGTTTGTATTTCTTTGAGTTTTTCCATTTCTCTTCCTTGCTTTATGGTCCAGGCATTGTATAAACTGACCTCCCACAAATAGCAACAGAACGTATTTTAAGTGTCCTTATCTTCGTTAATACGTAATAAATAACATACTAAAAGTCCTAAGAAATCCAGGTGGTGGAAAGTACTTTTCTAGTGGGTTTCTTAAAGGTGCTACGAAGAACTTTTAAACATTTCTGAAACAGTCTAATTTTTCCTCTGATGATCATAAATTACATGTAACAGCAAACGAGACCATCAGTGCAAAGAATGCTAGTTGTTTTTTAATGCCTATGTCATGGGTATACGCTCACCCAGGAACAACAGCTGACGTGGTAAAAACACTCTCGCTTTTGTCCAAAGGGGGGGCGCTAGAATTAACAAAAACTGAAAGTTCCACGGGGCAACATTAATCATTCCATTGAACCAATTTTTTTCGCTTTAAAAAAAAAAAATAGAAGAGGTGATATGTGCCAAATTGCTCACTTTTTTTCATAAAACTTCCAAAAATGTTGTACAGAAAGTTTAAAAATTTTGAATCAACATTCTGACCGACGTTTGTTTGTTATCTGTACGACAGAGAATTAGTTGACATTCATAACTGTTATTGTTTGAAATTCTTGTTATGTTTATTAACAAAATAAGCACTTATGAAAGATACACTTATACCGTTTTGGGCCTTGAAAAATTACAGATATTGAGTCAAAAATGTGTAGGGCTTGGGGCGCTCCGGTGGTGTAGTGGATAGAGCGCGTACCATAATGGCTCCGGCCTTCGTTGCAGTGGTCGCGGGTTCGAGTCCGACCCGTGGACCTTTACTGCAGGTCATCCCCCCCCCCCCCCCTCTCTCTCTCTCTCTCTGTCTCTCTGTCTCCCCATTTCAACTCTGTACTGTCTAATACAGCTTGAAAATGCCCCAAAAATTATTTAAAAAAAAATGTGTAGAGCTCAAAATAAAAACGATAGCCTACATAGGAATTTACATACGAAAGATACGCTTTTCTTGAAAAATTACAGATATTGATATTGAAACAGCTAAAATAGCCTAATTTCTGTTGCAAATTGTGGGGATGTGTACACCATATATTTTCACCCCTTGAAATGCCTGGACTATCACTATCCTACTATCCTTGTTTGAACCTTAACTCCACCCACATATCTCATCCTTGGTTTTGTCTCCACCCGTCTGTGCTGCTGTAGCCTCACAGGCTGGGGAAGCTTTCTGACCAGGTAGGGAAAACCATCATCCCCCCCTGAAACCACTTTGCACTATTATGCACTGCTCCAAACATAATCACTCATATGGCTGCAGATATGTTATTAAAGGTGCAGTCAGTGATTCTGGAGAACGCTTGTTGTCAAAATCACTTTTTTTTTTTATACAGCCTAGGCTCTGTAAACTGGCATGTAAACAAAGCGTCCCAACGTGAATAGCAACATGCCCTTTAACGGAGCCTGATTTTTTATTTTTTTTTCTTCAGTGCACACACTGTACGGACAAGCAGTGGATCGTGAGGAGATATTCACTGATTTAGACAACAAGCGTTCTCCAGAATCACTGACTACACCTTTAGGGAATACTCCACTGGAAGTATTTGATTATATTAGAGTTTTCCAATATTCACCTTTAGGGTTTACATATGTCTGTCAAAAGTAAGGTCGGTCACACCAGTATTTATAACCGACAAATGAAATAATCGGGCAAGATCTCTCAATGTGTGGGGCGACTGTGGCTCAGTTGGTAGAGCGGGTTGGCCGATGATCAAAGGGTTGGAGGTTCGATCCCCGCCCTGCCACCTGTGTCATGGTTGTTGTGTCCTTGGGCAAGACACTTCACCCACCTTGCCTCGTGTGAATGTCGATAGTTAGCCTGCTATCGGTGTATGAATGTGTGTGAATGGTAACGTGGGAAAGGGAAACAGGTCTCCCTTGTAAAAGAGTCTTCGATCTCAATGGGATTTACCTGTATAAATAAAGGTTAAAAAAAAATAAAAAAAAGTTAGGATTTGTGGAGTACATTTGCAATTATTAAATTCCTAAATAGACAACAAGGAACTTTTTAACGTCAAATGTTTTCCTCTGATGATCATAAATGACCTGTAATTGCAAACGAGACCATCAGCGCAAAGCAGGAAAGCCAGAGAGTAACAACAACTGAGGAAGCTAAAATATTAGCAGTGTTGTACCATATATATTTACAATAATGCATTTATTTCTCCCTAAAAGTGATTGGTCGGCTTGGTCTGTAGTCAATTGTGAAACAGGACTCAATGGTCCGAATTACATCTCTCAACTGTTAACTTAAAGGCCTACTTCACCGGTTTGAATATGAAGGTGTATTGAATTCTGAGATCCTACGTAGTATAAATGTGCAAAAAAAATTAAAATCGGTTCATCCTAGCCTGAGAAAAGGCAGAAAGAGTGTTTTTTTTAACCCTATATTTCTCTTTCTCGTGACATCACAGAAAGAGAAATATAGGGTTAAAAAAAAAAACTTACTTTGTAAATATTTATACTACATAGGATCTCAGAATTCAATACACCTTCATATTCAAACCGGTGAAGTAGGTCTTTAATGCTAGGTTAGCAAAGTTACAGCTATCTTGAACATTGATTTGATGTTGCTACTTTGCTGGTGTGACCGGGGCGTTTACTATAGATTCCAGTGGAGGTTTAAGAAAATTCGAAAAGTCCATAATTGGTCTGAATTATCAAACAAATCACAAAAATATTCTATTTAAAAAAAAATCACTAAATATTGTTCTTCTAGTTGGTTGATGGTGTGGGGCCGATTCTCTCTGTGTGGGCTTCCTGGTCCCAGCATGCATTGCAGCGCTGTGTGTGCGGTGGTGGGCTTGAATATACGGTTTATGTGGTGGTGGGCCTTTTAATACAGTCTGTTGGCTATGTGTGTTCGGTTTCTCTCCGAAAATGTTTTAATACTGATTTGCTAGTGAGAGAGAAGGGGGGATGGAGTGATGGTGGAGGAGAGAGAGAGAGACAGAGAGAGAGAGAGAGAGAGGGAAAAAGAGAGAGAGGAGAGAAAGAGAGAGAAAAAAGAGAGAGGAAGAGAGAGAGTTAAGAGTAGGGGTCTTTATATCTTTATTCTTCTCTGACTTGATTTTTCTCCCAAATTTTCACTTTCACTAACTCATGGTAAGGTGTAAATGGGAACAGGTCTCCCTTGCAAAAGAGTCTCTGGTCTCAATAGGATTTACCTGTATAAATAAAGGTTAAAAAAATTATAATAATCAATAAAAATGCAGGAGGAACAGAAGGGCTTTCACAGGCTCAATACAGAGAGTCCAAAATGACTCCAATCCCATACATTTGGTATATGGAGACCAATCAAAGGCCACATCATATTCTAAATATGATTATATGTGTATTTATTAATTCTGTGCACGATTTAAAATCCTCCACTATCATCATCTGTACACTTTCCTTCCATCTTTCTTTCCCCTCTGGCTTGGTTTCACTTTCGCCTCTTTTCATTTCTCTTAAAAGTTAAAGGCCTACTTCACCGGTGGGAATATGAAGGTGTATTGAATTCTGAGATCCTATGTCACAGTGAAAGACATCACAGTAATATTTACAAAGTAATTTTTTTTTTTAACCCTATATTTCTCTTTCTGTGATGTCACGAAAAAGAGAAATATAGGGTTAAAAAAACACTCTTTCTGCCTTTTCTCAGGCTAGGATGAACCGATTTAAAAAAAAAATGCACATTTATACAACATAGGATCTCAGAATTCAATACACCTTCATATTCCCACCGGTGAAGTAGGTCTTTAAAAACAAACTCCTCATCTGCATGTTGATCCAGTAGAATATGATTTTAGAACAATTTTTTTAAATGTTGGCCTACTTTTGTTTTGTGATTCTAATCTTGTTATATGTTTTGCTGATTTCATTCTAACGATACCACTGCTGTCACTCCCACATAGTTCTCCCTATAACTGTTTTTTAAATGTCCTAGAGGTTACTTTAAACTGTGTATCTGCAGCTCTGGATACAATTAAGAGACCAGTCTGGATTTTCTCCAGTCTTCATCTCTACATTACTTAATGGAAATGCTCTTAATGACAATATTTTTTTGGGGGGAATTTGGTAGAAATGTTGTCAGTAGTTTATATTATAAAACCACAATGTTCATTCTACTCAAACATATGCCTATAAATAGTAAAACGAGAGACACTGAATATTTGGAGTGGTCTCTTTATTTTTTCCAGAGCTGTACTGTATATATTAGTGGGATCCCATATTTACTCCTTACACCCAAAAGCTTTTCCCTTTGCTCTGCTGTGAAGGTAACGTTTTTTATGTGAGCACTATGAATAACTTGGAAATCTCTGGGGTTTCCCTGGCACTAATGCACGGGCAGCAACAGCATCCACCGCGCTCTCTTATGAGTAGAATACGTAGAAGTTGATGTCATGAAGTTTTACAATAGTAGTATGTAGTCGTGTTAAAAGGCTGTGAGTGTGTGTGTGTGAGAGAGTGTTTGTGTGTGTGTGTGTGTGTGTGTGTGTGTGTGTGTGTGTGTGTGTGTGTGTGTGTGTGTGTGTGTGTGTGTGTGTGTGTGTGTGTGTGTGTGTGTGTGTGTGTGTGTGTGTGTGTGTGTGTGTGTGTGTGTGTGTGTGTGTGTGTGTGTGTGTGTGTGTGTGTGTGTGTGTGTGAGTGAGTGAGTGAGTGAGTGAGTGAGTGAGTGAGTGAGTGAGTGAGTGAGTGAGTGAGTGAGTGAGTGAGTGAGTGAGTGAGTGAGTGAGTGAGTGAGTGAGTGTGTGTGTGTGTGTGTGTGTGTGTGTGTGTGTGTGTGTGTGTGAGTGAGTGAGTGAGTGAGTGAGTGAGTGAGTGAGTGTGTGTGTGTGTGTGAGGCTGCGTTGTTAACTGTTTTAATTGTTTATTTCATCAGGGAACCTCAGGGCCCGACCCGACCACTGTGTTCGTTGATATGAGAGCGCTACGACACGACAGGTGAGGTTATTTTTTTATTTAATTTATTTATTTATGAAAAACACAAAAAAATACAAAAACAACCAAACAACAAGAGAATGGAGGTTTCATTTGTTTTCATAAAATAATAAAAATTACAATTAAAAATATTCATCCTTTCATGTTATTTAAGCAGGTCATGCATGTATGTTGTTGATGAAAAATAATTTAGTTAACAAATATATTAATTATTTTTTTCTTTATTTGCTTCACAGGGTGAGACTGGTGGAGAGGGGATCACCACACAGCCTGCCTCTGATGGAGTCTGGGAAGGTGAGAGGGGTTATTTTATTTAAACTATATTTTCTCCTTATAGTTAAGAAACATTTAAACGATATACAGGCCCGGAAAAAAATGAAGAGACCAGTCTGGATTTTTCTTAAATCTTCATCTCTACATTACTTATTGAAAAATGCTCTTATGACAACATTTTTATTGTGAATTTGGTAGAAATGTTGTCAGTAGTTTATATTATAAAATCTAAATGTTCATTCTACTCAAACATATGCCTATAACTAGTAAAACAAGAGACACTGAACATTTGGAGAGGTCTCTTAATTTTTTCCAGAGCTGTATGTACTGATACTGTCTGTGTGTCTGTGTTTTATGAACAGATCCTTCCGGGCGTCAGAATCATCATCGCAAACCCAGAAACCAAAGGACCAATGGGAGAGTCTCATCTGGGAGAGGTTGGTCTGAGAAGCTCAAATCCCTTTTTATTCATACTTTATATATGGACTTTTGCTGTTACAAACATAAACACAAAACTTGAAAGGCAAACACAAAAAAAGACAAAAATACTCACATTTGGTTTACAGTTTGGTGAACAGTCAGAGTGATGTTGTTCGCTCATATCAGCACTCCTTCAGAACGCATAGAATGTCTCTTGTCCAATCAAATCACTCGCTCAGAACCAACTGCTGTATAATAAACAATAATACATAGTTAAAAGAAAAAGAGAAGAAACAAAAAAAAAAAGAAGTGGGGGAGGGTCATGGGGCAGGATCGTAAGGAATTAAAATAATTAACTAAAGAATCCCATTTTCTAAAGAATTTGGTGGAACAGCACTTTACTGTTATTTTTTTCCATTTTAAGGAATGACACAACTTCCTTCAGCCAAATAGAGATAGAGGGGGGGGGACGCCTTACCAACTGAGCTAAGGGCACCCCCTGATATCACAGTGTTTGTAATACGTCCTTGTTCTCCTCAGATCTGGGTGCACAGCGGTCACAATGCGAGCGGTTACTTCACGGTGTACGGGGAGGAGACGCTGCAGCCGGACCACTTCACGTCGCGGCTCAGCTTCGGAGACACGGCGACTCTCTGGGCCCGGACCGGATACCTGGGGTTCCTGCGCCGCACAGAGCTAACTGATGCTAGCGGAGGTCAGGACAAATATTATGCTGTGTGTGTGTGTGTGTGTGTGTGTGTGTGTGTGTGTGAGTGAGTGTGTGAGGGTGAGGGGGTGTGTGTGTGTGTGTGTGTGTGTGTGTGTGTGTGTGTGTGTGAGAGAGAGAGAGAGAGAGAGAGAGAGAGAGAGAGAGAGAGAGAGAGAGTGTGAGTGTGAGTGTGAGTGTGAGTGTGAGTGTGAGTGTGAGTGTGAGTGAGTGTGTGTACATTAAAATGTGTTGTAATGTTACTAAACTGATTTGTGTCTGTCCGTCTGTCTCTCTCTCTGTCTGTCTGCCTGTCTCTCTCTCTCTCTCTCTCTCTCTCTCTCTCTCTGTCTGCCTGCCTGCCTGCCTGTCTGTCTACAGAGCGTCATGATGCCCTGTATGTAGTCGGCGCTCTGGAGGAAGCCATGGAGCTGAGGGGAATGCGTTACCATCCCATCGACATCGAGACCTCGGTCATCAGGACACACAAGAGCATCACTGAGTGGTGAGAGACACAGACATTAATAATAAATACTAATAATAATTCATTTTATATTCATGGGTGTCTTTCATAACACTCAAGGATACCTAAACAATCAAGCTGAAATAGATGAGTCTAATAAGTCTAAAGTGATGAGGTCATTATGGCACACATTCTGTGTCTGGAGTTTGATCAAGTTGATCTTACTTTTTAAAACAAAATTATTTGCACTGATGGTCTGGTTTGCCGTTACATGTCATTTATGATCATCAGAGGAAAAAAGTGAGACTGTTTCAGAAATATTTAAACATGTGTCTATTATATCCCCACTGCCATCACCACACTGAACAGTCACACATAGGCAACATATCTCACTCCACTCAGTCACCCCTTTGCACTGCTTGCATCTTTTGGCATTCATTTATTGTCATTGTTTGGGACTGTCTCTGTTTTGTATGTATTTATTTATTTTGTGTACATTGAACCTGCCCTGTCAAAGATGAATTTCTATCACTTGTGACAGACAATAAAGTTTTATCTTATCTTCTTCCCCAAATAAGTAATTAAATACAGAAAGAAACACAAAATAAAAGGCAGAGTCAGAAATACAGTTTATCATGTGTTATACTATTGTTCCTTCTTTAGTGCTGTGTTCACGTGGACCAACCTTCTTTAGATTCCCCCTTTAATGCTGAGTTTTTTTCTTCTCAGAGCATTTCCATTTCTAAACTATCAAGTTTTATCTTGACCAAATATCTGCAATTTATTTGAATATACTGCTGAAAATGTATTAATTTGTAAAAAAAAAAAAAAAAAAAAAAAAATACACTTATTGAATTCAAAGTTAAAAAATACCTAAACACATTAAAGGCAGAGGCAACAATACAGTTTATCATGTGTTGCTGAAAATATGGTCATTTAAGCCTCATATGATCACCTAAATAATGTGATAAGTCATGCCTGTGTATTTGTTATGTGTGCCCTTTATTCCTAGTGGGGCCTCTTGGACCAGATCAATATTGTAAATAAGAAACTGTTCTTAATGTTTTATCTGGAAAAATAAAGGTTAAAAAAAAAAAAAAAAAAAAAAATCCCTATCTATTTTCTTTTTTTTTTTTTTTACTTAAATTTTTATTGGGTTTTTTGCACATTTTACAAATATCAAACCACATATATGCAAAAATACATCCAGAATAAAGAATAGTCTCAAATAGAGCTGCATGTGATTGGATTAACAATTCTTATACATACATACTTATATATACTCATATTTAATCCCTATCTTTTTATGTGTATTTTTATTTATTTTCTCCCTCTTCAGCGCTGTCTTCACGTGGACCAACCTGCTTGTCGTTGTGGTGGAACTCGACGGTTCCGAGCAAGAAGCCCTGGACCTCGTTCCCCTGGTAACCAACGTGGTTCTAGAAGAGCATTACCTCATCGTGGGCGTGGTAGTGGTGGTCGACATCGGCGTGATACCCATCAACTCACGCGGAGAGAAGCAGCGAATGCACCTGCGGGACGGCTTCCTAGCGGACCAGCTGGACCCCATATACGTGGCTTATAACATGTAAGCCCAATAGTATAGTATAGCGCCCCCAAGAGGTTGATATGAAGGTTAACGAAGGAATTTTTTTTTTTAAGATTTTTTTTTTTTAATTTTGGTTCTTATCGGACAATTTTTTTTCTTCGTTTAGTGAGTTGATACAAAGGTTAAAGAAGAAGGATTTTTTTTAAATATTTTTTTGGTTTTATTAGAATTTTTTTTAGGGGGAGAGACAGAGATGAAATGGGGCAGAGAGAGAGAGAGAGAGAGAGGAATGACATGCAGAGAACGACCCGGGCTGGATTCGAAAAACCCGGGTCTGCTGTGAAGAGGACTGAGCCTCTATGGGGTAGTGGTGGGGTTGCTCTAACCACTACACCACAAGCAACCCCTCCCTCATTTAAAGGAATATTTTGGAAGATGCAAAGACAGTGGACTCCTAAAGACTAATATAAATTCAACAGGAGGCTTGAATGGAGTTTGTGGCAAGATTGGGAGAAGTGAGAAGACTTTTTTTAAGCCCTGAATTTAGTCTCGAAGGCAGGTGCTAACTCGAAGTCTAGCTCCAAAAAAAATCAAGTGGTGTGTAAGTCAAGTGGCTAGCGAGATTTTGTGCGAAGAATGTTTACCGAAAAGTTGCAATCTTGCGTCCGGAGAAGACGGTAAAGGACAATCGTTTAAAGAAAAAAAAGATTCTGGCTTTTCATATTGTGTGTGGTATAAGTATTTGTTGAAGTCTCTTATAATTTTTTTTTTGTTGTCCTCAAGAAAGGTTAGGGATTTTTTTTTTGAAGGATTTTTTACACACACACACACACACACACACACACACACACACACACACACACACACACACACACACACACACACACACACACACACACACACACACACACACACACACACACACACACACACACAAGAATACTGTGGTAAAAAGGATACTTCAAGCGTGACAGATGTTTTGATATGAAGGGAAAGGGGGTATGAATAGACTAATCACAGCTGTCCTTCAGTTTTCCAATGAGGTACTAACTACACGTTTGTTTTTCATGTCCGAATTTTTTTTTTGTAAGCATTTGCAAGTGTTCCAATAATTTTTTTTATTATTCAATGTTACTCAGTCATCATCAGCGTGCTAATATCAACGAGCTAACTGCTACAGCCTTTTAGAGAAAAAAAAAAAAATATCAGTTATTTTTCCGTACAACACAGCAAAACTACAAACCCGTTCATATCATGTAAGTATGTACAAAAAGAAACCGATTTAATTTATTTTGTTTTTTCTCTCTTTTTAGAAAAGTATATTACGACGAGACGTTCAAGAATGTTTTTTTTTGCTCTCTTGAATATTTGCTAATAATATAAAAACAAATCATAAAAAAAAATGTTTATGTATTATCGCGAGTGGAACTGAATGCACTCGCGTCAATAGCATATTATTATGAGAACATAGAAATATATGGTTATAGATTATATGAAGAGGTGACACGTGACGCAAGGCTTTTTTTATTATCCGCACGTTGGTCCGAAATATTTCATTCAAATGGGAATTTAAAAGTGAAACTGTGAGGAGATTATTTTAGCTTCAATACTAAAGAGTTCTGATCCAAAAACATCAACTTTTATTAGATAGTGTGTGAATATTTTGACATTTTTATTTTTAGCTGATTTCTTGATCAATAAGTCCAGCCATAAAATTTACAAATTTGTGCCCTAGCTATTAATCATTCTCTCAATTTTTAGAATTGGTGCACTTTAAAAAAAAAAATTAATTAATTTAATAATGCACGTAAAAATTGGAAGGCAG
Source organism: Ammodytes marinus (assembly GCF_949987685.1). NCBI lineage: Eukaryota > Metazoa > Chordata > Actinopteri > Uranoscopiformes > Ammodytidae > Ammodytes > Ammodytes marinus. Next base: position 29,894,961 of record NC_137213.1, on the reverse strand, counting down.
AAATTTGAATCTAAATTTGTATAACTTAGACAAAATCTTTTATTATCCTCCTGACAGTTTTAACTGTAAAACTAACCAATTTAAAATAACTCGATATTATAAAATAGTTTTAATAAAAGATCACCTGATTAATTCATTACAAAAAAAAAAGTATCCCCTTACAATCAACCCAAGCTCTGTGCCTCAACGTTACAACGTCCAACATTAATTTATCAAGGACCTTTGCTGACATCTAGTGGTGACTATGATGAATTACAACAACAATATACTGTCCCTGCATTCCAATCCCCATACTTCCCTACTACTTAGTATGCCAGAAAAAGATTTAGGATGTCCCAATACATGCATGTCAATTTCAGTATGCCAAAAATACCTAGATGCCCCCACTAACTCCAATTGCATTTTTCTCAACATTATGAAGAAAAATCTGCCTTATCTGATTTTTTCTTTTCTCTCCTGTGGCTCTAAAACTCTTCTGTACTTTAGTATGTAGTGTAGTAAAAAGAAAAAGAAAAATATGATTTGGAACGCAGGGTAAATCAAATTTAAAAAGTTGTAGTTGGTGTAACTTTGGTTCAGAACTCTTAATTGCCTACATAACATTCATCAGGGAACAAAAAATATACAGGTGGTTTTCAAATCTTAAACATATGTAATAGCCTCAATAGGAATACTTTTCAAACATTTCATAACAGACCAACAGTAGCATTAGTTCTGTATTATTTCTCCGGTTGTTGAAAAAGTTGAATTTTCCATAATCAACCTTTCCTCGAAAAAGCATCCGCCATTTTTTTTTTTTGTTGTTGTTGTAAATATCAGAAGAGTCAGATAATCGTTTCATATTTTTACACGGAACGTTTGATCAACCAATCAGGGCTCATTCTACTAGTGATGTCATAAGAGAGGGACAAAGGTCATATATAGGAATACGTGATGTTTTGATTTAAAACGTTTTTTTTTGGCCGAGAATGTTCTAGTTTCAAACACGAGAGCGAGAGAATGGTTTTTGAACAGTTAAAAAAAAAGCACTTTCTTCACCGTTTTTTTCTTTTCTTTTATCAGCAAAATGTATGTCCCCCTGTTCGCCCCCCACCCCCCCGAACTATGTTTTTTTTAAAGGTTTTAAATATGTCTTATTTGCGTTGAGAAAGTCTTTCAATTAAATAAATATTTCAACAGTTTTGACAATAAAAGAAAAAAAGTTTGCTGGCGTCTTTTTTATTGTTTCTTTTTGGGAAAATTGTTTAAAAAGTGTAAAACATTTTGGCATCTTTAGGCGATCCACTGTTTACATAGGCTGTGTTCTAAAAGCCCTACTAACGTCCTACTCATACTAAAAGCCCTACTAACGTCCTGCTCATACTAAAAGCCCTACTAACGTCCTACTCATACTAACGTCCTACTAATGTCCTACTCATACTAATGTCCTACTCATACTAAAAGCCCTACTAATGTCCTACTCATACTAAAAGCCCTACTAACGTCCTACTCATACTAAAAGCCCTACTAATGTCCTACTCATACTAATGTCCTACTCATACTAAAAGCCCTACAAACATCCTACTCATACTAAAAGCCCTACTAACGTCCTACTCATACTCATTTTGATGTCGATTTGAGTATGTGACGGTTGTGTATGAGAGTATGTGTAGGCGAGAAATGCCTGGATGAGTACTAACTTCCAGGAAGATTTTGTGTATGGATCAACAGGTAACTTTTCCTACTCAACCGCCCCACAATGCATTGCGTCCTTTCATGGAAGTTTTATTTAAATTCTTTATTGCTCCTGTATACTTCATACCCAGGAGGCAAAATCCCCTTTTTTTCTGAAAACAGACATGGGCTGTTGTAAAAGGTTGTTCACCAGAAATGATATCGAGGACCTTCAAGGATCACAACCTGGGTGGACAACCTGCTCAACTAGCTGCTGGAAAGCTACAGCGGGCGGAAATAGAAAATCGTAAACACGGTTTAATGCGAGGGTAAAATTTAAAATGTTTAACTTAGCAAGTTGATTACTGACATTAAAACAATGATTTTTTGTATTGAAGTTTTTTTTGTTAGAAATGTTGGAATACATATGCAAATGTAGCATATTTCACACATTCATATTTATGGATTTTTTTGCGAACATTCCGATTAGTTTTTTTTCCCCGACATTCCAAACTTTTTTTTTTTGTGAAATTTAGCCAGAAATGTCAAACTCAAAAGTCGTAGAAACGCGAAAAAGGTGAAAAACGCGAAAACAATTTATTTTTGCTGACTTTTTGGATTAGAAAAAAAAGAAAATTGTGAATCTATAATTTTTTTTTCAGAATGTTCGCGAAAAAAAAAAAGTTTGGAATGTTTGTGAAAAAGTTCGGAATGTTTTTTTTTTTTTTTTAAGATGTTTTTTGGGCATTTTTATGCTTTATTTGATAGTGCAGAGAGACAGAGGTGAAATGGGGCAGAGAGGGGAGTGACATGCAGAGAACGACCGCGGGCGGGAATCGAACCCGGGTCTGCTGCTGGGCCCGGCCCGGGAGGGGGACGCCTTACCGACTGAGCTAAAGGCGAAACAACTTTCTACCGTACTAAATAGCAGAACGTATGTGGATTGGAACACAGCCCTCATTCATTCACGAAAGAACAACAGGAAACAGGAACTCGTTGATACATTTATTTCCTCCATGTTAGCACATAGAATATATTTATATACATATTGCTAGCTAAAGCATCAAAACAAAACAAAAGTAAAAGCCAGGAGCATAGAAAATGTTAAGCCACAATGAATAGTTTACATATGGACAGAAAACAGAGAATGACCTACAGGAGGGAAGAGGGGGGAAAACAAATGACCGGTTTTATCCAGTTGTATGAGTACAGAAATTACTCACATTCTCACATAGTATTATGTAGTGAAATACTGTGATAATACAGAGCAGTGGAAAAAAAAAAAAAAATCGGTTTATGGACGAAAAATCTCATCCAAATCTCTCACTTTTTCTAGTCTGAAAAAAAAGCTTCAAATATGTGATTTTTTTTTTAGATTTGACTGAAGTTCCAGAATGTACAAAAGAATGTTCCAGAATGCACGAAAGAAAAAAAAAAAAAGTATCGTAGCAGTTAATAATGTAGTAATAACTGCTGAAAATGTAACATAGGTAAATTAAGTTGCCATTTTTTAAAGTTCTTTTTAAATGTAATAAAAGCCCGTAAAGTAGTGACTTGCCAATACCTTGATGACATTTCTTCACTTATACCTTTCTGGACATAATTTAATAAGCCATTACATTATTGTCCAGGTTTTAAAACATCCTTAAAAAATGTCATAATTTGAGATAACTTGATAATGTAACAGTATACTTGTATCATTATTTAAGTTTAATAAATTGTCTATAAAGTATTAGACTTAACCTTACTATTGCAACCAGACCATAATGTATTAACCTATTACGTTATGTGCGAAAAGCTATTACGATATTGGTTCAGAAATGTCAATAGGTTAATGGCAATTTACGACAATACCAGCTTTTATTACATTAACAACTAAAATAAAACATGACTTTATGGGCAGTTACAAGCTGCTACAAGCATCATTGTCATATTGCATCACTGTGAGGATGTGCAGCTGTGTCTTTGCTTACATATGTGAAGAAACATATGATAGAAAAACACACACACACACACACACACACACACACACACACACACACACACACACACACACACACACACACACACACACACACACACACACACACACACACACACACACACACACACACACACACACACACACACACACACACACACACACACACACACACACACACACACCTTGAAGTCATCATGCACTCACTTACAAACCCAGATATACAAACAGGAATGACACCAAGAAGCTTTCCACAAAAATGTAAGGAAAACGTTTCACACTGAAATTTACGGAAAAGTATTCGGGCCAATCGCAAAGAGGAAAACATTAAAAAAAAAAAAAAAAAAAAAAAAAATTGTTATTCCAAAAAATATAAATGTTGAAAATATATTTACAGATTGGAACGTCCGGGATCAATTACTCACAAGCGAAACATTATTGATGATACACTCCGATCAAGTCCAGAATAAAGATTTTCCTTCAAATTGAATGACAGACATTCAGTGTGGCTTACGCTGATTTGCAGATGAATATCTAACTCCAGGTTGGTACTAATAATACACAAGGTATGTACATTAGTTTTATGGAGTAAGTTACTCGAAAAAAATAATTAAAAAAGGCAATTTTTATTTTTTTTTCCTTGGAGTGATTGGACCTTATGACCATAGCAAAGATGCATTGTTTGTGTTTTAATACTGTTTTGCGTACGAGATATCGATCCTGGTAGTTCAAATCTGTCAATACATTTCCATTGTCTTGAACTGTTGACTTTTTTTCTAAAATGTAAAGTAAAAAAAAAAAAAACTTCATAATTTTTTTTTTCTTTCTTCCGTGGCCCTAATCCTCTTCCGTAGAATCTTTTACGGCCGGATGGACGAATATAAAAACATATGCAAGTCACATAAACATGTCAACTTCAACGACATGTGAGTATATCGCTTGCTTTTCAACATAATGTTAAAAAAAAAAACTGAAATATCTGGACATGACAGATTAGCTTGTGGTAGCTTATACAGTTAAAAATATGAAAAATTATGAAAAAATTAACCAAAAACCAGTAACAAATACGTGCTGAAAATGACAGTCTGATATGATATGAGAATGGTTGTACATTGTACAAAAACTAGAACTATAACAGTCATCAGGGAAAAAAAACAATGAAAAACTGCTGAAATCTGTGTGAATTTAAGAATTAATTCACAATGTACATATAATATGAGGGGATATGAGAGATATTGACAGCATTATTTACATGTAGTGCAATGATGATGCAGTGACACATACAGAAGAAAACGGCAATTTTTTTAGCTTAACGGTTGAGAAAAATGGTGATATAACACTTAGAAAAAAATGGTAAAAATCTCAAATTTCTAGCAAGAATTTGAGTATTTTTTTTTTGTGAACGGACAAAGGACAGAAGGTAGAACGGTAGCTGAACTGTACAATAACATGTTACTTACATCTTAAAGTGATACACTTAAACCAGTTTCCAAAAGAAAGATGAGTGAGTGAGACATTTTGACGTTTTTTTTCTCAAAGTTTGGAACAACAGTTACCGTAAATTCTCTAATAGTGGACACAAGAAAAAAAAAAAAAAATTGTGGGGGGGGGGGGGGGGGGGGGGGAAGAGAGGGGGAGGAGGAGAGAGAGAGGGGGAGAGAGAGGGAGGGAGGGGGAGAGAGAGAGGGAGGGAGGGAGGAGGGAGAGAGAGAGAGAGAGAGGGAGGGAGAGGGAGAGAGGGAGGGAGAGAGAGAGGGAGAGAGGAAGAGAGAGAGAGAGGGAGGGAGAGAGAGAGAAGGAGGGAGGGGGAGGGAGAGAGAGAAGTTTATGTTTTTCTCACAGTCATCAAATCCAATAAAACAAATAAAAATCAACAATGAATAAGTATCTAAAGCCTGATGTATTTAGCTGTTTTTTTAATAATCTGTGTGAATGGATTGTTCTTTGATTATTCAGTTTCAAAACCAAATCAGAAAAATTAAACAATGTATTTTTTATTTTTTTTTAATATGAGAAACTCCCAATGCCTTTGTTTCTTTGGCTGTTGATTTATGAAACTCAATAATACCTTTACAAACCTTTCAAAATAAAAGCCTTCCAGATGTAATAATAAGACAAGATGTATAAGAATGTCCCAATTCCACATTACACACTAATTTAAAGCAAGTTGAGTCTTTAGCGAGTAAATGAAATGAAATACACTGATTAATAAAAACTTAAAGTCAGCGTCCAGTTCATGTAAATTATGTAGAACTGTAAAAAAAAAAATGCAAATTTATTCATATTTATTGATTTGTTCTATCAAGAGGAAAATTCATTTTAATAGTTGAATCAAAAAATATTTAAAAAAAAAAACATTAATTACATGTAAACATATGGTGGCTTTAGCTTCTTCGAATAAATGTGAAATTATTTCAGTGTTCAAAGAAAATAATTATATATATTTGAAGACTCATCCTTGGGCTTTGCTTGACATTTATCAATATTCTAAGACATTTTAAAGATTAACTTAAAATAAAATTGTCAATCAATAATGCAAAAAACATAATTAATTGCAACCTCAACTTGATGTGCAACAGCGTCCCACAACGCAATGCATCAAAATAAATCTAGGAACCTATCACAGTTCAACTATAATTTAATAATAAGTATATCTCTTCTTTACCAGACACAACCGTGATTACTTCATTACTATCTGCAAACACAGGAGACCAATATTAGCATTTAGTACATACTTGATTTAGTTAGTATGCAGTGCAGAACTGGGACATGGTTAGCAAAAAAAATTAAGTATAAAAATCTCTGAAAATAAAATTGGTTTGTTTTTATTTTGCATTCGAAAGTCTATTGTCTGGCGTATTGAAAAACAGTATTTCCTGTTATATAGTGGAACGGCTAAGTCCTACAATCTTTCAATTTGTGATAGAAGCTTGACAATTGGCATGGGACAATTACCCAGGGACAAAGACTGCAAATTAGCTGAAGCTAGACGTCTTATATGCATCACATTTTCCCATTTTTTGTGGCAATGTTGTATGTATTGTCCCTGTCAGATAAACATAAAAAAAAAAAAAAAAAAAAAAAAAAAAAATGAGCAGCCTCAATAAAAATAAAAAAAGTTCATGAAAAACCCAATACATTTCTATGAGAAATGTTTTCAAATTCACAATTTCAAATGTCTCGGACAATTTTCTTTGTCCAGTGACCCATGGAGACTAATGCTCATGCCAATTTTCACGCTTGTATCATAAACTGAAAGATTCTGACGAAAACATAAGCACTTGTAGTACAGACTGGTAGTATAACTTGATTTTAGTAAACGTTCAACTTATAAGTACATACTGTTACACCATTAAACCATTAGTATGCAGTGTGGAAACCAGCTGAATTGATGAAGGAAGTTTTGAGTTTTCATTTACAGTAAAAAAAGAAAAAAATTAATAAAAGCAAAAAGGGCAAAAGTACAGAAGCCCTGAAAGGACATAGCATACTACATTTTATTTCCACTCTTTTTCTGTGTAATTAACTTGTGATATCGAGCTAATGGCAACTTATATTTTAAAGTAATGAGTAAGAAACAAAATTAAACGTATGATTTTATGTCCTTTAAGGGCTTCCATACAAATGGGAAGATGTCATTAAAAAAGCCTGGTAAATGAAGGCCCTGTCCACTGTGAGAGAATTTACTAGTATTTTATTTATCACATGTTAACAGAAGCACAAATTGATAAACAGCAATCTGTGTGTGTGTGTGTGTGTGTGTGTGTGTGTGTGTGTGTGTGTGTGTGTGTGTGTGTGAGAAAAAAAAGTGATTTGTCTATACAGATTAACTGAAGTTTATTCCTCCGTTCAGTCAATCTTCATAACTGAGGAAATAGTCCACAAACTTTAAAAGTGTCACACAACTTTTTAAAACGAAAAAAAAAAAAAATAGACAATTTAATTGCCAGCTTTATGAAAAAAAAAGAAAGTATTTGCAAGCACTGGTATATTTATACACCATCGACACTCGACAAAAAGATCTAGAAAAGAGTTTATTTTTTAAATCGTTCACATATTTTGCATAATGTTTTATATTGGTCCATCCGTCCGTCTGTCATTGTTTATTAAACTCCAAGCGAGATTCTGCTTGGAGTTTTTTTTTTTTTTTTTTTTTTTTTTTTTATGAATGAAAAATAGACAAAACTATGACACTATCCACATGCATGAAGCTTTTAACTGTGAGTGAGTGAATGAGAGAGAGAGAGAGAAAAAAAAGTATACAGGCACTGACCACCAACTACAGCATAAGCAGTGAAACAGTCACTTCAGGTTTAAAAAAAAAAAAAAATTTGAGTGAACGAACACTATAAAAAAATTACACTGACGACGCTCGGAAAAAATATACATAGTTGTATTTTTTTTTTACCGTTTAATTTAGGAGGACGCAGAAGGGAATAGGAAGGTTAAGGAAGGGAGGGAGGACTTCAGATTTTGAAAATGTTCGATTTTATTTTTGGCAAATTCTTTTACAAGCATTTCGAGCTGTTAAGAAACTTGAATTGTGCAAAAAAAAAAAAAAAAAAAAAAAAAAAAAAACGTGGAAAGATTTTTCTCTAAGATCCAGCTCAGGGAAGATTGCGTAACATTTTTATACCCTCAATTTAAGACCCAATTAAAAACTAGATTTTTTATTCTTTATTTTAGTATCTGAAGCATAAAAGACCCGAAATATGTGCATAATAAATTGAATTAGAATATTCTAGCTAACAATACATGGAAGATTTTACTTTGTCGGCGACTTTTCAAGCCGATTTTAGTGACCCTGTTCCCAATATAAGTGACTTTAGTTAAGGGGTAAAAGATTTTTAGGTAGAAATGATAAAAGCGGCTATCCACCGCAATAGTTTCATGAAAAAAAAAAACTAAATATATTAGCGTTTGTGAGCGATTTCGTCCTCTATTTAAGATCTTCTGCACTTTTTTTTTTTTATATATTTTTTATTCCGTAAATTTTTCGATATGAAAGCAGAGCTATTTCAATGCTATTAATGACGGTACTACTTAGCGGTATGTACGTTATTGTAAGATCGACGGTGTGTGTGTGTGTGTGTGTGTGTGTTTTGCTGCATTTACAGTAAGAAAAAGGGAATTTCTTTTAAAAATTCAGGTAATAAAATGTTTTTTTCTTTTTTTGTAGTTAATGTTCATTTTGTTACTAAACACTTAAATAACACGTTCTTCGACACACGCTCACAAAAATTAGCACAAAAAACGGAAGAAAAAAAAAAAATCATACACTGCATTCGAGGCATGCTCTCCAAGCAATGTGTTCACGATTCAGAGTGAAAAAAAAAAAATCAATAAATGCGAAAAAATTAAATAAGAAAAAACAAGTTAAAAAAAAAAAAAATACGGACAATTTTTTTTTCCATTTCAGGCGGAAAACATCGGGTCCACAAAGTTTTCAGGAAGGCAAGAAGAAGTAGAGAAGCAGAAGGGAGCTCTGTGTGTGTGTGTGTGGTACAGTCTTCTTGTGTGTGTGTGTGTGTGTGTGTACGTGTTACTGTTCTCCTGTGTTTGTTACTGTATGTTCCTGTGTGTGTGTTACTTTTCTCTTGTGGTGTGTTAGTGTGCACACATGTGTTCTCCTTATGTTTGTTCCTGTGTTTGTTCCTGTGTGTGTGTGTGTGTGTGGGGTAGACACTGACTGACAGGTGGTGGGTGGTGTGGGAACCAATGGCGTGCTGCGTAGAGCGTTAGGGGGCGGGACCAGTTCATCTCTTGCGGCGACAGGTGCGTTTGTGGTCGGCGTGCCAGTGCTCCTGCTGACACTTGATGGAACAATACGAAGTGTTCCAACAGCAGTGGTACATGGCCTCCTCCTCGCAGTTATAACACTGGAGAAAACACACACACAAACGATACATTAATATACACACACACACACAGGCAGATACACACACACACACACACACACACACACACACACACACACACACACACACACACACACACACACACACACACACACACACACACACACACACACACACACACACACACACACACACACACACACACACACACGTTCACTATTAGAGATGACTTTTATAGAAATCCACTATTTATCAGTTCTGATCCAATTGGGATTTAAGCAGATTGCTGCCTGCTACTTATTTTTATATTTTTGTACCTCGTTTTTCTCATGGTTTCTTATCTTTATTTACTCTCTCTTTATATTGTACTGTTGCTGCTATGTGAATGTTGAGGAACCAAGCCTGAGGATTTCACTCTTGTGTACTGTACAATAAGAAGTAATACAAGTGATTCTGATTGCTATTTTTGGAGAGAATTGTGAGAGCCTGTGTATGTACTGTATGTGTTTGTCTTGAATAGTTTGTTTTGTGTGTTGTATTTGTATTGTATGTTTTTCTGAGGACCCCCCCCTCGAAAACGAGATTCTACATCTCAAGGGGCTTATCCTTAAATCATTTATTTTTTTTAAATGATTCCTATAAAAAATTAACGGGTAATTGTTGCGTTACTGACCCACCGCTTCTTCTTGGTCATATAGACATAGACACACACACACACACACACACACACACGCACACACACACACACACACGCGAGAAGAGAACAGTAATAATTGTTGCGTCACTGACCCACTGTTTCTTCTTGGTCTGGGAGACGAGCTGTTTGTTCTGAGCCACCAGCTTCTTCACCTCCTCCACCAGTTCTTCTTTACACTTCTCCTTCACCGTCTTACACTTTCTCTCCATCTCCGCCGTCGCCCCGGAGACGGCTTTACTCACCGCCTGACGCTTCTCCTCGTCCATCTCCGCACGAAGCTGGATGGAGAGAGAGAGAGAGAGAGAGAGAGAGAGAGAGAGGGGGGGAGAGAGAGAGAGAGAGAGAGGAGGGAGGGAGAGACAGAGAGAGAGAGAGAAACACATACAGAGTTTGATTTTCAAATAAAAAAATTTGTTTGTTGAAAAGATGAGAAAGGTGAGCACATAACAGTTGCCCTGGTCTTTTTTTTTAAATATTTTTTTTAAGCATAACAAAACATACAGTGTTTGATTTTACTATCAGGGGCCGCTTACGAGGAAACTTTTTCAACATTATACCCTGAAGTATTATTACATTTTTTGGTAGTTGGTTTACGCATCAACAGCATTTTAACCCAGTTTTTTTTGTCATATATAGAAGTCTCATCAAGACACACCGGAGACCCATATTACCGTTGAAAAACCTTTAAAAAGAGCATTTTGAATGATAGGTGACCTTTAACAAAAAGATAGTAGATATTGAAACCCAGCCCCACCTTCTCCAGCGTGTGTGTGTGTGTGTGTGTGTGTGTGTGTGACTAGACCCCTACCTTCTCCAGCGCCTCCCTCACGACTCTCTCCGTCTCTCTCTTGTTGTCGGCTTTCATCATCTCCTTCACGTCGTTAAAGACCTTTGGGTAAAAAAAAATAAAAAAATAAGTCAAATACGAGTAATATTTTATATACGACTGTCAAATGTTGTAAATAAAAAATGAATAAAAATCTATTTCTTCACGTCCATTATGCCATATTGTTAATAAAATATAGATATAAAAATTAATTAATTAAGACTTAAGTGAAAAATTAAAAATTAAAAAGTGAAATATAGGAGTAATATTTTATCTACGAATGTCAAATTTTGTAAAGAAAAAGAAAAGAAAAGAAAAAAAGTTAAATTTCTTCATGTCCATTATGCCATAGTGTTAATAAAAAATATTTAATAAATAATAAAAAGACCTTCGTGTATAAAAGAAAAGTCAATATTTTATATACGAATGTCAAATGTTATAAAAAAAAATAAAAAAATAAAAAATAAAATAATCAATTTCTTCATGTCCATTATCCCATATTGTTAATAAAAATATATAAAAATAATAATAATAATAAAAAAAAAACCTTTGTGTAAAAAAAAAAAAAAAAAAAAAAATTGTAACATTTATACGAATTTTGTAAAAAAAAGTTAAATTTCAAAGATAAAAGAATTAAAAAGACCTTGGTGTATAAAAGAAAAGTCAAATATTTTATCTACGAATGTCAAATTTTATAAAAATTAAATAAAAAATTTAAATAAAATAATCAATTTCTTCATGTCCATTATCCCATATTGTTAAAAAAAAAAAAAAAAAGACATTTGTGTATAAAAAAATAAAATATAAAAAAAATTGTAACATTTATACGAATTTTGTAAAAAAAAAGTTCAATTCCAAAGATAAAATAATAATAAAAAGACCTTAGTGTATTTCTCGTGGCACATGTTCTGACAGGCTCCGTCGCTGCTGGTCTGCGTGGCGCGGTGCAGCGTGCGCGGGGAGCCGCCGTTGGGCTTCTTGGTCTGAGTGGAGACGGACAGTTTCTCTGGCTGGTGAGGGGCAGACGACACTGGGATCTCCTGACTGGAACTCACTGCTTCCATCTCTGGCTCTGGGTCCTAATGGGGGGAGAGAGGGGGATAAGGGGAGAGAGAGAGAGAGGGGGGAGAGGGGGATAAGGGGAGAGAGAGAGAGAGGGAGAGGGGGATAAGGGGAGAGAGAGAGGGGGGAGAGGGGGATAAGGGGAGAGAGAGAGGGGGGAGAGGGGGATAAGGGGAGAGAGAGAGGGGGGAGAGGGGGATAAGGGGAGAGAAAGGGGGGGATAAGGGGAGAGAGAGAGGGGGAGAGGGGGATAAGGGGAGAGAGATAGGGGACAACATGGTTTTAAAATACTTTATTTACTTTATTTTTTTTTCCCTCTCTCCTCTACTATTTTTTTTGTATAAAGTCAAACAAAAGGTCAGACGAGGAGAGGGGGGACAATTTTTTTTTTTTTTTATAATTTTAGGATTTTTAGGAACACACACAACTGAAAAAGTGAACACAAAACAAAAGAAACAAACATGGCGTACTGTTTAAAACTATAGGCAAATGTTGAGCAGAAAAATAAAAAGTCAACAAGCTGTCAGAGAGGGGAACATTTAAATGAAATGTCTTCCCTTCTATACAATATACAGTATCTCACAAAAGTGAGTACACCCCTAACATTTCTTCAAATATTTCATTATATCTTTCCATGCGACAACACTGAATAAATGACACTTTGATACAATGTCAAGTAGTCAGTGTACAGCTTGTATAACAGTGTAAATTTACTGTCCCCTCAAAATAACTCGACACACAGCCATTAATGTCTAAACTGCTGGCAACAAAAGTGAGTACACCCCTAAGAAAAAATTTCCAAATTGGGCCCAAAGTGTCAATATTTTGTTTTGCCATCATTATTTTCTAGCACTTCCTTAACCCTCTTGGGCATGTAGTTCACTAGAGCTTCACAGGTTGCAACTGGAACCCTCTTCTACCCATTCATGACGACATCAAGGAGCTGGTGGATATTAGAGTCCTTGCGCTCCTCCATCTCCCGTTTTAGGATGCCCCAAAGATGCTCAATAGGGTTTAAGACTGGAGACATGCTTGGCCAGTCCATAACCTTTACCCTCAGCTTCTTTAGCAAGCCAGTGGTCGTTCGGAGGGGTGTTTGGGGTCGTTATCATGTTGCAGTACTGCCCTGCGGCCCAGTTTATGAAGGGAGGGGATCATGCTCTGCTTCAGTATGTCACAGTACATGTTAGAATTCAATGAACTGTAGATCCCCAGTGCTGGCAGCACTCATGCAGCCCCAGACCATGACACTCCAACCACCATGCTTGACTCTAGGCAAGACACACTTGTCTTTGTACTCCTCACCTGGTTGCCGCTCCACACTCTTAACACCATCTGAACCAAATAAATGTATTTTGGTCTCATCAGACCACAGGACATGGTTGCAGTAATCCATGTCCGTAGTCTGTTTGTCTTCAGCAAACTTTTTGTGGGGTTTCTTGTGCATCATCTTTAGAATAGGCTTCCTTCTGGGATGACAGCCATGCAGACCAGTATGATGCAGAGTGCGGCGTATGGTCTGAGCACTGACAGGTTGACCCCCCACCCCTTCAAGCCCTTCAGCAATGCTGGCAGCACTCATACGTCTATTTTCCAAAGCCAACCTCTGTGTACGACGCTGACCATGTGCACTCAACCTTCGTAAACTGGGCCGCAGGGTGGTATTGCAACATGATAACGACCCCAAACACACCTCCAAGACGACCAGTGGCTTGCTAAAAAAGCTGAGGGTAAAGGTTATGGCCTGGCCAAGCATGTCTCCAGACCTAAACCCTATTGAGCATCTTTGGGGCATCCTCAAACGGAAGGTGGAGGAGCGCAAGGTCTTTAATATCCACCAGCTCTGTGATGCTGTCATAAATGGGTGGAAGAGGGTTCCAGTTGCAACCTGTGAAGCTCTAGTGAACTACATGCCCAAGAGGGTTAAGGCAGTGCTGGAAAATAATGGTGGCCACACAAAATATTTACACTTTGGGCTTAATTTGTAATTTTTTTCTAAGGGGTGTACTCACTTTTGTTGCCAGCAGTTTAGACATTAATGGCTGTGTGTCGAGTTATTTTGAGGGGACAGTAAATTTACACTGTTATACAAGCTGTACACTGACTACTTTATATTGTATCAAAGTGTCATTTATTCAGTGTTGTCCCATGGAAAGATATAAAGAAAAATGTGAAGAAATGTGAGGGGTGTACTCACTTTTGTGAGATACTGTATATCTGCAATAAGCTCATATCAGCTCTAACGATATAACAACATGTTTAACCAACTACTGAATGAAATCCATCAGTCAGGACTATTTTAATAAAAGTTAAACTCACACTGGCTTCCTCTTTGGGCTCCACCATTTGAGATCGACGGCTCTTCTTGGCCTTGGGCTCCTGGCTGCCTTTGAGCTGAGAGAAAGAAATGAGAAGAAATTATTGAAAGTTATTTTGTAAAACATAACATAACTTGGTGTTCCTGAAAAAAAAAAAAACTGTAGGAGACAGATACGAAATATATGAACTATCTGGTCAGGGTCAGGGTCAGGTCAGGGTAAACTTTATTGTCCTGTTAAGGAAATTTGTCTTGGGCATTGTGCTACATTTTGCTTAACCAGTAGACAACAACAATATGACACAGTAAAAACACAGTAAAACCTCGGCCTACACATTGGACAAAGCTAAAACAACAAGAACATCACACGGTAATAAAAACATTCGGACAATTTAAAGTGTGAGGAAAGTGCGAGAAAAAGTGCCTGAGTTTATTGCACACTGCTCTATTGCACGTGGTCTATTGCACTAGTTAACCAGGCCTATGGACATTTAAAATGCTGTACAGTAAAGTGCTGAGTGCTTGTGTCCATTGCCCTATGGGCTATTGCACATCTGTGTGTTTGTAAGATCAACCCTGTTTTTCCTACTTTGGTATTCTTGACAATTAAAGAACGAATGTGATTTTCATAAATTATTTTATAAATCTTCATAAAACTAAATAACAAACATGTGTACCATTTTGTACTAAATCAAATCAAATCAGTTTTATTTGTTTAGCCCAAAATCACAAATACATTTGTCTCAGTGGGCTTCTAACAATGTGGGCTACTAACAATGTGCAGCTGGGCCACTAGATGGCAGTATAGGGTGGATTAAGTTTTTTCTCCCCCACTATTTTTCATCAGGCCCAAACTATCGAAGCAGTAGTAGTTTAAATATTCACTTCCACAAAATCCCACTATGAAACCTGAGAAAAAACACATACAAAACAGTGTTTGTTTATTTATTTCTTGTTCTTATTTTACTATATTTTCAGAATCAGAATCAGCTTTATTGGCCAGGTTTGCGTAAACAAACAAGGAATTTGATTTCGGCTCCAAAATGGTTATATGTATATAATACAGTATACAGTATATATATATATATATATTTTTTTTTAACCTTTACTTATACAGGTAAATCCCATTGAGACCGAAGACTCTTTTGCAAGGGAGACCTGTTCCCATTCACACACACATTCATACACTGATAACAGGCTAACTATCGACATTCACACGAGGCAAGGTGGGTGAAGTGTCTTGCCCAAGGACACTTCAACCATGACACAAGTGGCAGGGCGGGAATCAAACCTCCAACCCTTTGATCATCAGCCGACCCGCTCTACCAACTGAGCCACAGTCGCCCCAAATATATATGAATGCCTAATGGGTCCTTGCTCACTTTTGTACTGCTTACTGAGGCTGTGATACTTTTCTGTGGGCTATTTATGTACATTTAAAAGTATGGTATTATCAATGACTAATGTATGGACCTGGAAAATCCTAATAATAAAATAATTAAAAAAAAATCAAATGTTGATTCACTGAACTTACATGTCTGACTTGCTCGTTGCTTGTGGAGGAGATACTGGACTCTATCTATCTATCTATCTATCTATCTATCTATCTATCTATCTATCTATCTATCTATCTATCTATCTATCTATCTGTCTATCTATCTATCTATCTATCTATCTATCTATCTATCTATCTATCTTTGGAAAAATCAAAAAAAAGGTAAGCACATTTTAAAGGTGCAGTGTGTAATATGACATCATCAAGAAAGTTCTACAAAGTTCTAGAATGCAACACTCCCTGGGTAACCCCAACCCTTTAGAATAATAACAGAAGCTACAGTGGCCTTCAAGGACACGAACAATTCTAAATTTTAAACAATGCACCTGATGACATTCCAACTATGACACTTTCAAGATGGCGGCACTAGGCCTTGGTCCAAAATATGCAGAAATATGGACATATATGAGACCCTTTCTAAGGAAAAAAATAATAATTAAAAAAAAAAAATTCAGCTATTATGCACTAAATTAAATATACTTATGGATATTATAATTACTTTCTACAAAATCTGCTAGGAAATAAAAACCCAAAATTCTACACACTGCAGCTTTAAGGGATTTTCCATTCACTGAACTTACATGTCTGACTTGCTCGTTGCTTGTGGAGGAGATACTGGACTCTGCTTCGTCCGTCCGTTCCGATCTGTCCGTCCGTCCGCTAACGTCCGGCTGTGATCTCTGACTGTTACTGTTACTGTGTCCCTGTGCCTGTGTGTTACCCTGGCTGCTGTTACCATGGCTGCTGCTGTTACCCTGGTGATGGGACTGTGTTGTGTTCTCTCGCATGGTGCTTTCCTCCATCTTGGTTTTCCAGAACTTTCCCTCGTGGAGAAACCTGTGGAAAAAGGGTTTAAAGGAGGATTAAGTAAGTGTTATACTTCTTTGTGTGTGTGTGTGTGTGTGTGTGTGAGTGTGTGTGTGAGTGAGTGAGTGAGTGAGTGTGTGAGAGTGAGTGAGTGAGTGAGTGAGTGAGTGTGTGAGTGTGTGTGTGTGTGTGAGTGAGTGAGTGAGTGAGTGAGTGAGTGAGTGAGTGAGTGAGTGAGTGAGTGAGTGAGTGAGTGAGTGAGTGAGTGAGTGTGTGAGTGTGTGTGAGTGAGTGAGTGAGTGAGTGAGTGAGTGAGTGAGTGAGTGAGTGAGTGAGTGAGTGAGTGAGTGAGTGAGTGAGTGAGGTGTATGCCCATGTATGCGTGTTTTTTCAGCTATTAGTGGAGCGGTTAAGTGCTACAATCTTTCAATTTGTGATACAAAAGCGTGAAAATTGGCATGAGCAGTCTCCATGATAGGTCACTTGACAAGAACATTTTCTGAGAAAAAACCCCAATACATTTCTATGATTTTTTTGTGAACATTTTAACATAATTTTTTGTTTATTGTATTTTTATGCTTTTCATTTTATTTTGTATTTTTGATATGTCTGAAATAAATGTACTCACTCACTCACTCACTCACTCACTCACTCACTCACTCACTCACTCAGACAGACAGACAGACAGACAGACAGACAGACAGACAGACACTCAATTAATTCAATTAATCAATGAACCAGTCTCACCTCTGGAAGAGCTCCATCTCCTCACAGGCTTTCTTCCAGCCGCTGCTCCTCTTCACCTGCAGCTGCTGCACAGAAACCTTGATGTCCTGGATGTTGTCTGCAGGGATCCACGCTCTAGGGGGGGACAGACAATTTATTGGGTTATATTTACCAAGCAAAACTGCAATTTTTTTTTCTAAGATCATGTTTTGGTATTTTCAAGCTTTATTGAATAGTACAGAGTTGGGTGCTCCGGTGGCGTAGTGGATAGAGCGCGTACCATATCGGCTCCGGCCTTCATTGCAGTGGTCGTTGGTTCAAATCATCCCCTCTCTCTCTCTCTGTCTCTCTCTCTCTCTCTCTGTCTCCCCATTTCAACTCTGTACTATCTAATAAAGCTTGAAAATGCCAAAAAAATAAAAAAGTAGTGCTGTGTGTGTGTGTGAGAGAGAGA
>NC_137213.1:29759525-29872025 GCF_949987685.1 Ammodytes marinus | reverse complement strand
AAATTCTTGTGCATTTTTTTATTATTATTATTTTTTGTTTATGTACTTATCTTTCTTAAAAAAAAAATTATTTTCTTTCTCTTTTCTTTTTCTACTTATCCATGTCAGTAAGGTTGTGTTTGTTCAATTGAAAAAGTAGATTATAATATTTCCTTGCAATGAAATGTATAAAGTATTTATTTGAAAAAAAAAACTAAATGTAGGGTTAGACCATAAAACACTCTTTCTGCCTTTTTTCTCGGGCTAGGATGAACCGATTTCTAAAATGTTTGCACATGTATACTACATAGAATCTCAGAGTTCAATCCACCTTCATATTCCCACCGGTGAAGTAGGTCTTTAAGTTCAACTACTCTTATCATATTCACTGAAGTAGGGAAATTTTTCCTTACAATTAAGGCCCATCTAAGTGTGAGCATACACACTCCAACCACATGTTTCTCAAAGGACTTTCTCTTAAACTCTACACTCACACAAACACTTGATACATTATAAATGGTCCTTGAGTTCTGTTTCGAATGTCAACAGGCACTTGACTATTGTTGGACTAAACTGATAAAAGACAAGTGGCCGAACTTCAAAAAGGGCTGGAGCTCTTTGTGCCAAGGACACAGTGTCTGCGTTCCAAATCACATACTCTTTCTTTTTACTACACTACATACTAAAGTACAGAAGAGTTTTAGGGCCACAGGAGAGAGAGAAAAAAAAAATCAGATAAGGACGTTTTTTTTTTTTTTTTTTTTTCATTATGTCGAGAAATGTCAAGAATAATCACAAATATTCCAAAATGCTATTGGACTTAGTGGGGCATTTATATATTTTCAGCATACTACAATTGACGTCTATGTATTGGGACATCCTAAATCTTTTTCTGGCATACTAAATAGCAGGGAAGTATGGGAATTGGAACGCAGGGAGTGTCTGCGGTTTCATACGTAAGGGATAATGTATAGCGAATGGGTCACTTCCGAGAAATAAAGACCGACAAGCTGAAGCAGGAGCCCGACGCGCAGGGGAGTATAAGTAGAACTGGGTCCAGAATGAGCAGGTATTATTACGGCGAGATAATGTAAATTGAAAATAATCTGAATAGGGACCTACATGACACCTTGTTGACTGTTTTTGGTTTAACATTTGCCTATAGTTTTAGCAATGTCCTTAGAAACCTGTAAATTAGAGTTGGTTGTTTATTTGATTTTCTCTTTTGTTTTTGTGTTCACTTTTTTTTAGTTGTGTGTGTGTGTGTATCTGTTCTTCTATTTCATTTACTTTTCATATATAAAATCTACACGGGCAATTTGAAGCCATCACCTACACATCTGGGTACTTTCTAGCTTTTTAAAATGTTCAAAAGACACTGTCTGTTTCAAGAACTGGTAAGAACTGGACTGAACCAAAGTTAATCATATTCAGGCCTTTAGATATACCCGTAAAAAGAACAAGTCGAAAATCCTATTTTTTTTGGTTCAAATTCGACTTCTCTAAACATCAATGAAATACCTCTGTGCTTTTTGGAGGGAAAATGTGCCTGCAGTAAAAGCTGCCAACAAATGCCAAGTCTTGGCTAGTGACAGAGGAAGACCTGAGGCGGCCAGAAGTGTGTGTGTGTGTGTGTGTGTGTGTGTGTGTGTGTGTGTGTGTGTGTGTGTGTGTTAAGACATTTTCCCTCGCTGTTTTCCACCGCTAGTTAAAATCTCTGTACTGTCAATAGTCAAGCTGGGACATGCCAGTGAGGCTAGGCAGTAGTGTTACCAAGCCTTCTATAATGACCTGCATTAAAACAACTCTGGGATTTATCTCCACATCCGGCCTCTATTAGAAATAAGCGACTTCACTTGCCTCACAGTCTCATTAGGTGCATCTAAAGAAATTTGAATATCATGGAATAGTCCAGGGTTCAACGGATTTTTTTTTTGACAAAGTCCATTCAAAAAGTGAAACATTCATATATTCTGGATTCATTATATACAAAGTGAAATGTGTAAGGCTGTTCTTTATTTTAATTTGGATGATAACGGCTTATAGCTCATAGAATAAAACATTCCAACAAATACATCAACCTGGGTTCAGACTTTAAAGGGCCACTGTGTAACATTTTAAGTAATTTATTAGCTAAAATCAACATCCTCATTCATAAATATGTCCTCATTGGTGTAAAATCACCTCTGCCAATAATCTGAATTATCCTCCTGAGCGGAGAATTACAAATATTAATATTACATTTTGTACATTGAGCAGGCAAGTCTTATGGAGGCATCCATGTTTTTGGAATGTCATCAGGTGCATTGTTTAGAATTTAGAATTGTTCTTGTCCTTGAAGGCCACTGTAGCTTCTGTTATTATTCAAAAGGGGTGGGTTACCCAGGGAGCGTTGCATTCTAGAATTTTCTTGATGATGTCATATTACACAGTGCCCCTTTAAGTTGTCTAAAAACGCCCTATTATGCACAAATCGATTTCATTCTTTGAATATATATATTTTTTTATACTAAAATGTGTAATTAAACCCCCAATTTTTTTTAATTAAATATTTTTGATTTAATTTCATAAAAAAAAAAAAAAAAAAAAAAAAACTTACCACTGGAGGGTTGGGGTTGGGAATCATCTCAGAATCCTGTATCAGAGAAAAAGAAATCAAAACACCAAAATGTCAATATACAGTTTTATATGGTAAGACAACACATTATAGAGAAAAAAAAAACCTAACCCTGCGTTCCATTATACCCATACTATCTACTAGGGCTGGCCCGAATGCCATTTTTCAGGCTTCGAAAATATTCGTTGGTTTTTCCAAGCGAATATTCGAATATTCATTCCATCAAAAACAACATTAATTTTTTTTTTTTAAATTAAAAATAAAATAAATAAAAAAAATTAGAAAAAACGTTAATAATCCCTATATACTCCCTGGAAACGATTTTGACAGTATCTGCATATTTTGTTGAAGATTTACGCGCTCGGAGGTGAAGTAATGGATGCGCTATGACACTTAGTGATGTAATATCCTCCTAAATGAGCAATACTACTACTACTACAATATTACTAACTTTTATATCCAAATATAAAATTATTTGATGACATTATATTGCAGTACTAGCTTCTTGCAAAAAAAAAAATTATATAAAAAAAAAAAAAAAAAAAACGAAGCTCCGAATACTAATTTAAGCTCCGAATACTAATTTTCCGAACGAGTATTCGAATATTCGAATAATTCGGACCAGCCCTACTATCTAGTATGTCAAACTATGGTAAAAGAAACCATGAATTTGTAAGTAAACAATGCAGTTCTAACCTTGCTCCCGTCGGCTCTAGGCTCCTCCTCCTGGGATTCAAAGAGAAGTGTTTAAATTAATAAAAAATAATAAATAAAAAGATGTCTCTAATCATCAGCGAAATAATTTAATGTTTCTTGAGTGTTTTTTTATTTTAATTGTATTATTTTGCATGGATGTCTGCCGATGACAAAACATAATATTTATATGTTTAGATTTATATTTGGATATGAAACAAATCATCTAAATTACCGCCTTTTAATCCATTCCTATAATTCTCAATTTTGAATATTCCCGAAATTCCCCGCGGAAAGTTTCCTGGAAATTTACCGGTAACTTTCCAGCCCTTTGCAACCCTCTTTTTGCCTGTAGCTCACCATCTCATCCCCGGGCAGCCAGTATCCCTCCTGCTCTATCCCGGCCTTGGAGCCCTTACAGCCGACCGTGAGCGTCTCCACCACTAGCCCGTCCTTCACAGCTAAACTCAGCTGCCGGGCCGTCTCCTTGGGGTGCATTCCAAACACACGACTCAGGTACCTGGGCACAGGGGGGGGAAGGCAAATTATATTTATTAATAGGTTTACCGGGGCATAAACAACACATACGACGAATACACAGACAACGTAGGGATAAAATACGACACACACACCACACACACACACACATAAAACTTTGCCAGTTGATTACTGACATTGAAACTATTATTTTTCGAATTACAAGTTTTTAAGAAATGTTTGCAAATGCAGTGATATCACATCAGCAATACATCAACGCTCCATAAATCTAATCTCTAGTATCCAATAAAAAGATTAGAGACACACACGTAGTTTGGTATTCTATGCACGTCGCACGACATATTTTCTCCTCTTGTAAAACCCCATATTTTCTGGTATTTTCACACACACACACACACACACACACACACACACACACACACACACACACACACACACACACACACACACACACACACACACACACACACACACACACACACACACACACACACACACACACACACACACACACACACACACACACACACACACACACACGCTGAGTGGCAGTGAAGGTCATGTCTCACTATGGCAAACGGCCAACAGACAGAATATGTCAGTAGGGAATCAGTTGAGAGTCTGTGTCTAGTGCGTTTAGTGTTTACTGCTGAATTACAATAGAAAGGCCTATTGTTGGGGCGCCCTTAGCTCAGTTGGTAGGGCGTCCCCCCCATGGGCCTCGGCCAGCAGCAGACCCGGGTTCGATTACCGCCCGCAGTCGTTCTCTGCATGTCACTCCCCTCTCTGCCCCATTTCAACTCTGTCTATCTGCACTGTCAAATAAAGCATAAAAATACCCAAAAAATATCTAAAAAAAAAAAGGCCTGTTGTGTGTATGTGAGGTGAACAGGCAGACAAACTCACTTAAAAAGGTGTAGTCAGTGATTCTGGAGAACGCTTGTTGTCAAAATCACTTTTTTGTCAAAATCAGGGAATATCTCCTCATGATCCGCTACCTGTCTGTACTGTGTGTGTGTGCGCTGAAAATAAACCAGTGTTAATACACAGCCTAGGTTCTGTAAATTGGTATGTAAACAAGTGGTATTAAACAGGGGGCCACTGTAGCTAGCAACATGCCTTTTTACAGAGCCTAGGCTGTGTATTAATACCAACATTCTCTACTTTCATAGTAGTAGTTCTAGCAAACAAAGGAACTGCCAGCTTGGGGGGTTGGAATCCTCCATTGGTGATTGTAGGGACCAGTTGAAAGAAATCCATAAACGTCACCCTCTGTTAACTATATAACAAATTTAGTAAATTAGCCGTTAGTTCAGTTAAATGATCAACTAATTGTGGGCGCTCCGGTGGCGTAGTGGATATAGCGTGTACCATATCGACTGCGGCCTTCGTTGCAGTGGTCGCGGGTTCAAATCCGACCCGTGGACCTTTACTGCAGGTCATCCCCCCTCCCTCTCTCTCTCTCTGTCTCCCCATTTCAACTCTGTACTGTCAAATAAAGCTTGAAAATGCCAAAAAAGACATCTACAAACGTCACCCCCTGTTAAGTACATAACAGATTAAGTAAATTAGCCGTTAGTTTGTGTTAAATGATTTACTAAATTGATTTTAAGCGGCCAGACCAGACTAGTGAAGCTGTGACCCTGAAAGTTCCTCGGAGCACCTTTAAACGGCAGGAAAGTTAGTGATTATTCAGGTTTTTTTTAGACGTATAGTTTGTTTAGGCTGATTCAGAGACCAATTTATGTACACACACACAAAGTACACACACACACACACACAAAGTACACACACGCACATCTGAGTGAGAGAGAAGGCGGTTAATAATTCTCCCGTGCCTCTCTCCAACTCAAAGTGATTTCCCTCTTAGCTACAAAGCCCACATGGTGAAATTAAGAGTGTGAGTGAGTGAGTGAGTGAGTGAGTGAGTGAGTGAGTGAGTGAGTGAGTGAGTGAGAGTATGAGTGTAAGTGTGTGTGAGTGTGTGAGAGAGTGTGTGAGAGTATGAGTGAGTGAGTGTCCAGGCATCTTCGTGAGGGCCAGTTTCATATTCTAACCATCAGAGTGAGGAAATTTTGCGGGTGTGTGTATGTGGTTTGCAGTGTACTGTGTGTGTGTGTGTGTGTGTGTGTGTGTGTGTGTGTGTGTGTGTGTGTGTGTGGTTTGCAGTGTGTGTGTGTGTGTGTGTGTGTGTGTGAGAGAGCTGGGGCTATACTATCCGTTGCATGCCGCTGCTTACTGTTGCCTTGACAACATCCGCCAGTATTAATTTGGGCAAGCAGCAGCCAGCCTCCAAGGTGCTTCGCCCAACTTGTTGTTTGACATGAGATGTGCGGCTAAGTGATTAATTTATTGCTCTTTTAATTGTATTTTATTTACTTTATTCATATTTCTATATATTAATTTTTATCCCATTTTATTTCTGTATTTCTCTGCTCATTATATGTTATCCTTGTGATTGTGTTTATTGTGTATGCTCGCTTGTCACTGTAAATGAGGGAAACCTCAGTGTCTTTCCAGTGAAAATATAGGTGACAGACAATAGATAGATAGATAGACAGACAGACAGACAGAGACAGACAGATAGATAGATAGATAGACAGACAGACAGACAGACTGATTTTTGTCTAGGGCTCCATCCAAATGACTGATGATAGGTAAAGTCTGTTGTGTGTGATCCGTCATCAATACAATTATAATCAATCAACCAATCAATCAATCAATCAATCACCTTTATTAGGATATTCAATTTAAAACGTTATTTCTGAACATGAGCAAACACAGTGTATGTGTATCCTGTGATAATGTAAAAGGTGAGGGGAATAATCCATGTAACAGCACATGTCTACATACAATAGGATCAAGTGTTGGCTTGTTAGTGAATGAAGCTATTTCCTGCCCTCAGGTCAACACCTGCGCTTTGGAATCACCTGGAACTCTTTGAATATGTACAACATGACATCTCTGCCTCTCCCTTTTCTCTCTTGGTGTGTGTCCCCATTGTCTCCTGTCTCACCCACACAGACAGACACACAGACAGACAGACAGACAGACAGACAGACGGACAGACAGACAGACAGACAGACACTTGCACTAACTCTTAGAGGGCGGATAGGGAGTGTAGAATCAACCATAAAGTGGCGCAAAAAAACTATTAAAATAAAGTTGAGATGAGAAGTTTTTTTTTTGTAACACTTTATTTTTGGATAAAAAAATAAATAAATTCAGTTAAGAAGTTTGAGGGCTATTAATTTTTTTAATTTTAATTTTTTACATTAAAAAGTGTCAAATTAAATACATTTTCAGGAAATATTAGATCATCTTAACTCTGTACTATCTAATAAAGCTTGAAAATAAGGACCAAAAGCCATTGAGTCTTCCAAATGGGATTTTCTTTAAACTTACTTGGAGATCCGGTCCATGTTTGCGATTTGTTTCTGGTTGCGTATGACCTCGATGGCCGCCCACACAAACTGCACCACTTTAGGCTCCGCTTGCCTCTTCTTCACCACACGAGACATGATTTCCTTATTCATCGCGACTGTGGAAATACAGAGGGGGGGGGGGGGGGGGGGGGGAAACAGTTTAGTGTTAACAGCTGTGGTTATAGCCTTAATATAAAAGCAGTAGTAGTCTTTATTTGTAGGTATATCTCACTGGCTATTCTGAATTTTAACATTAAAAAATTGTGCATTATGGAATAATAAAGAAAATGTATTATATGTATTTCATTACTATATTTAAAACACAAATGTATTATAATTCAAACACAAACTGACTTTTTCCAAGCTGCTTGAAATTAGAAGCCAAACTATCTACACTTTTATAATATTTCTCAGTCTTGATTTGATTTGATTCAATTTATTTCAGACATATCAAACATACAAAACAAAATGAAAAGCATGGAAATACAATAAACTAAAATTATGTTTTCAACAAAAAAAAAAAAAGTAAAAGAAAACAAATTATCGGTATTGCTGAGATATGCCTGAAAAGGAGCAGGAAGAAGTATACACTTATTTAATCCTACCCCTTTTCCAAAGTATCATACAATTAGAAGTGAAAGACATACAGGGAATTTGGATTTCACAACCTCGGTCTCTTTGTTGACCATTTCCCACATTTGTCCACGCTTCATTCAGTTCATTTAGTTTTGATTACTGCTCCCTTGTTTTAACACTTAAAAGGTTCCTAGAGCTCATTCTAAGCTGGGAACAACTGCCTTTAGCTATAGTGCCCCCACCTCTTGGAATGCCCTTCAGAGCAACTTCAAAATGACCATTCTCCCCACTTTTTGTTCTTTTAAATCTATGATTTCTAATTTTCACCATCACCACTGCATTTGTTTTAACTGAATTCATTTTTTAAGCTCTTTTATTGTAATTCTTTATTTCTTTTGATCTTTTTTATCTTGCTAGGATTTTGTGTTTCTCTGTTTTATTCTATGTCACTCTGTTGTTGTTGTTGTTGTGTTTGTTGTGCGCTCGTCGGCGTTGTAAATGAGGGGAACCTCAATGCCTTTCGAGTTTGTATAAATAAAAGGTTTTCATTCATTCATTCAACAAAGGAATTAAATGTCAATTGTACAACACATCCTTTGTGTAGTTAAACTGAGCAACAAGTGAATCATTTTTAAACGTTTGAATGTTTGCGTCTGGTCTGGGTCAGTTGCTTCAGAAGTACAACTACAGCAACCACAACAGTTTTAGATTCTTTGAAGGAAAGTTACAGGAAATGAAACGTGTGGCAACACTTTGATGCATAAAAACAAGTCCAAGAAACGTTTGTTGTGACCTTGATATGTGTCAAAATCAGCGAATAATGCTTGAGCACTGAAAAATAATCTGGTGTTAATACAATACAGCCTAGGCTCTGTAGATTGGTATGTATCATGTGTAAACAAAGTATATGTTTATAAAAAAAAAATAAAAAAAAAATGTCACCTTGATATTCACTCAAGAGTCAAAGTGAAGTTACAATTACATTTTTACAGCAGACATCAATTCAGAATTGTGCTGGTCTCGCTCTTATCTAGCAGACATTCACCATCTATTTGAAACTCATCTGTAAGTTATTACAGGTGGAGTCAGCGATTCTATAGAACGTTTGTTGTCAAATTGGTATGTATCATGTAAACAAAGGATATATAGCTTGTAATATGCCAAATTGGGCCCAAAGTGTAAATATTTTGTGTGGCCACCATTATTTTCCAGCACTGCCTTAACCCTCTTGGGCATGTAGTTCACTAGAGCTTCACAGGTTGCAACTGGAACCCTCTTCCACCCATTTATGACAGCATCACAGAGCTGGTGGATATTAAAGACCTTGCGCTCCTCCACCTTCCGTTTGAGGATGCCCCAAAGATGCTCAATAGGGTTTAGGTCTGGAGACATGCTTGGCCAGGGCATAACCTTTACCCTCAGCTTTTTTAGCAAGCCACTGGTCGTCTTGGAGGTGTGTTTGGGGTCGTTATCATGTTGCAATACCACCCTGCGGCCCAGTTTACGAAGGTTGAGTGCACATGGTCTGCGTCGTACACAGAGGTTGGCTTTGGAAAATAGACGTATGAGTGCTGCCAGCATTGCTGCAGGGCTTGAAGGGGTGGGGGGTCAACCTGTCAGTGCTCAGACCATGCGCCGCACTCTGCATCATACTGGTCTGCATGGCTGTCATACCAGAAGGAAGCCTATTCTAAAGATGATGCACAAGAAACCCCACAAAAAGTTTGCTGAAGACAAACAGACTACGGACATGGATTACTGCAACCATGTCCTGTGGTCTGATAAGACCAAAATACATTTATTTGGTTCAGATGGTGTTAAGAGTGTGGAGCGGCAACCAGGTGAGGAGTACAAAGACAAGTGTGTCTTGCCTAGAGTCAAGCATGGTGGTTGGAGTGTCATGGTCTGGGGCTGCATGAGTGCTGCCAGCACTGGGGATCTACAGTTCATTGAATTCTAACATGTACTGTGACATACTGAAGCAGAGCATGATCCCCTCCCTTCATAAACTGGGCCGCAGGGCAGTACTGCAACATGATAACGACCCCAAACACCCCTCCGAACGACCACTGGCTTGCTAAAGAAGCTGAGGGTAAAGGTTATGGACTGGCCAAGCATGTCTCCAGTCTTAAACCCTATTGAGCATCTTTGGGGCATCCTAAAACGGGAGATGGAGGAGCGCAAGGACTCTAATATCCACCAGCTCCTTGATGTCGTCATGAATGGGTAGAAGAGGGTTCCAGTTGCAACCTGTGAAGCTCTGGTGAACTCCATGCCCAAGAGGGTTAAGGCAGTGCTAGAAAATAATGATGGCAAAACAAAATATTGACACTTTGGGCCCAATTTGGAAATGTTTTCTTAGGGGTGTACTCACTTTTGTTGCCAGCAGTTTAGACATTAATGGCTGTGTGTCGAGTTATTTTGAGGGGACAGTAAATTTACACTGTTATACAAGCTGTACACTGACTACTTGACATTGTATCAAAGTGTCATTTATTCAGTGTTGTCGCATGGAAAGATATAATGAAATTTTTGAAGAAATGTTAGGGGTGTACTCACTTTTGTGAGATACTGTATATATATATATATATTATTTTTTTTTAAATATCATTTCACCTTACCATTGTAAGGAGATTCTAAAATAAATAAAAATCTGACTATTTCTCATTGCCATGACGACAAAAAAAAAAAAAATGTCAGAAGGAATTTGACAAGGACTAAAGCTTACAGACAGACCTTCAAAAGAACTGAATAGAACCGGTTTGCCTCTTACGGACAGACCTTCAAAAGAACTGAATAGAACCGGTTTGCCTCTCGACTGTGGTGCAGAGACCTTCCCTCCCCTGAAGAAATTCAAATCCTATTTTATGCCTTTCTCATCCTCTCAACCAACCGTGAAACTAAAGATGTCACTTTTATACCTCACTGCCAAAAGCTAAACCATAATAATTCTGCTCTGAGCGTTTTTATATATTTTTTTTTATATGAAGTAAGGATTTAAAAAAAAAATGTATTGGGTTTTTTATTTTTAGGCACGGCACAACACACACACACACACACACACACACACACACACACACACACACACACACACACACACACACACACACACACACACACACACACACACACACACACACACACACACACACACACACACACACACACACACACACACACACACACACACACACACACACACACACACACACACACACACACACACACACACAGCTGTCTCCGAGTTCAAATGAAATCAAAATACACCATACAAAACATAACAAGCTTTCACACAAAAATAAAGTGATTTGTAGTACACATTAAAATTCCAACAAAAAAACAAGCAGAGATAAGATAAATATCTTGATATGTGTGTGTGTGTGTGTGTGTGTGTGTGTGTGTGTGTGTGTGTATGTGTGTGTGTGTGTGTGTGTGTGTGTAATAAATCTTCAGTAACCAACTTTTTAACTGAAGATTTATTTTTTATTTATTTTTTTATTTTTGTAAACAATTATAAAAAAATAAGAGGGGGTAGGACCAGAAAAGTTTTTTTTTAACTTCTTCCTATCCCTTTTGAACATGAACTATATTATTTGAGTTATGTATTTGTTGTTTAGGATCCCATTTGTTTGTTTTTTAATTTATTTATTTCCTTTTTTTAACTGCTCAATTGTTTTATTTTTGTTTGTATTATTATTATTTTTTTTTAACCATGTTCAATAAAGACTTAAAAAATTAAAATAAAAAAAGGAAGGACTTTTGGCGTTAAAGCAGTAAGTGGAAAAGGGAGGTTGGTACAGTTGGTAGAGAGGATGTTGATTTTCACACTTTTTCTAGTGACAGTATGAACTGTGGTCTAAGGTGAGACACGACAGGCAGCAAAAACATACAGCCACCGGAAAAAATTAAGAGACCACTCTGGATTTTTCTTCAATCTTCATCTCTACATGACTTACTGAAAATGCTCTAAATGACAATATTTTTATTTTGAATTTGGTAGAAATGTTGTCAGTAGTTTATATTATAAAATCAAAATGTTCATTTTACTCAAACCTATTCCTATAGAGTGTAAAAGAAGAGACACTGAACATTTGGAGTGGTCGCTTAATTTTTAGCTGTATATATTTATTTTTTTCAAGCACTGGTCAAATTCTTTGATTTTTGTTTCCATAACATGTCATCTTTCACACTAGTATATATATCAAAGGTCCTAAATTTACATAAAGGTGTTTATTTGACTAAACCTTGTCTGTTCGCGTCTGTATATTTCTCCTAAACAACCATCTTTTTATAGTTTTCTTCAATACTCTGAAACAACAATCTCAACTTCTAAAGCACTTACTGTAAATAAACTTTCCATAATCATTCTTAGAACCATTTTGAAAGTTGGTACATTAGTATTTGTTCATATGTTGTTAATTGTCTGATATACGATACATTTAAACAACACAAAGTATGTAGTCAGTCACAGCAAACAAGAACAATATGACAATAGAGTGAGTGAGTGAGTGAGTGAGTGAGTGAGTGAGTGAGTGTGTGTGTCTGTGTGAGAGAGTGAGTGTGTGAGTGAGCGAGCGTCAGTGTGAGTGTGAGTGTGTGTCTGTGACTGTGTGAGAGAGTGAGTGTGAGAGAGAGAGTGAGTGAGTGAGTGAGAGAGAGGGACAGAGAGAGAAAGAGTGGAGGTTACTTAAGTTGAGATGGAGTGTGGTGATATAATCGTTTCCTTGAAGCATAATATTTTATATTTCTGCTGTGAGCTGATACAGCCTGGATCTGATCTGAGCTAAAGTAAGCAAATATCTGCCTGATGCCCTGTCACCATCTGGTCTTCTTTAAATGGGACTGAATGTCCCATCTCTATTAAAAGCCTCCTTCACCAGTGGGAATATGAAGGTGTATTGAACTCTGAGATCCTATGTTGTATAAATGTGCAAAACATTTTAGAAATCGGTTCATCCTAGCCTGAGAAAAGGCAGAAAGAGTGTTTTATAGTCTCACTGTGTCCCCTACAGTTTCCCATGTGTGAAATGTAGGGTTAGGATTAACAGGACAGCTGGGCCAAGGGAAGACTGAGGAAAGACCGAGGGAAAAAAAAATTATATTATAATAGGGATTTTACCAAAATCTGTGAATATCTCCTCACGATCCTAAAAAAAAATCCAGTGTTAATACACAGCCGAGGAGGCTCTGTAAATGGACATGTTGCTTGCTATAGGGAGGGCTCCTTTGTTTACATACCAGTTTACAGAGACTAGGCTGTGTATTATACTATTAACGCTGCAAACACACAGTACATACAGGTAGTGGATCATGAGGAGAGGAGAGCTTCCACCAGTAGATAAAACTGGAGTTGGGCAATCATGTCAGTATGAAAATAATGGAATTAAAAGCATTTGCAGTGTGTTTTCAAAAATGCAGCAGCAACAACTGAACAGTGACATAAAGAGCATAATTGACCCAAGAGAATGTGGTGAAAGGAGACCTGGATTAACCTGATCATCAGACTATATTGATTATAGATCGGTGAAGTCAGTCCGATGTCCGATAAGTGATTATTGGCCGTATGGGCACTGACACCAATATTGGATCTTTCCCATCTCGAGTTCCTTACTGACTCCAACAGCTATCAATGAAGTTTTTACTTTGCACTTTGAACAGGTGCTTGATTCTTATTGTTCTGAGTTTGTACCTTCATGGTTGAATGCACTAAGGGTGTATTCACACTGGGAAAGTCCGCTAGTGCACTTGCTTTGGTCCAGACCAAATAGAGTTTTGATTTTTTTTGTTTGGTGTGGTCCACTTTCATATTGCCCCTTTTGCAAGTGAACCAGCATTACGAAGCAAAACCACACGTGATCTGAGGTCATTCATTCATTGGACAGACATTCTGGGGTGGAGAGAAACAGGAAGCACGAAGTTTAAACTGCGAAATATATATCATTGATATAATATGGGGCTAAAAATAATAAAAGGGCCTACATCTAACCTATAAATAAAGAGGAAAAACATCAAATTATTGTTGTTTCATATGGTCATAATGTGTAGCCTTATGTCAATGCCACGTTATGTGGCTTGTAGCCTACAATGTGAAACATCATTTTTACTGTATTTTTGGTGCTGGATGCGCGTCACGCGAGAAGAATAGGCTCAAGCGGACACTCAGCTGATTAAGCTGTGTATCAGCTGGGTCGGCGCAGTTCAGCTCCAAACTGACACGGGGATAGTATTGACGGTCCCGTACATGGGAAGCAAAATAAAAACACACTTCTTGCGCAGCGTGAACCTGTTGGCACTGTGCGAGAGACGCTCCCCTCTCCTTCATCTGATCGCTGAACACATTCAGCATTTATATTGTTCTGGGCTCCCGGTCAAACCACAACTAATCTTCCTAATAATGGTGACAACAACACTTTCCCATAATGTGAAGCTGACGGCTATTTATTAAAAAAGAAAAGAAAGAAAAGGCATAGTGCCTCCTGCATTTGGGTCGGATCGAGTCCGAACAAATTCACACCACAAACGAACTGCAGCAGAGTGCGTTTGGAAACGCATCGAGACTACCTCTTCAGCTGGGTCTCGGAGCGTTTGTTTGGTCCGCACCCGAGTGCGATTGCTGTATTCACACCTGCCTGAAAGATGCGCACCGAAGGCAGAAGTGCATCTGAGTTCGTTTCAACCGAACTAAACACGGCATGTGTGAATACACCCTTAAAGGCCTACTTCACCGGTTTGAATATGAAGGTGTATTGAATTCTGAGATCCTATGTAGTATAAATGTGCGAAAAAAAAAAACATACTTTGTAAATATTACTGTGATGTCACAGGACATCACAGTAATATTTACAAAGTAAGTTTTTTTTTAACCCTATATTTCTCTTTCTGTGATGTCACGAGAAAGAGAAATAGACTAAAAAAAACACTCTTTCTGCCTTTTCTCAGGCTAGGATGAACCGATTTCAATTTTTTTCGCACATTTATACTACATAGGATCTCAGAATTCAATACACCTTCATATTCAAACCGGTGAAGTAGGCCTTTAATGGAAGTCGCTTTGGATAAAAGTGTCAGCTAAATAAAATGTAATGTAATGTTATGTAACAGGTGCCAAGTAAGATTGCTGTGTTATCACCTGCGCAAACAAACCGCATAAAAAGGTGAAAAACGAACCAGAGTTTGATTAAATAGAACCAAACAAGGCAAGAGGTGTTTAAGCGCCCTATGGCTGTGTTGTAAAAGCCCTACTAACGTCCTCCCTCCTACATACTCAATATTACAGTATATACTACATACTGTCTACTTAACCATCCATTGTGTATGTGAGGTTTGTCAGACCGCTTACACTGAAGTATACAGAAGCAATAAAGAATTTGAAAAAAATCTTCCATGCCGTTTGAAAAGACACAATGCATTGTGGGGCGGTTGAGTAGGAAAAGTATCCTATCGATCCATACACAAAATCTTCCTTGAAGTTAGTACTCATCTGGGCATTTCTCGCCTACACAAACTCGCATACACAACCGTCACATACTCAAATTGATGTCCAAATTAGTATGAGTAGGACGTTAGTACTGTAGGGCTTTTAGTATGAGTAGGACGTTAGTAGGGCTTTTCGAACACAGCCAAAGACAAAAGTGCCCACATAAGGTACATCCACCACTCACTCACTCTCTCTCTCTCTCTCACACACACACACACACACACACACACACACGACCTTTGACCTCTCCTGCTATCAGTGTGTATGGAAAATGAGCCTTTAACTTTCACTGGTCATCAGCGGAGCCTAAAGGTTTATCATGTTATCAATGTTAAATCTGTATCTGTCTTTAAGGGAAACCAAATCAATCTTGCGGTTTTTTCCCCCCAATTTTTCTTGATAATTTTCGGTGGAGATTTTGTTTGTTTTGTTTGTTTTTCGGGCTCCCGCGGTAAACAAAGACCACACAGCAAAAACCTGACCGCTCCTCCTAACGTCAAAACATCATATAAATTATAAAATCAATAAAATCCGATTTGACAGTCACACGTTTGAAGGATTACAGAGGGAAAAGTGATCCAAAGATTTTAGCAGCTGCCACTCTGCGTTAGCTAGCTATTAGCTACCGGGCTGACAGTGGCATGTGGACACTGAATAGCGCGTTTGGTGAATGAAAATCAGGATTAGAAAAGTGAAATTTAAAACTCAACAACTAACATTTAGTTATTAAATTAAATTACATACACGCGTTGATGTGGCAACAAAGACGCAGCCGTAAAAGGCCATTTCAAGAAGCTGGATTTAGCTATTAGCAGCCAGGCTAGTCCACACCAATGCTCAATCAAGACAAAAGCACCGATTCAACTCGTTCTGAATAACGTCAACCAGAAAATTAACATTATTTGTTGCCGTAATAATATTTCACACCCCCGAACAATCACGTAAAATACATAATTGGCTGACTATTTGACCAGTTGATTTCAGTTAGCGATGCTAGCAGGCAAACTGCTATGTAGCTAACCATAGCTCCTTGATTGGAAAAGCTAAGTTAGACGCAACTTAAAAACGTAACAATTATTTCTTGAATCTGGACGTGAAGCGCTATGATTGCTCACAAAAACACAGAAACAACCAACTAACAAGCCAACTGCCTGCTAGTTTTGTTTTGGAGGGCGCCTCCATCACGAGATAGCAGAGGCTAAGCTAACGGAGCTAGCTGCTGGCTAAACTAGCCGCAGTGTTGTCATTGAGCGTGTTCCATTTTCATAAAGGATTTTTAAAAAATATAATAAATACAAATAATCAAACTCACCTTTTTGAAGGGTGTCACTATCACACAGAGCAGCAGTGGAGATCCGCGGACGATTACATTAGTATTTCTCGGGCTGGTGGTTCGTGTCCAGCTGGCCCCGATACAGCAGCAGCGCTGGCTGGCGGAGGTAAACACAGCAGAGCCGAATGTATCCGAACGTAACCGAATGTAGCCGAACCTAGCCGAGTGGAGCCGAAGGACCAGAGGGAGGGAAGGGGAAAAATCCATGGAAAACTCTAGTGGTGGAATCCGACTCACTCATTAACCCTTTCTTGACTGTAATGCAAATGGTTCGTCGCCGCATACTTTTGTATTTTAGCTCACTGTGAAGTCATTTCTTTGAGTATCTTCAAATGCATCATATCACTAGAATCTGTACAACCCAAGCCTATGTCAATAATTCAAAATTATCAATACAAGTGTTGAAATGGTGTCATAAATGAGGAAAAATACAAAAAGCGTAAATGTATTTTTCCATCGTATTTTACGAACTAAAAAAAACTAAAAAAAAAACGTTGATACAAAATATTTCTGAATGTAGAAACATGAACAAACTATTTCATGGTCGCCAATTTTACCACTAGAATAAATTATATGCCATCTTTATTTATCTTCAGAGATGAATCAAAATTCATCATGGCTTGCAGTACAAACTAACTATGATGCAAAACCACTTAAATCAGTATCATATTAGCTTATCTATCCACATGAATTGCAGACAAACTCAGTTGAGGAGGAGCGCGCCCTCTTGTGTTGTGCAATAGGCTGAATCATATTTCACTTGTTGAGGTTGACCTGCATTCATTCTTCCACTGCAGGAAGACAATATCCCTAACGCTAAATAGTTTAATTTACATTAATGTGATGATATTGTTAAAAAATAGTATTGTTTCGTTCCCCCAAAAAATAGAAGAATACTGGCTGAAAATTGATGAAATCAAATAAACAGAATCAGCACTGTAACATCTTGACATGCTGTTGTAAAGAACCGTGTATTTCTGTCACCTGCCAATTTGTTTATTTTTCTAGTTGCTACGTATTCGCGGGGTTATTAAAAAACAAAAGATTCGCGGGCTTATAAAAGTACAATAGATCCCCGGGCGGTCTTTGCCTGTCTCTTGTTAATTTCAATAAGTTACCTATTCTATTCTTTGTAAAGATTTTGCCTTCACCTTAACGGTAGTACATATGATGTGACAGTCATGTGGTAAGTTTTTATAAAGTGTGCTCTCTGTTTTCCTGATTTTCAGTTCTCCGTCAAAGTTAGCTTGAATAATTTGCTAGCTACTTTTTCTGACATGACTGTTTACGTGTCAGCCCAGTAGGCCTAGCCATGTTTAGTGTCCTTACACTGCTATTAGTATTATAATATTCTCTTTTAAGGGTGTGTCTGTTGTTACGTTCCATTGGCAACTTCAATAAATATTTCTGTAACCTTTGTGAAGTTGTGTATAGTTTATTGTGCTTAACAACATTTTGCTCTCGTCTATACAATGGCGTGGATGATTTCGTTCTTGAACAATGAATTCAAACAATACATCTGTAACCTGAATGTCCCGTTGTCTCTCTAATTGTAATAAATTAAAATGTTGGTAAAACTGATTAATTAAAAAAAGTGTGAAGGCCTACGTTTATGTAAATTAAAGACTAGCCTATATCATATTTTATTAGAACAGGTTTAAAGCCCAGAATATTTAAACGTATGTAGAAACATTATGATGATGATGATTATTGTGTGTCGGATGGGCATTTCCCTTTATTTATTTTATGTAGTAGAAAATATAATTATATGATATATATTTAGAAGGTTTAAAATGTTTATAATAGTCAGTCCTCCTACTCTTCAGTATCTTTCTGTATGTGAACATGGGTCGATACCAGGTTATGAACAGCCATGCATTTTATTGATTTGATATTGATATTAATTTTTTTAATTCAATTATATGAGTTGCATTGTATTTTCAAAATAGAACTACAAGATTACTTTTGGGTGTTATTTGATCTCAGACGGACCCTTTAGGACGAACTTGTCATTTTAAATTCATAACACTCAACCTTGTGTGTGAGTGTGTGTGTGTGTGTGTGTGTGTGTGTGTGTGTGTGTGTAAACTGCAGGACATCAGGGATTCCCATGGGCCTCACTCGCCTCTCTTCCATCTCAACTCTCGGTAAAGCAAAGTTCAGCAACCTCAGACTCATACAATACAGGTCAGGCCTTGTGAATGTTCCATGTTACCCTTATACAGTAGTCTGTTGTATATTTCTTAACTCAAATTTAAAACACACAAATATACTTTTATAATGTTTTTAATTTTCCACCAGAAAACATTCTACATCCCAACAAAAACACATGTTTGATTATATTAATACATTTGATTTTTTTTTATCACACTTTTCAAAGTACTCAAAGCCACTTTTTTCATAATACCAACACATGTTTAAGTGTACAATTTGATGTTTAAGTATCAACATCTTTTGATTATCCAAGTGCAGAAACCCAAATTCATATAGTATTTTAAAGTTATGAATAAATGAATGAATATTTTATTCTCGTGTCCGTTCATTTACACTACCCATCCCACATGGAATTATACAGACACACTAACTAACAATAAATCAAACCTTCCCGACTGTCATCCCACCATCATCCAACTATAATACAATACATCTACTTCAACTGAACTATAATCAGATACATCATCTAAACAAAAAGAGATCATTTTCAACCATAACGCTTCAGGATATATTCCTGAGTAGAAAATACAACAGATACAAAAACACAACCCCTTATAAGACACAATATAATAATCCAAATGAGAAATAAAATAAGAATAAGCACAAATAAGTAGAAAAAGCCGAGGATTTCTAACTTTTACCATCCTGTCCCAGGCTTTAGAAACATATTAAAAAAAATATTAAAAAGGAATTCAGGGGCGCCCTTAGCTCAGTTGGTAGGGCGTCCCCCCCCCCCCCATGGGCCTCGGCCAGCAGCGGACCCGGGTTCGATTCCAGCCCGCGGTCGTTCTCTGCATGTCACTCCCCTCTCTGCCCCATTTCAACTCTGTCTCTACACTATCATAAAGCGTAAAAAAAAAAAAAAGGAATTCAATTTCGGTAAGTCAAAAAATGTAAATCAAAATCAGGAACACACACACCTTTTTAAACAATAGTTGGCGTAAATCATGATATAAAGGACGATAAATGAAGGTAACTATAATGACTGACTAAGGCTCACACACACAGTATTTCCATCTATATGATTATGTACATCCTCACAGTCAGTCATAACAAACACAACAGCTTCACAACCAGGACCTAAAGTATGTGGTGGAAAGCAGCTGTTCTTACTCGACGATAATCCAGATTTACAACAGGTTAAATAATATAGCAATTTCTTATCCAACTTTAATGTGGGGGTTTTCACATCCACACTGTACATTTTAAAATTTAAAAAAATAATTCTCCAGATTGTATGCAAAGCAGGAGGATCTTAAATTTGCATATCTACCAAAGTCCCAAAACAATAAAGCAGTGATGCTGGCTGCAATACAGGATTTGCAGGAAGATAGTATGATTCTCTTAATTTCTATTGCCAAAAGAAAGACACTGACTCACATTCATGTTGTTACTGTAAATAAGCCACTTGTAGACAAAACAATGCTATTGCATCTGCCTCTCAATCCAAATCTTATTTTAATTTTTAATTTTTTTAAGCCTGTCAGTGTGTATAATGTGAAAGAAAAGTCTGAGAGTCTCTGACAAATGCCCCGCTGCTCTCAACATGAAAGTACCTCAGATATACTCACATGATAGTTTCACCGGTTCTCCAGCAGCTTTTGACTCTTGTCTATTTGAGCTTGCAAAACTCAACAGTGTCGCCATGATCCTGATACAACCCAACACCAGCATAGAGAGGCTGAGTGAATGTGGTCTTGATTTTGATGAGGAGATTCATGGTGTCAGTGACGCTGTAGAAAGACAGAATACCTGCACCGTGATCCAGGTACACTCCTATTCTGGAGGACCGAGGACCTGAGACGGGAGTTTCGACACCGTTGAACCAGAATGCACAACTGCCTGAGTCACAATCCAATGACCAAGATTTGTCATTCATTCCAAATTGACGTACCTCCTTCCCTACTCTGATGATATTCTTGTATGCGACTGCTACATCACCTCCTCGCCCTCTCCATTTCACCTCCCAGTAACAACATCCAGTCAGACTCTCTGTACTCAGGGCCTGAGACCATCTAGTGAATCTGTCTGGGTGACGAGGATAATACTGTTTTATACCCACATATGTTGCTTCTCTGTTCCCCTTAGATAATAACAGATATGTGTTGGGTGTGTTTGGATCCAGTTTGATTTCACGTGAATATTTTAAGAAGTCAGCTCTGGTCTTGGGCTCTGGATGTGACAGTGAAACCTCCACTTCAGGCTGCGTCTGTGAGATGTTTGTCGATTTCCCTCTCAGGACGTCCTGTAGTTTATCTCTGACTTCTGACACAGCTGCTGTCACATCCTCAAAGTATCTCAGAGGACAGATGTTGATGCTGGATGAGCGTGTAGGTTCACTGAGTGGTGGCAGTGAGCGGTAGTTGTGTAGAAAATGGTTGTGATCCTCTGTGAGTGACAGCGTCTTCAGCTCAGCGTCTTTCCTCTTCAGCTCAGTGATCTCCTGCTCCAGCTTCTCCTGAAGATCTTTGACTCGACTCACTTCAGTTTCCTGTTGGGATCTGAGCTGCTGCTTCACATCAGAGCTTCTTTTCTGGATGAGACGGATCATCTCAGTGAAGGTCTTCTCACTGTCTTCCACTGCTTTATCAGCACAGCCATTGATAGCCTCCACCTCCTGTTGAAGAACCTTCACATCTTTCTCTCCATCCTGGATTCTCTGCTGGATGTTTTGTCGACTCACCTCGAGCTCTTTCTGCCTCTCACTAAATTCGGCTGCAGCTGACACTGTGTCGTGGCCTTTGTGTTCATCCACAGAGCAGAGATAGCAGATAGACTGCTGATCAGTACGGCAGAACATCTTCATCACCTCATCATGACGAGAGCAGACTTTCTCCTGGAGATTCTTGGAGGGCTCCACTAGCTTGTGTTTCTTTAATGGAGCCACATCATAATGAGGCTGGAGGTGTTTCTCACAGTAGGATATCATACAGACCAGACAGGACTTGATGGCTTTCAGTTTTCTCCCAGTGCAGAAATCACAGGCCACATCTTCAGGTCCAGCATAGCAGAGATCAGCAGGAGCAGCTTGGAGTCCAGTCTTCTTCATTTCCTCCACCAAGTCTGCTAACATGGTGTTTTTCAGCAGCACAGGCCTTGTTGTGAATGTCTGCCTACACTGAGGGCAGCTGTAGATTTCCTTATCATCCTCTTTATCCCAGTGGGTGTTAATACAGTTCATGCAGTAGTTGTGTCCACAGGGAACGGTAACTGGATCCTTCAGAAAATCCAGACAGATCGAACAAGAGATCGTTTCCCGGTCCAGCTGAATCCCTTTCTGCGCCATTTCACCTCTCCGTGTTAGCGAGTGACTTGAGTTTCACTTCCTGAGAACTGCAACTAGTTTGAGCTTTGCTCTGGACAACACCTGTTTGTGCAGTGAGCTGGCTGTCACCTCCTCCCATCTTCAATCTGTCCATCTAAAGGGGAGGGAACAAGGAAATAAATGGACAGAGTCCAGCTGGCTGTGTTTGATAACAGGTAGTAAAGGAAGGGTAATCAAGCATTGCTAAATTCCAGGAAGAGGAGTGGTTTGAGATAAATACTCTGTATTCAATACATGTTTACTAATGGTAAATCCCAATGTTCTGAATTTGCTTATTATGTTGTATTTAATGATTACACTAGTTCAAATACGGTTGATGAAAATAGATTAACTTATCGCTGCTTTCAAAGTAATAAAAACTGTTTTGACTTAAAGTATTTTTAGGAAAACAAAACCAGAAGGTAATTTTTGAGTTAAAGATGTATTTTAATGTTAAATGCATTCAGTTAAAGCCACTACGAGTAACATGGCACGTTGGCGGCCCCTTTGGACAAAAGCGGTAGTATTTCTACGACGCCAGCTGTCGTGAAGCTGTTTTCTAGCTCGTGCCGGGCGTGCTAGATTCAAATGATCAGGAAGCAATATAGTGCATGTCCGTGTGTTGAAAGTGTGAGGGCACCGGACTCTTTTCGGCTCCGTGAGAGTGGTTAGTGACACAGCATCAACTAATGCCAGTCAGTGCTACACACACCTGATTGCAATGAGTTGATGCAGTGTCACCTCTCATAGGCCTTTCACACCGCCGCAAAATCGGCGCTAGTTCTGGGCTTGTTCGGAGTTAGAGCCAGTGTTTTGGTTTCACACCGCCAGAGAGCCTGCTCCGGGCCGTAAAAACCGGGGGAACTCATACCCCAGGATTGAGCAGGGTTTGATAAGAACTGCTTGCACGAACGGTTGGGGGAGGGATTATCCTGACCAACCAGAGCAACTCAAACCTCATGCCCGCCATATTTAAAAACACCGCTACTACGAGACGTAAACATAACATAATTACCGAACGTAGCGATCAAATTGACCGGCGAGAATACGCTGTATGGGTCCTGTTTGCTTAAGAAAGCAAAGCGAGAGCCAACAAGTGTAAAAATAAGACGTATTCGCCGCTGTTGTTGTGCTTAAAGCTAGCGGTAGCTTTAGCGTTAGCCACAAGAGCGGCGGCGTCGGGTGACGTACACACACGTTTACAGTGACGTCATGACGTTGCTCTCTTGCCGGCTCCATGGCTGTCTCCGGTCGATGTGAAACCAACCGGTTCATAACTGGGATAAGGCTGTAACCAGTTTTGAACTGACCCCAACACCAGCCTGGAACTGACTCTTGTTTCATTTTGGTGTGAAAGGCCTATCACAGAGCTGAAAGATTACGTGTCCTCACAGAAAGCGAATGAACGAGAGACGGCAGTTAGTATGGATCACGATGAGGTAATGTGTTTATGTTGTTGTAAATAATGACTATTTCAGATGAATACTGGTCATCTGATGATGCTGGTGAGGCAAAGTAAACTTTGTTTTAGTAGGCTATCGCTCATTCATTTAGGAGTAAACACTGCAGTCCCGTGAAATTGTGTACGTTGCTTGGCAACGCCCTCCCGCCCGCCTATCACTCTCCCTTTTAGCTGTTCTTCATTGCATTTTCTTTTTTTTCTTTGATGGTTCAGCCCCGTTATCAGTCATTATGACGACAAATAACTGTCTCAAACAAGGCTCCCGCTCCCCTTCCCTCACCTGGGGCCTCATTTATAACGGTGTGCGTAGAAACCTTCCCAAAACATTGCGTTCGCACAAAACCAAGAATGTGCTGCGCAAAAAAAAAGTTGAGATTTATAAAACTGTGCTGCGCACAGTTGCACGCAATCTTCCCTTTATAATTACCCACCTGCGGTGATTTGTGCGCGGACGATCTCCGCCCGGTGTCATCCCACTACACCTCCCAGTTTCATCCCACAATCTACCATACATGGCGAATGCTAAATAGCTCCTGAATATGATGACGCACTTAATAAGCACAGCATTTTGACTGACATGAGGAAAAAAGGGAGGTAACCGGCCACAAAGAAAGCGACTGGGAAGGAAGAAAGCCCGAGCCATGCGTCGCTGTAACTGCCTCAAAAACACAAACACACACGCGCGCGCTGATCACATATCATGATTGGCACAGTCGTTATAGTCTTTGTTAAGATGTTTTGCCCAACTTTGTACTGTATGAAATATCACGTATTAGCGAAACTGTAGGACTAGCCTATATGTAGGCCTATATAAAATGTGTTGTGAGAAGTGAAATAATGCATTAGCCTATAGTATATTCCAAAGCATTGTTTCCCTTCCATAGATCAACACATTTCCAACAACGTCAGATTATAGGCTAGTTTAAACTTCGAGGGTTAGTTGTTATGGGAAAGAGATGCATAAAATAATTTGCTAAATTCATAACATGATTTTATCTAACGAAATATATAGTTTTAATTAATATGGTTGGCCTTAACTTTGTACAAAACTACTTTTTACACACAGCCTAAAATATAGACTATTTGCTCT
This sequence comes from Ammodytes marinus, assembly GCF_949987685.1. NCBI lineage: Eukaryota > Metazoa > Chordata > Actinopteri > Uranoscopiformes > Ammodytidae > Ammodytes > Ammodytes marinus. The sequence goes on along the minus strand of NC_137213.1, from coordinate 29,847,357 downwards.
CCCGCTGGCCACTCAGGGACACCTCCCGACGTATATGATATTATTATAGAGTAGAACTATAAGATTCAATTTCAAAATATAATCAAAATATGTATAGACCTACTTTATAAGTAAATCAACCTACATCATTACTGCATGCCATAGACAACAGTAGCCTATATTCGCAACAATAGGTACGCACATAATTGATGAAATATATTGGGTGCCAAGGATATGTGTGTTTTTCCGATGACAGAGCTTTATTTCGTGGTGTTGCCATTGAGTGTCGCTGATTCCCCGAGTCAGCAAAACCTTGCGTGAGCTCTACGCATGGTCAAAAGTTTGCGTGGGAATACGCACACTTCTACGCAAAGAATTCTTTTATAAATACCACCGTTTTGCCACCGCACATTTGACCGCACATTTCTGCCGTCTACGCAAGGTTTTTGTGCGTAGAAAGCTTTATAAATGAGGCCCCTGGAGGGATAGGCTTCTCAAATTGCGTTGCTGCGATACACTGAAATCTGCGACCAATACGAATATGTGACCATTGAGCATGCACGCGTGAACCGAAAATCGGACTGGGTGTGCGACCAGACCAAACGCAGTAATAAAAACTATATAAAAACGTCTTTCTTTGCACTGCTGGTCTCGTTTGCTGTTAAAGGTAATTTATGATTATGAGAGGAAACATGAGGCTGTTTAAAAGATATTTAAATGTTACTCGGAGCTGCTTTAAATGAATCAAGTTACAATGAAGACTGTAACTATCCTTATTATTTGTGTCCTTTCATATATATCATGATGAACTGACTTTAACAACTTAAGTAATTACATTTACATCTTACCAGGAAGGTTTTAATAGTTAATTTCAATTGAATCTGTATCACATCTCATTGTAGCCTATCTATCCACCTGAAAACTTGTATCTAGAATTGCAGACAAACTGGGTTGAGGAGGTTGAGTTAGAGGGACGAGGGTGCCATCTTGTGTTGTGCAATATATTTCATATTTCAGTTGTTGACGTGCTGTCATATTCACTGCAGGAAGACATTTCAAACCTTCAACAAGTTGTCCTGTCCATTTCTACATGCCTAAATGCATTAAGTTGCTGCCATCAGATTGGCTGATTAGTAATGTGTTAACAAGAAATTGAACTGGTGTACCTAATAAAGTGGCCAGTGAGTGTATACAGTATGTATAATTTTCTCTTCTCGTGTGTGTCAATTGTAATGTTCCGTTGGTACCTTTATAGAATATTTCAGTAACTTTATAATAATAATAATATAATAATCAGTCACACTCTGTATGTGAACATGGGTCATGGGTACTGAAATGCATTTAACTTATTTGATATTGATATACAGTACATGTTTTTAATACAATGATTTGAGTCGCATTGTATTTAAAAAATAGAACTACAAGATTACTTTTGAGTCTTCTTTTATCTCAGACGGACCATCAGGACGAATTTTAAATTTTAAATTCATAATACTCAACCGGAATACAGGTCAGGCCTTTTAAATGTTCCATGTTACCCTTATACAGTAGTCTGTTGTATATTTCTTAACTCAAATTTAAAACACACAAATATACTTTTATGAAGTTTTTATTTTTCCCCCCATAAAATACACTACATGCATACCAACAAAATACAACCTTTGATAATAACAATACATTTGATTGGTATCAGACTTTTCAAAGTGCTCAAAACCACTTTATAATACAAACACATGTTTAAGTATACATTTTCCTTTATTTATCCTCAAAAGATCAATTGAGGAGTGACCCTCGTTTACATTGATGTCGACAATTTGCTGTTTAAGTATCAACATCTTTTGATTATCCAAGTGCAGAAACCCAAATTCATATAGTTTTTTAAAGTTATGAATAAATTAATGAATATTTTATTCTCGTGTCGGTTCATTTACACTACCCATCCAACATGGAATTATACAGACACATTAACTAACAATAAACCAAATCTTCCCGACTGTCATCCCACCATCATCCAACAACACAATAAAATCTACTTCAACCAAACTATAATCAGATACATCATCTAAACAAAAAGAGAGAATTTTTTAACAATAGCGCTTCAGGATACATATTCCACAGTAGAAAACACAACAGATACAGGGACACAACCCCTTATATATCAGACACACAATGCAATAGTCCAAATGAGAAATGGATTAACAATAAGCACAACTACAAATAAGCACAAGAGCCCAAGGATTTCTAACTTTTCCTATCCTGTCCCAAACTTTAGAGACATATTCAAAAAAGATCATAAAGGAATTCAATTACGGTAAGTCAAAAAACTAAAGTCAAAATCAGAAACACACATTTAAAAAAAATATTTTGCGTAAATCATGATATAAAGGACAATATAAAATCAAATGAAGACAACTATAATGACTGAGTAAGGCACACACCTAAGTATTTCCATCTATATGATTATGTACATCCTTACAGTCAGTCATAACCAACACAACAGCTTCACAACTAGTATGTGGAGGAAAGCAGCTGTTCTTACTTAAAATGGCATACTTGTGGGGTAATTTACATTTGTTCTTACTTAACGATAATACAGACTTATAACAGGTTAAATAATATACATTTTGCTATCCAATTTTAATGTGGGGGTTTTCACCTCCACACTGTTGACATTTTAACCTTTTTAAACATAATTCTCCAGATTGTATGCAAAGCAGGAGGACCTTAAATTTGCATATCTACCAAAGCCCCCAAAACAATAAAGGAGTGATGCTGGCAGGAAGATATCATGATTATCTTCATGTCTATTGCTAAGAGACAGACACTGACAATGTTAGATCTTTCATCAAATTCATGTTGTTACTGTACCTAAATAAGCCATTTGTAGACAAAACTTTATAACTTCTTGGCTTTTTATCACTCCTATTGCATAATAAACATAAAAGCTTTATCATTTCAAATACGCCCTGTGGCGTGTGTTTGCTGCCTCCTCTCCGAATCTTATTTGAGCTTTTTAATTTCTTAAGGCTCTGTAATAACTACAGATTTTTTTTTTAAAGTGCAAAACCAAATCTTGGTTGTAAAATCTAACAAGGGACCAAAAAGTCTGCCAATTTCTCTGTCAAAAAGGTGAAAGGACAGATTAATGACTAATGCCTCGCTGCTCTCAACATGAAAGTACCTCAGTTATACTCACTTGTTGGTTTTACGAGTTCTCCAGCAGCTTTAGACTTTTGCTATTTGAGTTAACAGAACTCAGCACTGTCTCCATGATTTTGACACAACCCAAGTCCAGCATAGAGCGGCTGAGTGAATGTGGTCTTGATTTTGACGAGGAGAGTCATGGTTTTAGTGACGCTGTAGAAGGACAGAGTACCTGCACTGTGATCCAGGTACACTCCTATTCTGGAGGACAGAGGACCCGAGACGGGAGTTTGGACATCGTTGTACCAGAATGTAGGACTGCGACTGCCACAATCTAACAGCCAAGATTTGTCATTCCTTCCAAATCGACTTACTCCCGTTTTCCCTGCTCTGATGATATTCTTGTATGCGACTGCTACATCAACTCCTCGCCCTCTCCATTTCACCTCCCAGTAACAACATCCAGTCAGACTCTCTGTACTCAGGGCCTGAGACCATCTACCGAATCTGTCTGGGTGACTAGGATAAGACTGTTTTATAGCCACATATGTTGCTTCTCTGTTCCCGTTAGATAATAACAGATATTTGTTGGGTGTGTTTGGATCCAGTTTGATTTCACGTGAATATTTTAAGAAGTCAGCTCTGGTCTTGGGCTCTGGATGTGACAGTGAAACCTCCACTTCAGGCTGCGTCTGTGAGATGTTTGTCGATTTCCCTCTCAGGACGTCCTGTAGTTTATCTCTGACTTCTGACACAGCTGCTGTCACATCCTCAAAGTATCTCAGAGGACAGATGTTGATGCTGGATGAGCGTGTAGGTTCACTGAGTGGTGGCAGTGAGCGGTAGTTGTGTAGAAAATGGTTGTGATCCTCTGTGAGTGACAGCGTCTTCAGCTCAGCGTCTTTCCTCTTCAGCTCAGTGATCTCCTGCTCCAGCTTCTCCTGAAGATCTTTGACTCGACTCACTTCAGTTTCCTGTTGGGATCTGAGCTGCTGCTTCACATCAGAGCTTCTTTTCTGGATGAGACGGATCAGCTCGGTGAAGGACTTCTCGCTGTGCTCCACTGCTTTATCAGCAGAGGCATTGATAGCCTCCACCTCCTGTTGAAGAACCTTCACATCTTTCTCTCCATCCTGGATTCTCTGCTGGATGTTTTGTCGACTCACCTCGAGCTCTTTCTGCCTCTCACTAAATTCTGCTGCAGCTGACACTGTGTCGTGGCCTTTGTGTTCATCCACAGAGCAGAGATAGCAGATAGACTGCTGATCAGTACGGCAGAACATCTTCATCACCTCATCATGACGAGAGCAGACTTTCTCCTGGAGATTCTTGGAGGGCTCCACCAGCTTGTGTTTCTTTAATGGAGCCACATCATAATGAGGCTGGAGGTGTTTCTCACAGTAAGAGACCATACAGACCAGACAGGACTTGATGGCTTTTAGTTTTATCCCAGTGCAGAAATCACAGGCCACATCTTCAGGTCCAGCATAGCAGAGATCAGCAGGAGCAGCTTGGAGTCCAGTCTTCTTCATTTCCTCCACCAAGTCTGCTAACATGGTGTTTTTCAGCAGCACAGGCCTTGTTGTGAATGTCTGCCTGCACTGAGGGCAGCTGTAGATTTCCTTATCATCCTCTTTATCCCAGTGGGTGTTAATACAGTTCATACAGTAGCTGTGTCCACAGGCAAGAGTCACCGGATCCTTCAGAAAATCCAGACAGATCGAACAAGAGATCGTTTCCCGGTCCAGCTGAATCCCTTTCTGCGCCATTTCACCTCTCCGTGTTAGCGAGTGACTTGAGTTTCACTTCCTGAGAACTGCAACTAGTTTGAGCTTTGCTCTGGACAACAACTGTGCAGTGAGCTGGCTGTCACCTCCACCCATCTTCAATCTGTCCATCTAAAGGGGAGGGAACAAGGAAATAAATGGACAGAGTCCAGCTGGCTGTGTTTGATAACAGGTAGTAAAGGAAGGGTAATCAAGCATTGCTACATTCCAGGAAGAGGAGTGGTTTGAGATAAATACTCTGTATTCAATACATGTTTACTAATGGTAAATCCCAATGTTCTGAATTTGCTTATTATGTTGTATTTAATGATTACACTAGTTCAAATACGGTTGATGAAAATAGATTAACTTATCGCTGCTTTCAAAGTAATAAAAACTGTTTTGACTTAAAGTATTTTTAGGAAAACAAAACCAGAAGGTAATTTTTGAGTTAAAGATGTATTTTAATGTTAAATGCATTCAGTTAAAGCCACTACGAGTAACATGGCACGTTGGCGGCCCCTTTGGACAAAAGCGGTAGTATTTCTACGACGCCAGCTGTCGTGAAGCTGTTTTCTAGCTCGTGCCGGGCGTGCTAGATTCAAATGATCAGGAAGCAATATAGTGCATGTCCGTGTGTTGAAAGTGTGAGGGCACCGGACTCTTTTCGGCTCCGTGAGAGTGGTTAGTGACACAGCATCAACTAATGCCAGTCAGTGCTACACACACCTGATTGCAATGAGTTGATGCAGTGTCACCTCTCACAGAGCTGAAAGATTACGTGTCCTCACAGAAAGCGAATGAACGAGAGACGGCAGTTAGTATGGATCACAATGAGGTAATGTGTTTATGTTGTTGTAAATAATGACTATTTCAGATGAATACTGGTCATCTGATGATGCTGGTGAGGCAAAGTAAACTTTGTTTTAGTAGGCTACCGCTCATTCATTTAGGAGTAAACACTGCAGTCCCGTGAAATTGTGTACGTTGCTTGGCAACGCCCTCCCGCCCGCCTATCACTCTCCCTTTTAGCTGTTCTTCATTGCATTTTCTTTTTTTTCTTTGATGGTATCAGTCATTATGACGACAAATAACTGTCTCAAACAAGGCTCCCGCTCCCCTTCCCTCACCTGGAGGGATAGGCTTCTCAAATTGCGTTGCTGCGATACACTGAAATCTGCGACCAATACGAATATGTGACCATTGAGCATGCACGCGTGAACCGAAAATCGGACTGGGTGTGCGACCAGACCAAACGCAGTAATAAAAACTATATAAAAACGTCTTTCTTTGCACTGCTGGTCTCGTTTGCTGTTAAAGGTAATTTATGATTATGAGAGGAAACATGAGGCTGTTTAAAAGATATTTAAATGTTACTCGGAGCTGCTTTAAATGAATCAAGTTACAATGAAGACTGTAACTATCCTTATTATTTGTGTCCTTTCATATATATCATGATGAACTGACTTTAACAACTTAAGTAATTACATTTACATCTTACCAGGAAGGTTTTAATAGTTAATTTCAATTGAATCTGTATCACATCTCATTGTAGCCTATCTAGCCACCTGAAAACGTGTAAGTAAAATTGCAGACAAACTGGGTTGAGGAGGTTGAGTTAGAGGGAGGAGGGCGCCATCTTGTGTTGTGCAATAGATTTCATATTTCAGTTGTTGACGTACCGTCATATTCACTGCAGGAAGACATTTAAAACCTTCAACAAGTTGTCCTGTCCATTTCTACATGCCTAAGAGCATTAAGTTGCTGCCATGAGATTGGCTGATTAGTTATGTGTTAACAAGAAATTGAACTGGTGTACCTAATAAAGTGGCCAGTGAGTGTATATGTATACTTTTCTCTTCTCGTGTGTGTCAATTGTAATGTTCCGTTGGTACCTTTATAGAATATTTCAGTAACTTTATAATAATAATAATATAATAATCAATCACACTCTGTATGTGAACATGGGTCATGGGTACTGAAATGCATTTAACTTATTTGATATTGATATGCATTTTTTTAATACAATGATTTGATTCGCATTGTATTTAAAAATAGAACTACAAGATTACTTTTGAGTGTTCTTTTAACTCAGACGGACCATCAGGACGAACTTGAAATTTTAAATTCATAATACGCAACCGGAATACAGGTCAGGCCTTTTGAATGTTCCATGTTACCCTTATACAGTAGTCTGTTGTATATTTCTTAACTCAAATTTAAAACACACAAATATACTTTTATGAAGTTTTTATTTTTCCCCCAATAAAATACACTACATGCATACCAACAAAAACAACCTTTGATAATAACAATACATTTGATTGGTATCAGACTTTTCAAAGTGCTCAAAACCACTTTATAATACAAACACATGTTTAAGTATACATTTTCCTTTATTTATCCTCAAAAGATCAATTGAGGAGTGACCCTCATTTACATTGATGACGACAATTTGATGTTTAAGTATCAACATCTTTTGATTATCCAAGTGCAGAAACCCAAATTCATAGTTTTTTAAAGTTATGAATAAATGAATGAACATTTTATTCTCGTGTCGGTTCATTTACACTACCCATCCCACATGGAATTATACAGACACACTAACTAACAATAAACCAAACCTTCCCGACTGTCATCCCACCATTATCAAACAACACAATAAAATCTACTTCAACTGAACTATAATCAGATACATCATCTAAACAAAAAGAGATCATTTTCAACCATAACGCTTCAGGATATATTCCACAGATAGGGGAAGGTGGGGTGATTTGTGCAACTTTTTACTCAAAGTGATTTTAAAGTGAGGCCTTGACAGTTATGTCTCCAACTCAAATATGTACATATATTTCAGGATGTTGTGCATCCCTGGCAATAAAAACTTTGGATCTGGAATAAACTGTTTAAGAAATATAGCTTTCGGAAAAAAAGTTGTCTTGTCGCACAAATCACCCCACGTAGTGGGGTGATTTGTGCGTCATTGTGTCACAATGACAAAGTCACCATCATCATCTTTCTGGCCATCTGAACTCTCATCAGTGGTGTCGTTAAGTGGAATTGAGATGTCACTCTCTCCTGAGCTACTGTAGACTATCACTTTCTTTTGGTGACCAGCGTATACAGCCATGCCACTGGCACAACTCTCAGAAATGTACTTTGCACTAGTTGCTCCGTGCTTGTGGAACCAACTGCCACCTGACAAATGTGATTCCCCCTACATTTCTGCCTTTAAATCAAGGCTCAAAACCCATATGTACACCCTGGTGTTTCCTCCCCATTAACCTCTGCACTACTTACTTACCTCTGCACTACTATCTGTGTTTATGTGGATGTATGGGCTTTACGTCTTTTATTTTGGTTATTGTTATTTTACCTTCATTGTTTACCTACTGAATGCACTATGTACAGCACTTTGGACAGTGCAAACTGTCATAAATGTGCTTTTATAAATACATTTTACTTACTTACTTACTTATAACTCACCCAGGCCCTTGCGCACAAATCACCCCATCCCCAGAATTTTGGATAATAGGCATGATGCAGCAATTTAGGGTTGACATTGTGCTAACTATATAGACTCAAAGTGTAGCATACCAAAGCACTAAAACATGTGTCAAATGTTTTCAAACGTGTCTATAATTGTTCAGACACAATAATCAAAAAACCTTGATCATGGAAATTTTACTTTGAAAGGCAAAACACAGTTTTTTGAGCTTAAATGTGCTTATATCTTATTCCTTGTGTCTCCCTTCTTTACAGGATGAGTCAAATGGATGGCTCTTCTTAAATATGTGGTCACATTTCCAATTTCTTCCACGGTTTTCTAGAAACAAGGGGTTTTGCAACTTCCAAAATGCACAAATCACCCCACCTTCCCCTATATACAACAGATACAAAAACCCAACCCCTTATATATAAGACAGACAAAACAATAATCCAGATGAGAAATAGAATAAGAATAAGCACAAATAAGTAGAAAAAGCAGAGGATTTCTAACTTTTACCATCCTGTCCCAGGCTTTAGAAACATATTAAAAAAATATTAAAAAGGAATTCAGGGGCGCCCTTAGCTCAGTTAGTAGGGCGTCCCCCCCATGGGCCTCGGCCAGCAGCGGACCCGGGTTCGATTCCAGCCCGCGGTCGTTCTCTGCATGTCACTCCCCTCTCTGCCCCATTTCAACTCTGTCTCTACACTATCATAAAGCGTAAAAATGCCAAAAAAAAAAAAAAAAAAAAGGAATTCAATTTCGGTAAGTCAAAAAATGTAAATCAAAATCAGGAACACACCTTTTTAAACAATATTTGGCGTAAATCATGATATAAAGGACAATAAATGAAGGTAACTATAATGACTGACTAAGGCACACACACTTAAGTATTTCCATCTATATGATTATGTACATCCTTACTGTCAGTCATAACCAACACAACAGCTTCACAACCAGGACCTATGAGTATGTGGAGGAAAGCTGCTGTTCTTACTCAACGAGAAAAGTCTGCCCATTTCTCTGTCAAAAAGCTGTTTTAGTGACAAAAAGTGAAAGGACAGAGAGTGACTGACAAATGCTCTGCTGCTCTCAACATGAACACTGAACTTTCTGGTGTTTTCAGGAGGAAAACTACCTCAGACATATGCACATGTTAGTTTAATGGGTTTACTGTCAGCTTTTGACTTCTGTCTATTCAAATATAGCAGTGTCTGAAAAATCGTCATACAACCGAACTCCAGCATAGAGAGGCTCAGTGAATGTGGTCTGGACTCTGTGGAGGAGAGTCATGGTTTCAGAGACGCTGTAAAAGGACAGAGTACCTGCACTGTGATCCAGGTACACTCCTACTGTGGAGGATGGAGGACCTGAGACGGGTGTTTCGACTTTGTTGTAACAGAATATATAATCGTATCTGTTAGAATGTAATGCCCAAGATTTGTCATTAAATCCAAAATAACTTTCTTTCCCTGCTCTGCTGATACTCTTGTAAGCGACTGCTATATAAACCCTTTTCCCTACCAGTGTTACCTCCCAGTAACATTGTCCAGTCAGACTCTCGTTACTCAGGACCTGAGAACTGTCAGTGAATCTCTCTGGGTGATCAGAATAACAGTCTTTATCAAACAGTAATGATGCAACACTGTTTTCCTCATATAAACATAGCCAGTTGTTGACTGTGTTTGGATCCAGTGTGATTTCACGTGCATATCTTAAGAAATCATCTCTGGTCTTGGGCTCTGGTTGTGACATTGAAACTTCTGTCTCTCTCAGAACGTCCTGTAGTTTATCTCTGACTTCTGACACAGCCGCTGTCACATCCCCAAAGTAGGTCAGAGGACAGTTTTTGGTGCTGGGTAATTCTATAGATCCTCTGATATCTGAGAGTGAGGAGTAATCTTGTAGAAACTGGTTGTGATCCTCTGTAAGCGTCAGCGTCTTCAACTCGGCATCGTTCCTCTTCAGCTCGGTGATCTCTTTCTCCAGCTTCTTCTGAAAATATTTGACTCGATTCACTTCAGTTTCCTGTTGGGATCTGAGCTGCTGCTTCACATCAGAGCTTCTTTTCTGGATGAGACGGACCAGCTCGGCGAAGGTCTTCTCACTGTGCTCCACTGCTTTATCAGCAGAGCCATTGATAGCCTCCACCTCCTGTTGAAGAACCTTCACATCTTTCTCTCTGTCCTGGATTCTCTGCTGGATGTCTTGTAGACTCTCTTCGAGCTCTTCCTGCCTCTCAGTCCGTTCTGCTGCAGCTGACACTGTGTCGTGGCCTTTGTGTTCATCCACAGAGCAGAGATAACAGATACACTGCTGGTCAGTACGGCAGAACATCTTCATCACCTCATCATGACGAGAACAGATGTTCTCCTGGAGCTTCTTGGAGGGCTCCACCAGCTTGTGTTTTTCGAATGCATTAGATTCAATATGAAGTTGAAGGTGCTTCTCACAGTAAGAAATCATACAGACCAGACAGGACTTGAGGGCTTTCAGTTTCCTCCCAGTGCAGACATCACAGGCCACATCTTCAGGTCCAGCATAGCAGTGATCAGCAGGAGCAGCTTGGAGTCCAGTCTTCTTCAGTTCCTCCACTAAATCTGCTAACATGGTGCTTTTCTCCAACATAGGCCTCGGGGTAAAGGCTTTTCTACACTGAGGGCAGCTGTAGATTTCCTTCTCATCCTCTTTATTCCAGTGGGTGTTAATACAGTTCATACAGTAGCTGTGTCCACAGGCGACAGTCACCGGATCCTTCAGAAAATCCAGACATATCGAACAGCAGATTATCTCCCGGTCGAGTGGAATCCCTTTCTGCGCCATTTCACCTCTGTGTCAGCGACTGTCTGAGTTTCACTTACTGAGAACCGCACCTAGTTTTAGCTCTGATCTGAACAACATGTGTGTGTGCAGTGAATGGGGCCAGTCAGCTCACACATGTTGGTTCCACCCATTTTCAAACTGAAGAACAAAAGGGGAAGGGATTATATGGACAGGTAGAGGAGGGAGTGTAATCAAGCTTTGCTGCATTCCAGGAAAAGGAGCAGTTTGACACTTTAATAATGTGAATGCTGTTCTTCATATCTTTTTTTTCATCTCTTTCTGATAGCGTAAATTTTTGTCTCACTGTAACTCCTTCAAATTTTAAATAATATTCAACTTTTTAGCAACCTCATAGCAACCAGTAACACCCCATTTGTTAAAAAAAATCTGCTAGAAACTCCATTTAATCTCTGAAATATTCAACATTTGTTCATGGTATTTTTTAATTCTCCAACCCCAATTATACTTTTTTTTTAACCTTTATTTATACAGGTAAATCCCATTGAGGCCGAAGACTCTTTTACAAGGGAGACCTGTTTGCCTTTCCCACGTTACCATTCACACACACATTCATACACCGATAGCAGGCTAACTATCGACATTCACACGAGGCAAGGTGGGTGAAGTGTCTTGCCCAAGGACACAACAGCTATGACATAGGTGGCAGGGCGGGGATCGAACTTCCAACCCTTTGATCATCAGCCGACCCGCTCTACCAACTGAGCCACAGTCGCCCCAAATACTTGTTAGACACGTCATACGTCTTTATTCATATTAAAAGTAGCAATGCTGTTCAGCTACAACAAACCCATTGAACAACTATTTCACAGTTCTAAAAGTTTTTTTCCTGTCTTACGTGTTCATTATTCCAGCAAAACAATCACATGCTAACTTGTAAATATTTCACATGTTTCATGAATTTTGGGTATTTAACATATTAACTACATTTTCAAACTTTTACTTCTTGACATTGCTTCAGCTGCTATTTCAGAAATAAATGTATCCCTCAATGTAGTTTAGCTCCCAGCCTATTAAAAGGAATGTGTCACACTTTGTCAAGTGTTTTTTTTCAACTATCCAGTTTAACATCAGCTTTTCTATATTGATAATTATACAGCCCTTTTTTTCATATTTTCCATTCCGAAAATTTTTAAATGTTATTCAAATTCTTTCAAATTTCAACATCATTCAACTTTCCAACCCCAGGGAACCCACATATTGGACAATCTCTCTTGGTCTGTGGGCTGGTTACTGTTGGCCTTCTACCACTCTGATACAGAGAAACCTCACCTTCTGCCTCACAGCATGGTATGCAGGCTGCTCAGCTGCCGACAAAAAGGCTTTACGTCATCATCAGCACAGCACAGAAAACCATTGGCTGCCCTCTGCCATCACTCCAGGACATTGCAAACACCTGCTACCACTAAAAAAACATCATCAAAGACTCCTACCACCCTGGCTACCAAGATGTTTACCTTTTGCCCTCAGGAATACAACATAGGTCAATAAAATCCCGAACCACCAGACTCTTAAACAGTTTCTTTCCCAAGGCCATACACTCTTTCAATCGCCACACGTAAATTACTCTGCAACCTTTTTTTTAAGATATTATTATAATTGTTATAAGTTATTATATATTTTATACAAATGCACTTTTCCCTGCCCTAGTTTTTATGATTGATGATGTTTATGTGTTTAGTGTGTTGGAAAAAGGGGGGGAGGGGCACTTGGAATTTTGTTGTATTTTGAATATAATGACAATAAAGGCTTATCTTATCTTATCTTATTTCTCATTTAGAGACAATGCTCACTTTTGCTTTTAGTGGGTAAATACTTCATGGGATTTCTGGTTTTGGAGACCGATCCAGTTTTCGGATTTAAAATTTTTTTAAATTCAGTTTTATTTAATTTTTAATGATTACCACAGTTCAAATACCATTGATGACAATAGATTAACTAATAACTGCTGTTGAAGTTATTAAGATTGTTTTGACTTCAAGTATTTATAATAGGAATGTAATTTTGTGTTAAAGATCAATTACAATTTTTATTAGTCACTCACTACAGTTTCAATCTTTATCATACATTATACTCTATTGCATCCACCTGAAAACATGTCCTACTCCTAACTAAACTTTAGACAACCTCAGCTGGGGAGCTTTAGGTTAGCAGGGTGTTGGCGCCATCTTGTGTTGTGCATCAGATATCAAATGTTGACTTGTTGGTGGCTGCAGTAATGAGGATGGTCCCACTGTCTTCCAAATAAACTTTGGCCTTTTATGGTGGACAGTCTAAGGCACACCTGTGCACTAATCATGATGTCAGATCAGCATCTTGATGTGGCACACCTATGAGGTGGGATGGATTATCTCAGCAAAGCAGAAGTGCTCACTATCACACATTTAGACAGATTTGTGAACAATGTTTGAGAGAAATGGTACAATTGTGTATCTGGAATGAATTTTAGATCTTTAAGTCCATCTCATGAAAAATGGGAGCAAAAACAAAAGTGTTGCGTTTATATTTTTGTTGAGTGTATTTTCAAAATAGAACTACAATTTTGCTTTTGTGTGTTAATTTATCTCAGACGGACCATCAGGACGAATTTTAAATTTTAAATTCATAACACCCAACCTTGTGTGTGTGTGTGTGTGTGTTTGTGTTTGTGTGTGTGTGTGTGTGTGTGTGTGTGTGTGTGTGTGTGTGTGTGTGTTTGTGTGTGTGTGTGTAACCTGCAGGACATCAGGGATTCCCATGGGCCTCACTCGCCTCTCTTCCATCTCAAATCTGGGTAAAGCAACCTCAGACTCTTACAATACAGGTCAGACCTTTTGAATGTTCCACGTTACCCTTACTATATACAGTAGTCTGTTCTGTTCCATATTCCAAATTCAAATTTAAAACACACAAATATACTTTTATGAAGTTTTTATTTTTTCCCACAAAAAAATACACTTCATGCATACCAACAAAAAACAACCTTTGATGATAACAATACATTTTTGTATTACATGATTTGATTGGTATCAGACTTTTCAAAGTACTCTAAGCCACTTTTTATATTACCAACACATTATATATATATACATTTTCCTTTATTTATCCTTGAAAGATCAATTGAGGAGTGACCCTCATTTACATTGATGTCGACAATTTGATGTTTAAGTATCAACATCTTTTGATTATCCAAGTGCAGAAACCCAAATTCATATAGTATTCTAAAGTTATGAATAAATGAACGAATATTTTATTCTCGTGTCGGTTCATTTACACTACCCATCCAACATGGAATTATACAGACACACTAACTAACAATAAACCAAACCTTCCCGACTGTCATCCAACCATCATCCAACTATAATACAATACATCTACTTCAACTGAACTATAATCAGATACATCATCTAAACAAAAAGAGATCATTTTCAACCATAACGCTTCAGGATATATTCCTGAGTAGAAAATATAACAAATACAAAAACCCAACCCCTTATAAGACACAATACAATAATCCAAATGAGAAATAAGATAAGAATAAGCACAAATAAGTAGAAAAAGCCGAGGATTTCTAACTTTTACCATCCTATCCCAGGCTTTAGAAACATATCAAAAAAATATTAAAAAGGAATTCAGGGGCGCCCTTAGCTCAGTTAGTAGGGCGTCCCCCCCATGGGCCTCGGCCAGCAGCGGACCCGGGTTCGATTCCAGCCCGCGGTCGTTCTCTGCATGTCACTCCCCTCTCTGCCCCATTTCAACTCTGTCTCTACACTATCATAAAGCGTAAAAAAAAAAAAAAAAAAAAGGAATTCAATTTCGGTAAGTCAAAAAATGTAAATCAAAATCAGGAACACACACCTTTTTAAACAATAGTTGGCGTAAATCATGATATAAAGGACGATAAATGAAGGTAACTATAATGACTGAGTAAGGCACACACACAGTATTTCCATCTATATGATTATGTACATCCTCACAGTCAGTCATAACAAACACAACAGCTTCACAACCAGGACCTAAAGTATGTGGTGGAAAGCAGCTGTACTTATTACAGGTTAAATAATATAGCAATTTCTTGTCCAATTTTAATGTGGGGGTTTTCACATCCACACTATACATTTTAAAATTTAAAAAAATAATTCTCCAGATTTATGCAAAGCAGGAGGACCTTAAATTTGCATATCTACCAAAGTCCCCAAAACAATAAAGCAGTGATGCTGGCTGCAATGCAAGATTTGCAGGAAGATATCATGATTCTCTTCATTTCTATTGGCTAAAGAAAGACACTGACTCACATTCATGTTGTTACTGTAAATAAGCCACTTGTAGACAAAACAATGCTATATGCATAATAAACATAAAAGCTGCATAATTTCAATTAAGCCCCGTGGCATGTGTTTTCTGCCTCTCAATCCAAATCTTATTTGAATTTTTAATTGTTTTAAGCCTGTGTATAATGTGAAAGACAAATGCCCCGCTGCTCTCAACATGAAAGTACCTCAGATATACTCACATGATAGTTTCACCGGTTCTCCAGCAGCTTTTGACTCCTGTCTATTTGAGCTTGCAAAACTCAACAGTGTCTCCATGATCCTGATACAACCCAACACCAGCATAGAGAGGCTGAGTGAATGTGGTCTTGATTTTGATGAGAAGATTCATGGTGTCAGTGATGCTGTAGAAGGACAGAGTACCTGCACCGTGATCCAGGTACACTCCTAATCTGGAGGACCGAGGACCTGAGACGGGAGTTTGGACATTGTTGAACCAGAATGCATAACTGCCTGAGTCACAATCCAATGACCAAGATTTGTCATTCATTCCAAATTGACGTACCTCCTTCCCTACTCTGATGATATTCTTGTATGTGACTGCTACATCAACTCCTCGCCCTCTCCATTTCACCTCCCAGTAACAACATCCAGTCAGACTCTCTTTACTCAGGGCCTGAGACCATCTAGTGAATCTGTCTGGGTGATTAGGATAATTCTGTTTTATACCCACATATGTTGCTTCTCTGTTCCCCTCAGATAATAACAGATATTTGTTGGGTGTGTTTGGATCCAGTTTGATTTCACGTGAATATTTTAAGAAGTCAGCTCTGGTCTTGGGCTCTGGATGTGACAGTGAAACCTCCACTTCAGGCTGCGTCAGTGAGATGTTTGTCGATTTCCCTCTCAGGACATCCTGTAGTTTATCTCTGACTTCTGACACAGCCACTGTCACATCCTCAAAGTATTTCAGAGGACGGATGTCGGTGCTGGATGATTCTGTAGATTCACTGAGTGGTGGCAGGGAGCAGTAGTTTTGTAGAAACTGGTTGTGATCCTCTGTGAGTGACAGCGTCTTCAGCTCAGTGTCTTTCTTCTTCAGCTCAGCGATCTCCTGCTCCAGCTTCTCCTGAAGATCTTTGACTCGACTCACTTCAGTTTCCTGTTGGGATCTGAGCTGCTGCTTCACATCAGAGCCTCTTTTCTGGATGAGACGGACCAGCTCGGCGAAGGTCTTCTCACTGTGCTCCACTGCTTTATCAGCAGCTCCATTGATAGCCTCCACCTCCTGTTGGAGAACCTTCACATCTTTCTCTCCGTTCTGGATTCTCTGCTGGATGTTTAGTCGACTTACGTCGAGCTCTTTCTGTCTCTCAGTCCGTTCAGCTGCAGCTGACACTGTGTCGTGGCCTTTATGTTCGTCCACAGAGCAGAGATAACAGATACACTGCTGATCAGTACGGCAGAACATCTTCATCACCTCATCATGACGACAGCAGACTTTCTCCTGGAGCTTCTTGGAGGGCTCCACCAGCTTGTGTTTCTTTAATGGAGCCACATCATAATGAGGCTGGAGGTGATTATCACAGTAAGATACCATACAGACCAGACAGGACTTGAGGGCTTTCAGTTTTCTCCCAGTGCAGACGTCACAGGCCACATCTTCAGGTCCAGCGTAGCAGTGATCAGCAGGAGCAGCTTGGAGTCCAGTCTTCTTCAGTTCCTCAACTAAAGCTGCTAACATGGTGTTTTTCTCCAGCACAGGCCTCTGGTTAAAGGCTTTTCTACACTGAGGGCAGCTGTAGATTTCCTTCTCATCCTCTTCATCCCAGTGGGTGTTAATACAGTTCATACAGTAGCTGTGTCCACAGGGAATAGTCACCGGATCCTTCAGTAGATCCAGACATATTGAACAGCAAATTATGTCTCGGTCGAGCTGAACTCCTTTCTGCGCCATTTCACCTTAGTGACAGTGACTGTCTGAGTTGCACTTCATCAAAACTGAACCTACTTTGAACTCTGAATGGGGCCTGACAGCTCACCCATGTTGGTTCCACCCATATTCAAATATAGATCTGAAGGGGTGTGGAGTGGAGCTGGCATTGTTTGAGAGCGGGTAATCAAGCTTTGCTACATTCCAGGATGAAGACGGTAATTAATTAATTAATTGTGAATGATGAACAAACTTTAACAACTTAAAGGTGCAGTGTGTAATATGACATCATCAAGTGGTACAATTCTAGTTCACAACATTTCGTCTCTCTGTGGCTCCCGTTCAGAGAAGCAACAGAAAATCTTCAAGAACATTCCAACTGGTAGTTCTGATGGACACAGTGTGGCCAACTGTTCCATTCTGTGCTTCTGTAGAGCTGAAGACATTCCAACTATGACGCTTCCAAAATGGTTGTGCCCATGCCTCGGTCCATGGTATGGAGAAATACGGAGATATATGAGACCCTTTCTAAGGGAAAAAATAATAATTCAAAAAATAATCAGCTATCATGCACTAAATTAAACAAATTTATGGATATTATAATAATTTTCTACCACGTCTGCTATGAAAAAAATCCCAAAATTCTACACACTGCAGGTTTAAGCAGCTACGCTCAGATCATACCAGTAAGGATTTAATGATTATCAATACTATTTATCACAAAAAAGCATCAATGTTAAAAAAAAAACCGTCTTACACAAATCAAACTCTTGGGGTAATTTCATTGCATTGTTTAAATGTTTCTGGGTTAAATCGCTATAAGCACTGGGTAAGAGAGTTATCAGCAGCTGCCATTAAAACCATCCTTACACAAATCAAAAACACTTTATGTAAGTCAATAAAGGATTAATAAGTTAAATGCAGTAGATTATTCGCCTCAAAATAAGGGCAGAGCATTAATAAACAAATGCAAACTACAGAAACAATAATTAGTATTTTAGTAACATCTTGAAATAACAAACAATGAAAGCAATATTTTAACTTTGTTTCTCTTCAGAGGTGAATCAGCCCAGGTAGATTGAGACCCGCCCAGGTAGATCAACACGTATTCCATTTTTTTTTTTATGTTATTGTTTTTAAAGTGTTAAGGTTAAAGTTATCATACAAGGGAACGTTAGTAGTGAGCAGCAGCAGAGGGAGAATGATGTTAACTGTTAATTTTTAAAAACTTGCAGCCTTCTTAAATCCTGTTTCAAGCTGAGACATAGAGACACTTGATAGATAATTTTAATAATGTTTAAATGTTTGTTATAGCCTTAAAAAATAAATAAAGAGATAGTCTATATTTAAGAATATGAATAAAATATGTTAGATTATTTTGGAAGCGCCCTGAAAACAGCTTAGCTACCAAAACGTTTGTATCTAATGTTTAAAAAAAAACTGGACTCACACATTCAGACTGACAAACAGTTTCATTCTTTCAGCCATGAAGCCCATTGATATTCAGCTAAAAGAACGTGCCAGGAAGATGAAGAGAGCCAAATAGCACATGTTCATAGTCTGTTTTGTTTTTAATATTTAAATAGGTATTCCTTTCTAAATTATTTAACGTTATTGACTCATTGTTTATCAATAAATATTACATAATAATTTGTTGAAATAATTAATTACATAACACCAGGGTTTTTCCTGGCTCAGAATGGGCCTTTGGGGGGTGACAACAGGGAACAACTTCTTTGGGGTCGCGACTGCAACAGTAAAGGGGAAAAGTTTGTGAATTTTAAGAGCAGTATGGGGTTGAGAAGGGGAGTTTCAATGATAGTTTTATTACGATTATTTTGTGTTCATGATGGAGGGAACAGTAATATAAATTGAAATGCAATGAATCGCCCAGCACTACAGGAAGGATGACTTGTATTGGGCTGAACTAGAAACACATTTGGAGAAGTTTTAAATAGCGTAATATATTCACAATTTTTATGATTTAGGCAGCTGGAGATTTTCCTTTGGGGGAAGCATAGAACCACTTTGGGGGGCGCCAAAAATTTCTCTATGCAGGAAAAACCCTGAACACACTGCACCCTCATACAAGTAAATTCTCAACCTGTGAGCAATACTGTACATCGTATTGGATCCACCTGCAAACATGTCCTAACTAAACTTTAGACAAACTGAGTTGGGGAGCTTCAGGTTCACAGGATGATGGCGCCATCTTGTGTTGTGCATCAGATATCAAATGTTGACTTGTTGGTGGCTGCAGTAATGATGGTCCCACTGTCTTCCAAATCAACAGTAGAACTCATTAGCTGGAAGAGTTTAACTTGTATATACTCTATGGGCCAGTTTCACAGACATGGATTAAGCCTAGTCCTGGACTAAATGGAATTTTGAATGGGGGATGTCCATTGCAGGGTTCGACATAACGTATAGCCCTATGGCCCGGGGCCAGTAAAATCATATGCAGGGCAAGTTGATTGGCCAGTCACTGTCCCGCCCGGGCCAGTGACTGGCCAATCACAGTTCAGTATCTTTTTGTAGACTACATCATGGTTCATTGAAATGCGCGTTGAGAGTCGGAATGAAAGCAGTGTTTATTTAAGACTCAATATAATAAACCTAATATAAAATATATTTTTTTAATGAAAGGCCAGTGGACAACCGACAGGCGGAGCAACAAGCGGGTGCACTCTCGCTCCGTTGGCAGAGCTGCCTACCGTCCGCCTGCTAGTCGACAAATCAATCGACTTACTTTGCCCCCTTTCTTTCTTCCCACAGCAGAGGTTGAGGTGCAGAAAATGATAACTGCGCTTTTCCTTTATGTGCCGCCGTAATGTTGCAGTATTTGCATCCAAGCCCCAATGGTAATACAAATGAGAGGCTTTATTTAAACGCTGTGAATGCGTCTCCGGTGATTGTGTCGGTTGTAGACAGAAACGAACGGAGGGACTCCGCTCACTGTACAGTTCCTATAGTCGCGCAGTTTGGCACTGTGTTTTCAGGCTCGAGACATTCAATCAGATCGCGGAAGTCTTTCCCATTGAAATCGCTAATGGGGATAATATCCCCGGTTATTATTTTAGCCACAAACCACAGTTCATCTGCGCGGCGGCTCACTCGCTGGCGAGATCACACGGTGAAACGCTGCTGTGATCGGACGAAGGCATTGTGTGTTTCTAAGGTGATTTAACGTCATAGTCTTAGACGAGCGTTTAACTTATGCTGCATATTTTGCACTGCATTGTTTTTTCAATCAATAGTTTGAAAAAATGGTCCCACACCGGACTCTTATGTGAAGCTGACACTTCATGGAGAAGTGACACTCCTGCAGCGCGCTCAATCTCCCATTTAAAAAAAACGGCATAACCCACTGATTTTCGGATTTCTATTCTATTTTTAAAGTCAACTTGAGCGCAAGTGGAAAACCGGTCATTCGGTCGACACATTCACATCCCTAATGCATATAGAGAAAGTAATAAAAACAGCCTACCACACCACAGAGAATGATCAGACCTTCATCTCTTATTTATTTTTTAAGTTTGAACATGACTTCTGCAGGTGAACTATTCATTAAACTGCCCAAATTCAAGAATAAAAACAATCATCAAACTACTGGACTTTAAAATACTGGCCCACTCTTTCAACATACTTTCAGTTGTAGGCTTCATATTCAATATGTTTGCCTGGTTTTATATTATGTGTATGAGCAATATCAACATTTCATATAATTAACTAAAAGAAAAATAACCAAATCTAAAGGGAATATCTATACTGTTACAGTACAGTATAGATATTCCCTTTAGATATGGTTATTTTTCTAATACAGGTATTAAAATTATTGACACTAAATTATAAAGAAAAAAAAGTGTGTGCAGGGCCAGTGAAAATATACAAGGGGCCAGTAAAACTCGGATCCAATGGCCCGGCGGGCCAGTAGGAAAAAAAAGTTATGTTGAACCCTGCATTGAAAGTACAATTTAGTCCAGAACTAGGCTTAATCCATGTCTGCGAAACCGGCCCTCAGTGTCTTTTGTTGAGTTTATGTGTACTGATGTATATGTTTGTTATGTAGGCCGATGCGTATGTATGTGGTTGTACATATATATATATATTTTTGTTCTTTTATTTAAATTGTTTGCATAAAAAAACGTGTAGGATGTTGTAAATGTAGATAAGTAACTGAGATTAATATATGAACCTACAATAAAGTATAAAAAAGTGTAAGTGCTTTAAAAAGTTTTTTATGACTATATTTTACTTTTTAGGGTTAAATCTTTTTCTCTCTCACTTTAGACCAAATATTTAACATGTTTTGTGATTTTAGCCCTTTAAATACCAGTTATTTTACACTGTGTCACTGTTAGTCATTTTCCATGTAATAAATGTGGGGTGCTCAGGGATTATTTTGGAAATATCAAAAATAAGCAACAACATAGATTTTTTTTTAAATATTATTAGTTTTTGTGCAGGGTCATATTTAAATAGGCCTATAGGACCCTTTAAACCCAGTGTGTTAGAATTCAGAGCCCACACCATGAATTAACAGCCCATCAATGGATAGATATAAAACAAACACACTGTGGTCAGTCTCATTTGTTTTACTACGAATTTATTTTGTAATATAATCACACCATTGTTACCAAAAAGGGTGACCCAACTCGCATCGAACACAGTACACAGTAGAAATGTGCACATATCAAGAAATGACAACTCAAAATGTTCATGAATACAGTCTGATCCCACGTTATGTCAGTCAACAGATGACGTAAAAGCGATTCGGCAGTGTCAAATGTACATGTTTTTCTGCCACACACAAACCTGCAGCGTCTTCATGCTTTTGACACCAGCTCACAAAATTCTGCGGTGGCTCTGCTTCTGCAATCAAACCTAAGTCCAGCATAGAGGGGACTCCCTGTGAACGTAGTCTGCAGTTTGTAGATGAGCGTCAGGACGTTTTCACAGACGCCGTAGAATGACAGCACACCAGCACTGCGATCCAGGTACACGCCCACTCTCGTTGTAGGAGGTCCCGTCAGGTTCATTTTAGCGGTGCCGGTTATGAAATTATAAACGCCCCCGCTGGTGCAAGACAATGCCCATGAATTGGGGCTGTAACCGAAACCTACAGCCCCTGGACGAATTACCCTCTTCTCGGTCACGGCTAATACCACTCGGAAATGGTTCATCTCCACCTCCCAGTAACAGCGCGCAGGCAAACTTTGTGCACTCTGGACTTGACGCCATGTAAAGAACCGGTCCCGATGGGGAGGGTAGGCGTGGCGTTTTTTCCCCAGCGTGGCCCTTCTGTTCTCGTCGGATAACAACAGTTGCTTCTGTGCCGTGTTCGGATCCAGTGTGATTTGGAAAAAATGTGGTATGAAGTCAGCTCTGGCCTCAGTTTGTTGCGGTGGTGGCGGTTGGATGTCCACAGCAGTATCGGGCAGTGAGGTTTCTCTCAGAACATCCTCAACTTTTTCTCTGACCGCCGTTACAGACGCCGTCAGTTCCTCAAAGTAGAGCAGATGTTGGTGTTCGGAGCTAGATGGGTCCGAAGAGGCGCCGTTTGGTGTAGACGGGGAGTCATTTCGTTGCCCTAGTTCTACGAGTTGCCTCTTCCTCCATGATATTACATTCTTGATCTCTGTGAGCGACGTCTCCACATTCTCTTGAAGTTCTCTCAATCGACACAACGCGACCTCTTGCTTGGATCTGACCCGTTGCGTGACGTCAGCGCTTCTCGCTTGCAGGAGACGAATCAGCTCGGCAAAGGTGTTTTCGCTGTCCACAACTGCCTTGTCAGCGGAGCAGTTAACAGTCGCCGTTTCCCGTTCAAGCAGCTCCAAGGCTGTAGTTAGTTTCTGGAATTGTGCCTTTCCCTTCCTTAGTTCCACCTCGTACCCCTTTATCTTCTTTATCTTGTGCGCCCAGTCCCCTTTTGGCATTGTGAGTGTCGTGGTAAGGTTTACTCAAACAGGAACGAAAAAGTCTGTGCGCTCCGGTGTGCTCCAATCCAATATCACCTCGGCTTCTTTGGCTCGCGCAGCTCTTCGCTTTGGCTATACCACATGTTGGGTTGCTACAGCCACCTATCCACAAGCCCGTGGGGAGGGAACAAGGAAGTGAATGGAGCCCGCGGATTGGCCCGTTCCGTTTGTAAGAGCGGGAGGATGTGACGCATACCATCAGAAAGGGTTTTTTTTTCTCTTAAAGGGGCAGTGCAAGTTTCACTGCCTTTGAATCGGAATAGTTTTATTGGCAGTGCACAGGTTACAACCAGTGTTGGGAATAACGCCGTTTAAAAGAACGGCGTTACGTAACGCCATTCTTTTTTCAGTAACGGGGTAATCTAACTAATTACTTTTTCCGCCGTTACACCGCCGTTATCGTTACTGAACGTTAAATGCGGTGCGTTACTTTGAATTGATTGAATAAACGGTGTAATCCGAACGCACCCCTGGCTCCATACTACACAAACTGCTAGTGAGGAGACCGGTGTGTGGATGACATTAGAACTGTCAGTTAGCGCCGTCACGTCAGCGCCTGTTTAGTGAAGTTTCTTTTTCTTTTTCTCTCTGTTGTGTGAGCTACGAGCGTGCACGTTGGCGCAGTAACCACCTATCAATCCACGATTGAAACGTGCTCTCCCTGAGTTTGTTTGCATCGCCCTTGTGAGTAAATGCATTGAGTTTCCCGATCTCTATAAATTATAATTTATGCACGCTATTAAACGGACGTGATTCGCCGGTTGCAACAGCTGTTTAGCGTGTCATCACGAGCCGAATATTGCTATTGTTCTTTTCCTGGGATCTGTATGCTGCTGTGCTTGTTAAAGAAGGAAATAAACAGCGGATACATCCTTACTCCTCCTCTCATCGTCTCATGCTTCATAGTCTGACGTTTTTGGCCTGAAGTGGTGTTTTAGCTGACACCCCTGAAGTGAATCCAGTGATATAGCAGATCAGCACGGTACATTCAGCAGTTTCCTCTACTACTTTTGTTGAGAACAAAATACTGCAGGTGCAGGATAAACCTCTTGCTGTCTGTTGATGTGCAATACATATTGAAGGTGATGTAGCTTACAAGTAGGCCTACCTGTCTGTTCTACTCATTTCAACTGACTTGTGAAAACTGCTCAGAAAAATCAAAATTTTGACATATAGCAACTTTTTTTTTACAGTAGGCTAACGCAAATAGTTACTTTCCCTGGTAACTAGTTACTTCTATTATAAAGTAATTCAGTTAGTAACTCAGTTACTTTTCGGAACAAGTAGTGAGTAACTATAACTAATTACTTTTTTAAAGTAACGTTCCCAACACTGGTTACAACACAATTTAGAGAACAAACTTCTAAATGTCATTATAGAGTGCAATTGCCCGTTGGTTTTACTCAACACAAAACAATAAATATCATGAATCTAAATCTGTAAACAGGCTGAATAAAACACGATTAAAGCATCGATCAGAGGGGTTCCTGTCTCATTTTTATATTCTCACTGGAAGAGCAGCATTCTCTTTATGGATACAAACACTACTGTGTGTATTTATATGGCACATTTTAAACTGTGGTTGGAAAAGTCCTTTACAGGAGACAAAGAGTAAATGCAAGATACATAATATGGACACAAAGTTTACAAACCAAAAAAATAACCAGAAAATCAAGAAAAAATATTACAAAAGCATGTTGTTTGATAACACTAAACTTTAACCCCTACTCGTTACAATTCATAAACAATACACACTTTTATACAAAACATATCTTTACCGTTGTTGTAAGAAGATATCAGGCTTCATTTTGAAGTGTGGTTTAAATCACGTCTTAAAATGTGCATTGATTTGAGGCTTCTATAAAAGTTGCACGAACGCCAGTGATGCACTTTTAACGTATTTCCGCTCAGGCAGGGGGCAGCAGTTGAGTAGGAGGTCCCTAAAGTGGACAAGAGTCACATTGGTGTTTCCACTACCAAATGAATGCAGACACAACGGTCACAACGGACGTAAACCACCTCCGAATGTGGTTTTTGTGATCCGATCTCAATGCATCTTGAGAGTGTTTTCACCTGTAGTTAAAGCTTTATTCATGTGATCCGATTACAAAAGTCAGATGTTAATGCCAAGTGGAAACGGGGTCTCAGACTTTGCAAAGGATGTGTCTGAATACAAAGGCCAAAATACAACCCAACCCCAATCTCCATCAACTAGCTACACCCTTGAATATTCATTGTAAATGGTAGTTTCACATCTCCTCTCAAAGGCCTGTTAATCTCTTCCCATTCAGCCTTTAGTCATGGCTATGATTTAGTCCACATTGAACATGGATCTTTTTCAACCTGGAAGATAAATTTCCACACCTTAATGTTGGTTGAATTGTATAAAAGATTGTATTTACATTTATAGCAGACCTAAGTGAAAAACCGCTCACAACAAAATAAACTTATTATGAATGTTTCGTCTGCATTAAAATCCATAAAGTGAACACAGGGAGGAAAATCATTGTTGTCGTCTATAGTTTATTGTTGGTGGAATATTGTGAACACCCAACCAACCCCCCAACCTCTCTCTCTCTCTCTCTCACACAAACACACACACACACACACACACACACACACACACACACACACACACACACACACACACCCTGCAATGACAGGCCATTAGTGAAAGCACTCTTGTTAACACATTAGGCAAGAATTCACACAAAAATTAGACACATTTGAAAAGACAGAAACAGGATTGTTTTAAAAAATTATTTTGAGCAACAGACTTAAATTCTCCCTGACTCTAGATTTCTGTAAAGCTGAGATGGAGCGGTGACTCCTCGTCTCTGGCGTGGTGGATAATAAGCAAAGCGGTAGATTCTCTTTAGCCTGTATGGCGTATTTATTCTCTTGAATACATGACTGACTACTGTCCAGTCAGTTCAACAATAATATACAACGTGACAATTTCCCTGTCTGTAAATTAAGCACGTTGAACCAAATCTCATTCAATTTTCCAGGCCATGTTATCTTATCTCATTTCTCATTTAAAGACAATGCTCACTTTTGCTTTTAGTGGGTAAATACTTCATGAGATCTCTGGTTTTGGAGACCGATCCAGTTTTCAGATTTTAAAATTAAAATTCAGTTTTATTTCATTTTTAATGATTACCACAGTTCAAATACAATTGATGGCAATAGATTAACTAATAACTGCTGTTGATGTAATACAAATTGTTTTGACTCCAAGTATTTATAATCGTAATGTTATTTTGTGTTAAAGATCAATTACAATTTTTAGCAGTCACTACAGTTTCAATCTTTATCATACATTATACTATTGCATCCACCTGAAACATGTCCTAACCAAACTTTAGACAACCTCAACTGGGGAGCTTTAAGTTAGTAGGGTGTTGGCGCCATCTTGTGTTGTGAATCGGATATCAGTTGTTTACCTTCTGGTGGCTGCAGTCATGAGGATGGTCCCACTGTCTTCCAAATCAACAGTAGAACTCATTAGCTTGAAGAGTTTAACTTATAAAAATGTGTCTTTTCACATATATATTGTTATTTGTTCTTTTATTTAAATTGTTTGCATAAAAAAAACGTGTAGGATGTTGTAAATGTAAATAAATAACTCAGATTAATATATGAACCTGCCATAAAGTATTTAAAAAAAAACAGTAGAACTCATATGGGGCAAATCGTTATTAAATGCAGGGCTGTAGGTTTGTATGTAAGTGTTGATCTGTCTGAGCCACTTCAGGGCAGTTTCAAACTTTCAGGGTTGTTTGCAAGAACCGCAGTTAAAGTTTCTCCGAGTAGCTACATACATTAAGCCCATCTCAGCATTTTGTAAAACCTGTATTTTGACTCTCTGAACCTTTCCTGTTCCTTTAAACTCTTTTAATCCATTTCTAACCTTAGCTGTGAACCCAGGTCTGCGTTCGAAAAGCCTAACTAACATCCTCCTTCCTACATGTATATACTCCATACTGTCTACTTAACGATCGATTGTGTATGCGAGGTTCGTCGGACCGTTTACACTGAAGTATACAGAAGCAATACATTTATTTTTTTAAACTTTCATGCCAATTGAAAAGACTCAATGCATTGTGGGGCGGTTGAGTAGGAAATGTATCGTATCGATCCGTACACAAAATCTTCCCGGAAGTAAGTAGTACTCATCCGGGCATTTCTCGCCTACACAAACTCACATACTCAAATTGACGTCAAAATGATTATGAGTAGGATGAGTAGTATGGCTTTTCGAACACAGCCCAGGTCGATCATTGATATAACTCACCAGTCCTTACTGAAGCTGATGTATGACGTCACAGCCACTGTTACATTGTGACCCTTTGGAGGGGGCCTAACCCTAGGTTGAGAATCACTGGATACCTTATTGTTTATAACACAGTTCAAATGCGCTCCATACATATTTGTCCAAACAGATTATTGAACATGTAAGATTTTCTTGTTTTCCCTAAACACATTTTGGAACTAAAAAATGTCTAATAGGTCTATAACCGTTGCCCTCTTCCAAAAAGTGCTTTAAAAATGTTTTATGACTATATTTTCCCATACTTTTTAGGGTTAAATCTTTTTTTTAGTCCTGATCATAACTACCAACTATTTAAAATGTTTTGTGATTTTAGCCCTTTAAATACTAGTTATTTTACATGGTGTCACTGCAAGTCATTATCCATATAATACATTTGGGGCACTCAGGGATTTTTTAAAAATCAGTCTTGGAAATATCAAAAATAACAACAGATTTTTTTTAAATATAATTAGTTTTTGTGCAGGGTCATATTTAAATATAGGACCCTTTAAACCCAGTGTGTTAGAATTCAGAGCCCACACCATGAATTAACAGCCCATCAATGGATAGATATAAAACAAACACACTGTGGTCGGTTTCATTTGTTTTACTACGAATTGATTTTGTATATCACACCATTGTAACCAAAAAGGGTGACCCAACTTGCATTGAATACAGACAGTACACAGTAGAAATGTGCACATATCAAGAAATGACAACTCAAAATGTTCATGAATACAGTCTGATCTAGAGCTGCAACGATTAATCGACGAATCGATTATTAATCGATTATTAAAATAATCGGCAACTATTTTGATAATCGATTAATCGTTTCGAGTAATTTTTTAATAAAAAATTTCCAAATTCTCTGATTTCAGCTTCTCAAATGTGAATATTTTCTGGTTTCTTTAATCCTATTATGACAGTAAACTGATATATATGTGTGTTTTGGACATGATAATACATTTGAGGACGTCAACATGGGCTTTGGAAAATTGATCAACATTATTCACCATTTACTGACATTGTATGGACCAAAACACTAATCGATTAATAATCGATTAATCGAGAAAATAATCGACAGATTAATCGATTATCAAAATAATCGTTAGTTGCAGCCCTATGATCCCACGTTATGTCAGTCAACAGATGACGTAATAGGGATTCAGCAGTGTCAAATGTAGCCTACATGTTTTTCTGCCACACACAAACAGACAGCGTCTTGATGCTTTTTACACCAGCTCACAAAACTCTGCGGTGGCTCTGTTGCTGTTAACAAACCTAAGTCCAGCATAGAGGGGATTCTCTGTGAACGTAGTCTGCAGTTTGTAGATGAGCGTCAGGACGTTTTCAGAGACGCCGTAGAATGACAGCACACCTGCACTGCGATCCAGGTACACGCCCACTCTCGTTGTAGGAGGTCCCGTAAGGGTTATTTTAGCGGCGCCGGTCATGAATTTATAAACCCCATCCCATTTGCAAGACAATGCCCATGAATTTGGGTAGTAACCGAATACAGTCCCTTCCCGAACGACACTCTTCTCGGTCACGGCTATTATGATCACTCGTTCGTTCAGCTCCACCTCCCAGTAACAGCGCGCAGGCAAACTTTGTGCACTCAGGACTTGACGGCACGCAAAGAACCGGTCCGGATGGTCAGGGTAGACGTTGCCTTCGTTCGTGGTCTGCGAGGCCCTTCTGTTCTCCTTGGATAACAACAGGTGCTTCTCGGCTGTGTTCGGATCCAGTGTGATTTGGAAAAAATGCGGTAAGTAGTCAGCTCTGCCACCACCAACCGGTGGTGGCGGTTGGATGTCCAAAGCAGTACGGGACAGTGAATCCTTCACTTCTTCTTCCCTGTCTGTATCTGTGTCATTGTCCGGCAGTGAGGTTTCCCTCAGAACATCCTCAACTTTTTCCCTGACCGCCGTTACAGACGCCGTCACGTCCTCAAAGTAAAGCAGATGTTGGTGTTCGGAGCTGGATGGGTCCGAAGAGGCGCCGCCGTTTGGTGTAGACGGGGATTCATTCCGTTGCAAGAAGCTGTCATCCCCTAGTTCTAAAAGTTTCTTCTTCTTCCATGATATTAAACTCTTGTTCTTTGTGAGCAACTTCTCCACATTCTCTTGAAGTTCTCTCAGTCGACACAACGCGACCTGTTGCTTGGATCTGACCCGTTGCGTGACGTCAGCGCTTCTCGCTTGCAGGAGACGAACCAGCTCGGCAAAGGTGTTTTCGCTGTCCACAACTGCCTTGTCGGCGGAGCGGTTAACAGTCGCCGTTTCCCGTTCAAGCAGCTCCAAGGCTGTAGTGAGGTTATGGATTTTTGCCTTTCCCTTCCTTAGTCCCGACACGTACTCCTTTATCCTGTACGCCCTGTCCCCTTTTGGCATTATGAGTATCGTGGTAAGGTTTACTCAAACAGGAACGAAAAAGTATGTGCGCTCCGGTGTGCTCCACTCAAATATCACCTCGGCTCGTGCAGCTCTTTGCTATAGGCTTTACCACGTGTTGCTACCGCCACCTATCCACAAGCGCGTGGGGAGGGAACAAGGAAGTGAATGGAGCCCGCTGATTGCTGATTGGCCCGTTCCGTTTGTAAGAGCGGGAGGATGTGACGCATACCATCAGGAAGGGGTTTTTTTTCTCTTAAAGGGGCAGTGCAAGTTTCACTGCTTTTTCCAGAGTCGGAATAGTTTTATTGTCAGTGCACACTTAACAACACAATATAGCAGCAATCCTTAAGGTGCACCGTGCACAATATGGACAGCGTATAGGGTACATAACTATAACCAATAAACATGTAACTAAATATATATTTAAAGAAGAAAAAGTCCTCCATTTTAAGTTGGAAACAAATGCAGTGGTTATTGTCTCTGTCTCATTCAAAGTGTATACCAAAAATTCAAAGTAAGAAAATCAAGAAAAATATTACAAAAGCATGTGGTTTGATTACACTACACTTTAACCACCACTTCTTACAATACATAAACAATGCATACACTTTTATACAAAACATATCTTTACTGTTGTTGTAAAAAGATATGAGGCTTTATTTTGAAGTGGGTTTAAGTCACGTCTTAGAATGTGCATTGATTTAAACTCTCAGACTACTTTGGAGGGGGGGGGGGGGGGGTGTCTGAATTCAAAGGCCAAAATACAACACAGCCCCAATCTCCATCAACTAGCTACCTCCTTGAATATTCATTTCTGTAAATAGTGGTTTCACATCTCCTCTCAAAGGCCTGTTAATCTCTTCCCATTCAGCCTTTAGTCATGGCTATGATTTAGTCCACATTTAACATGGATCTTTTTCAACCTGTAAAAAGATTACAACTCCTTAATGTTGGTTGAATTGTATAAACAATGTTATGTACATGTTTAGCAGACCTTTAGGCTAATCTAAGTGAAAAACAGCTCACAACAAATTAAACTTTTAAAGAACGGTACAGCTGCATTTAAATCCACATAGTTAACACAGGGAGGATAACCATTGTTGTCGTCTAGTTTATAGTTGGTGGTATCCCCAACCTCTCACGCACGCACGCACACACACGCACACACACACACACACACACACACACACACACCCTGCAATGCAAAGACAGGCCATTAGCACAAGTACTCTTGCTAACACGTTATGCAAGAATTCACACGAGAATAAAGCACATTTGGAAATACAGAGACAGGATTGTTTTGACAATCTATTGTGAGCAACAGACTTAAATTCTCCCTGACTCTAGATTTCCTTGACTGTAAATTAAGCGCTATGAACCAAATCTCTTTCAATTTGCCAGGCCATTTATGTTCATATTGTTAAACAGTAGAAAAAGCTTTGTGAATGCACTAGACATAGTAAAACACAACATATGTCGATCTGAATAAATGTCTCTTTTGCACATTTGAAACGGACTGTGGATTCAAATACCGGAGTTTATAAAATTAATGAGGAGAAATTTAAAAAGTTTGAACAACAACAAATAAGAAATTAAATGTGCCCAACAAAACTGGGGAATTAGTTTTTTTCTTACAGATATTTTTTTTCTTCTCTCATATGCCTATTGTATAATCAATGGAACCAAGTCTTATGAAAGTCATTAATATAGAATAAAGTAGATCAGAATAAAGACCGTAAGGAGCATTTTAGGATGCTGCTACATAAGCATAATGGAGAATGTATGTCAGAGCAATACTGGTTGCAATGACTGAACTACCACTAGGGGGCGTGAGAGTTCCACTGAAACATGACCAATGTGGGGAAATCTATGTGTTGATCTGGTTCTCATTCACAAATCAAATATCCAGTTTGTTTTAGAATTCATTTTTAATAACTTACAATTCTGTTTTCTGTGTAAAAATCGGAGAGTCATTTGTAACTGTATCAATATTATATATTGTGTTTCCCATGCGTGACATCACACATGGTAACATGTATTGTAGTGTTAGGATTAAAAGGACAGCTAGGCCCAGGGAAGACTGAGGAAAGAAAAACCTCATTCATTATATTATATCTAGCGATTTTATAATGATAGAACGCTGGTTCCGTATGGGTGAAGTATTCCTTTAAGCTCAGACGGACGGTAGAGAATGTTCTCTTGTGCCCGTGCATGGAGACCAGTTTGTTTCATGTGTCAAATCATTCATGGTGGAAGGTTCCGGAGTGTCTGGGCACGGCAGCGGTCTGCTCAGTGTTTCATGTTGCCCCTACAAAGCAAAACAAGTGCCCCAGCAGTGTTCCTATTCCAGTGCTGAATGTCATAACAGGAAAAGTGGGACTGGAGTCTGCAAAGAGCTCCTGTATTCTGTTAAAAGTTAGGCGTTCTGGTGGCGTAGTGGATAGAGCGTGTACCATATTGGCTCTGGACTTAGTTGCAGTGGTCGAGGGTTCAAATCCGACCCGTGGACCTTTACTGCAGGTCATCCCCCTTCTCGCTCTCTCTGTCTCCCCATTTCAACTCTCTACTGACAAATAAAAAGCTTGAAAATGCCAAAAAATATGCTGCTCATCAACATAGTGAACTTATGCTTTATGTCCCACAAGCCCAGTCTAAGCTGGGAAAGACAGCTTTTAGCTTCAGTGCCCCTGACTCCTGGAACAACTTACAGCTAAAAATTAAACTAAATACATTCATATCCTTTGGCCAATTTAAACAGACTATCTTGGATCTGCCAAACTCTACTTGTAACTGTTTTAATTAGGCTATATTGTACTTTATTCCTTTTAATTGCTGCCACTCTTCACCACTTTGTAAATGTTTCAATTGTTTTTTTTCTCTTCTCTTCACTTGTTGTGTATTTGATGTATTGCATTGAATATTTTGTATGTATTGTTGTTTTGAATTTGTTTTGACTCGACGTCATTGAAAATGAGGGTCACCCCTCAATTGGTCTCTCGAGGATAAATAAAAGTTAAATGAAAATGAAATGAATTTATTTTTCTATTTAATTTTTAGAAATAGTTTTGTGTTATTTGCTTTTGTTTTATTGCCATTTATTTTTTTATATAGCCTACATTTAACATTTTTGATATTGTGGAAAGACTTGAGGCAGTGGTGGTGGATGATGCCATCTTTAGTAACTAGCTTCTTGTCCCTGAAGGCCACCGTAGCTTCTGTAAATTCTCCTAAAGGGACGGGTTAGCAAGGGAGCGTTGCAAACTAGAATCCCACCACGAGATTGACATCAAATACTCTGATATTACACACCCCATCTTTGAGTATAAAAAACAGTACAGAAAAGGAAACTTACATTTTTTTCTATCAAATGTAAAATGGGAACCAAAGCTGCAGCTCTTTGCTACATACGTTTTTTTATCTGAAGAAAGACTGATAAGACTATTGGAGAAATACTTACAGCTAGTTGCTGTGGCTTCAACTCATTCTTCTAGACACTGTATGAAGATGTGGCTTGAACCTCTTGGCTTCTTTGCCCCAAAGTGAAATCTTCCCGGATTGTTTTATTGAAAACTACTAGAAGTTCTCTGTCTGCTCTTCTCATAACTTCTGGGTCACAATGTTGGATCAGAACACACAGAGAAAGCATTATGCAGGTAAGAACTGACTTCATACCTACAGTCAATAAGGTTCTGTTTTCAAGGAAACTCTGGCCCAGAAGTGCCTGTAATGACATTTACGGCCACTAGAAAGGCTGGATTACACCTTTGAGTATATCAAATGTCAAATGTATATTGGGAACCGAAGCTGCAGCTCTTTTCCACATCACACACACACACACACACACACACACACACACACACACACACACATACACAAACACACAACTAGTCGCCCATGGCTTCAACTCATTCTTCTAAACACTGTATGAAGATGTGGCTTGAACCTCTCGGGTCCTTTGCCTATAAAATGAAATCTTCCCAGATCGTTTCATTAAAACTAAGCAGGCGCTGCTGATACTATTGTAGCTGCAGGGGCCGACAATAAGTTGTGTGAGACGGGCTCGATCTTAACCAACTGTGGCCATAAAAACAGGTTTCTTGTTTTCCCATAAATATATCAGAGGTGGTGGTACTGTTAATGAAAAATGTATCTTTCATAGTTGCAGTCAAGCGAGGGAAAAACAGTTTTCCACTGCCTCACTCACTACTGATTTTCAAAGTCGAATCCATGACAGAGAGAAATTCTCAATGGGAAAGCTGTTTTGTTACTTCTTTACAACCAGAAATCTTTCTTTCTTGCCAGTTAACTTTTTTGTACCAACTTTACAACCAAGAACGCCAACGGGTCTGAGGGAAAAGGGCATTAAAAAAGAAAAAGAAATTAAGCTGACCCAAAATTGGATAAACTAATTAGTAATTCATATTCAAAAACACAAGGATATATTTTTTATATATTGTTATAATATTATTTATATTTTACATCATTTATGATCATCAGAAGAAAAATTAAACAGTTTCAGAAGTATTTAAAAGTTCCTCGTAGCACCTTTAAATTAGGATTATGATAAGATCTGATAATGAATATTTCGGACTACACTGCATGTGGTCGTAGCATGGAATACTTTTTATTTATTCGTATTTTTATCCCGTTATGTCGGTATGTAAAATTAAAAAATGTACACTCATGCCTGAAATTTTTCATACCCCTGGCAAATTTAGACTTAAAGTTACATTTATTCAACCAGCAAATTTTTTCTTGATTGGAAATGACACAGGCTTCTCCCAGAAGATAATGAGACGATGGACAAGAGGCATCATTGTGGAAAAAATATTGTTCAGCTTTTACATACATTTGAACAAAAAGTGGAATGTCCAAACTATATTATATCTGGTATAATCTATCTAGTAACTCTGACAGGAAGTCATTACTTGTTTTATCTCTAGTGACTTTATCAGATGAATAAGATTTCAGACGTGAAAAATAATTATGTACAGGAAAATGTCGGAGCGCAGACACCTTCTTATCAAACCGTCCATCTCCTTTTTTTATCTTAATCCAGCTGTTCCGATGTGGAAAGTTATTAAATCGTAAAGGTCGCTCAAGTCTGTTTCTATTAAGACATATAAGGACAGATAAAAGCTGTGTTCAGGATATTTTTTTTAATAAATACTAGACATTGCTATATTCTGGGCCCATTCAGGAGAAGGCACCACACTGATTTGGATGAAGGTTTAGCTGTTGTGCATTAGGAACATCCATTCACTGTCCATTCAACTTTTTCTCTGAGAAAGATACATCCGACTTTAATGTTTAAACTTTTGCGTGTTTTCTCAATATAATAAGGACTGTCCCTCACCTATGTTTTTTTTTTTTTAAGATATTTTTTTTTGGCATTTTCAAGCTTTATTAGACAGTACATAGTTGAAATGGGGAGACAGAGAGAGAGAGGGGGGATGACCTGCAGTAAAGGTCCACGGATCGGATTCAAACCCGCGACCACTGCAACAAAGGCCGGAGCCAATATGGTACACGCTCTATCCACTACGCCACCAAATCCGCCCGAGCTGTGTTATATAAAAAAACATATGTAATTGTACCACAAGAGAACGTGGAGTGAAACTAAACTGGTATTAGGACAACACTGATATGTAAAGTGCTTTACTTTGACATTCAGAAAATAAATTAACCGAAATAATGGAATAAGTATTTACATGTTTTTATTTTTTTTTATGAAACTCTCCCAAAAGGAAAAGGATTCATTGACCTAATGGCTATATGTGCCCTTCCAAAAAATACCCACTTAAACTATATTTATCTGTCATCCATTAGTCTGATTAATTCATGAGCAGCAAGACAAATGTACTCACTGGAATAAATGTAGATCAAATAAATATGTATTTATTCGTTGGTTTGTCCCAGTTTTAGTTACTTTGAGGAGATTGCAGTCTCAGTTTTGATAACATGCAAGAGCAAAAAGCCAGGACAATCTAATTATAGGCAACAAAACAAAATACCACACAGAAGCATCATCCATAATTTTTTTAAAGATTATTTTTTGGCATTTTCAAGCTTTATTAGATAGTACAGAGTTTGAAATGGGGAGACAGAGAGAGAGAGAGAGAGGGAGGGGGGATGACCTGCAGTAAAGGTCCACGGGTTGGACTTGAACTCGCGACCACTGCAACGAAGGCTGGAGCCAATATGGTACACGCTCTATCCACTACGCCACCGGAGCAATAATGGCTATGATTTTTAAGTAGGACGCTTTTTATATCTAAATATAAATCAGATTTGCTGAGGGTACACTGGTGTGGAGGGCTGCCAAGTAGGCAAACATCTAAATCCTAATTCCATATATCTATTATAAATACATAAATACTCATTCCAGACAGTGGCACTCACAGTAAACTCTGCTGCTCTCATTACAATAGTTTAAATATCAGAGAATTCCTTAATCCCATAAGAGATTACCATGATACGCTATAAATAACTGTAAATAAATTGGATTAATTTCAGATGAAACATTGTCTGATTAAAGAGCAAAGAAAAGTAAAATAAACTAATGCTATCAGTCAGTGCAGTTACATGCAGCCTCATAATCGGGTAAATAAACGAATAAGACTTCAACAGGACTTGTAAAATGCATGTAAACACCTTTATCCGATCTACTTCGCACACAAATCGGCATATTAACGGACAAGCGAAGTCTATTACCACCTGTTGAAAGGGCTACAGCGCCACCTAGCGTAGTGGAGTCAGCCATACTCCGGCCATTTGTAGAATATTTGAAAGGCCATGTATACTCAGACAAGTGACACGGTCCGTTCCAGTGGCCAATCCAATCTAGTTGTCCCATGTAACCGCACTGTGAGTATAAACCTTAATGTAAGCCTATTATGTTTAAAAACCTTAATACATGTAACAATGTCTGATGAGGAGATTTATTGTGCTTTGTTTGAAAAAAAAAAAAAAATAATCCAGGAAAGAGATATTGTACTAAAAGGATTGTTTCGTAGTTCCAAACTGACAGTAGTTTTTATTGAATATAATATAAAATTGTTAATTAATGACAAATGAAAACAAAGAACAATAACCAAATACTTTTACAGATGAGCTGACAGTCCAACTTCCTCGATTATTTATGACAATTTAGTAACCACAATGACATCAGGGGAAAATAAATATTGGTTTTAATTTTTTGCCATTTTCTTATTTCTTATTTTATTTATTTCTCTCTTTATATTTCCACTTTATTTTACATTTTTTATATTTTAATTGTACAGATGTTTAAATTTTTTTTCTCATAACTTTATTTTTTGAATTTTTAAAACACTTTTTATGTGTACATACTACATACATATATAAATCATAATTACACATTCAAAGTTTAGACATAACACAAAGAGCAAGCAATAAATAAGTAAATAAATAAATAAATGTCTCTGTCTCATATCTCCATAGCAGCACTTCCTGCCAGGAGTTACTAATTTGCTGTTAGGCACAACTGAGGGAGCTTCCATAATCGGGTCAAAAAAATATTTTTTTCATGTGTGACAGTGAGTGGTGATGTTAACCCGAGGACGTCAGTCAGGCGTGTGTGTGTGTGTGTGTGCGTGTGTGTGTGTGTGTGTGCGTGTTTGTGTGTGTGTGTGTGTGTGTGTGTTTGTGTGTGTTTGTGTGTGTTTGTGTGTGTGTGTGTGTGCGTGTTTGTGTTTGTGTGTGTGTGTGTTTGTGTGTGTGTGTGTGTGTGTTTATATGAATAGGCCTACATCTTGACTTTAACATGGGCTGACATAAAATTCCATCAGGCCTCACTGCAGTTTGAACATGGATTTCACATGTAGCAGTGAAATCCAAACAGTCGATTTTTCCATCTCTAGTGTTAGCAGCAATTTTCTTCAAACCATTGTCTGCCTCTCCATTTTACAAATGTTTAAACAAATCCCAGAATTATAGTATCAGTATGAAATTAAGACTATTTGAATGGGCAAATTATGTTTTTGTCAAGAATTAGTTCCACTATAAATTAACCTGCAAAACTTAAAGGTGCAGTGTGTAATATGACATCATCAAGAAAGTTCTACAAAGTTCTAGAATGCAACACTCCCTGGGTAACCCCACCCCTTTCGAATAATAACAGAAGCTACAGTGGCCTTCAAGGACAAGAACAATTCAAAATTTTAAACAATGCGCCTGATGACATTCCAACTATGACACTTTCAAGATGGCGGCACCAGGCCTTGGTCCAAGATATGCAGAAATATGGACATATATGAGACCCTTTCTAAGGGAAAAAAAAAGAATAAAAAAAAAAGAATTCAGCTATTATGCACAAAATTAAATGTACTTATGGATATTATAATTACTTTCTACAAAATCTGCAAGGAAATAAAACCCAAAATTCTACACACTGCAGGTTTAAAATAGCAACATATCAAGCAATAATCAGAAGATGTTCATATTGTATTCAGCAAATACCGTTTCCATTCACATAGTGTTTTACTGATTAGGGGAAAAAATCTGATGAGATCCAACGTTGCGTCAATATCCATGAAATTTAAACAAATTTGACGGTTTCCATAATGCATTTATCATTCCATTCTGAAAATGACTGAAAACTTGTGGATGGAAACATGGTTTATGTCAAAGTTACACTGATTTGGGGCGCTCCGGTGGTGTAGTGGATAGAGCGCGTACCATATTGGCTCCGGCCTTCGTTGTAATGGTCGTGGGTTCAAATCTGACCCGTGGACCTTTACTGCATGTCACCCCCCCTCCCCCCTCACCCTCCCTCTCTCTCTCTCTCTGTCTCCCCATTTCAATTCTGTACGATCCAATAAAGCTTGAAAATGACAAAAAATCACCTTAAAAAAAAAAAATCTTACACTTGTGTTGCGATCAAATACAATGCATTCATGAAAGTGACTTTGAACATGTTGCATGTCTTCTGTATAGATAATTTTTTCCAGCTGTTCAAAAACCTTGTAAACCAAAATCCAAAAGGTCTCTCCATCCATGTCATTTTCAAAACACAGTCACTTGGGAAACCTTGCAGCTTGATGATCATTTAAAATTCTATTCGGGTTTCAAAAAAAGGCAGACGGAGCACCTTGAAAAGTAATACACGACGTGCCGATGTGTTGACTTGAGTAAAAGGTCAACGAAAGCTCAGAAGCACAATTTGGACCTTAATTTGAATTTGATTCGTTTGAAGTTCGTCCAAGGTGTTGCCGTAGAGACTCGCCCTGTGTTTAAGTTGCATACTTTCCTATCCTACATAATACATGTCACCATAAAAAGAATATAGTTAGGATAAAGTATGCTACAAATGGGATTTACCTTAAACTTTTTTATTTCATCATAACATCACGCCTTGATCTTGCCTCTTGCTTTTATATCCGTCACATCCCTGTTTTTTTTCATACAGAGGCTCAGACAATGTGATGTACCCTGCGTTTTGTATCTCATACTCTTTCTTTTTTCTATTCTACATACTACATCTAAAAATAATCTAGTTAGGATGCAGTATACTACAAATTGGCATTTACTTTAACTTTTATTTATTTCATCATAACATTGCGCCTTGATCTTGCCTCTTGCTTTTATATCCGTCACATCCCCGGTTGTTTTCATATGGAGGTTATGTGACAATGTGATGTAATTTCTGGTGCACACAGAATTTGTGGGTCAGAATCGTCCCAAAACATGTCCCAAATAGCATGCTGTTTTTCAACACTAAAAATCTACACTGGATTTAGTAGGCATCCGGGTCTTTCTAACCATCCAAAATCTGGCCACAAGAATCGGGACATCCTAAATCTTTTTCTACCATACCAAATAGCAGAAAGTATGGGTATTGGAATGCAGGGGAGGCATTGGTTTGATTGACAGCGGCTTGGTAGATGCACTTTCGGCCAAGCATGATGCAAAGTGACATGTCATCTCAGCCTCACACAGAATGTGAATGTAATAGTAACAACTCGATCCACCGGTGAACACTGAACCCACACACACACACACACACACACACACACACACACGTAGACTCACGCATGCAGGCACACACACCCCCACACACACACACCCCTCCCCCCACACACACAGTAACAACGTGATCCACCGGTGAACACTGAACCCAGGAGATGCCAAGTCTCTCCATTGGCCACAAACTGTCCACACTATAGGCTGTCAGTCCTATCAACCTTTGCCCCTTCAGTTTAACACACACACACACACACACACACACACACACACACACACACACAGGCACACACACACACACACATACTCACACACATACTCACACACACACAGACAGGCACATATAGACTCACTCACTCACACATGCAGACACGCACGCACACATACGTAGACTCACTCACTCACGCATGCACACACACACGCACGCACACACACACACGCACACACACACACATATAAATACTTGCCGTCATGTCCCCTCAGAGCGCTCTGACACACAAGCTCACCACATTCAAGTGACAGGTAGAGGACACAGCAGAAAGAATAAGGGGAAATTCTCACAGTGCTCTTTATAATTTTTCCAATCGCTGTACTACTCTTCCCTATGTACAATGATTGTACTTATTTTTTATTTTATTTAGGCATTTTCAAGCTTTATTTGATAGTACAGAGTTGAAATGGGGGGAGAGAGAGAGAGAGAGAGAGAGAGGGGGGATGACCTGCAGTAAAGGTCCACGGGTCGGATTTGAACCCGCGACCTCTGCAACGAAAGGTCGGTGCCAATATGGTACGCTCTCTATCCACTACGCCACTGGAGCACCCCGAGTGATTATACTACTGTGATTATACTACGTTTTTTTGTCCTTTTTTTATTGGGTTTTTTATTTTTAGGCACAACAAAAACACACAAACACAAGGAACAGCTGTCTCTGAGTTCAAATGATATCAAAATACACCACACTAAACATAACAAGCTTTCACACAAAAAAGTGATATGCATACAGAAAAATGTGTGATTGTAC
Organism: Ammodytes marinus; assembly: GCF_949987685.1. NCBI lineage: Eukaryota > Metazoa > Chordata > Actinopteri > Uranoscopiformes > Ammodytidae > Ammodytes > Ammodytes marinus. The sequence goes on along the minus strand of NC_137213.1, from coordinate 29,806,262 downwards.
TACTTATAAAAATATCTTTATTTATATAGCACCTTTAAAAAATAATGGTTTACAAAGTGCTTTAACAAAATACATACGAGCAAGTACAATCAAATAAATACATACACACTAATCCAAAAACACATATACAAAAGGATAAGTACACATACTCAAGTATACACACACAACACAACAAACCAAACGAGATTAATAGGTGCTGGGATAAAGAGGCATTGAGGAAGAGAATAAAAAGAATAAATCGTGTTCCCTCACTTCTCTTCACATAGTGAGTTTAAGTAGAACCTTGATGTTCCAGAGATGAAAGGGAGGCCGGAGAACAGATGTTGGTTCTCCGACATATGGAGCTCGCAGCTGGCTGAAAGCATCCCTGACTCTTCCTATTTACTTCTGTTTTCCCATCTGCATTGAAATCACATTGTAAAGACAGTGAATGAGAATATGATATTGTTCATATACAGCCCCGGAATAAATTAAGAGACCAGTCTGGATTTTTCTTTCAATCTTCATCTCTACATTACTTATTGAAAATGCTCTTTAATGACAATATTGTTACCGTGGATTTGGTAGAAATGTTGTCAAAATGTTCATTCTACTCAAATATATACCTATAAATAATAAAACGAGAGACAGTGAACATTTGGAGTGGTCTCTCTACAATTTTCTGTAGCTTTAGACCTCACAGTGCAGACAGGAGTAGGACAGCGCTCACGGGTGTAACGGCCAAAAGTAAGACACAGTTCGGTACGTACTTTGGTTTTCAAGTCACGGTTCTGGTCAGTTAATAGGAAAAATGCAAAAAAAAAACAGCTAAACATGATGAGTTACATTTTTTTATTTTTTTATTTAACCTTTATTTAAAAAAAAAACTCTTTGTCGAGGGGGTCCTGGCCAAGAGGGGGCAAAAGGGATATAGATACACTCACAACATACAGATAACAATTAAAATAATGAAAAACAATTAGTAATTAAAATTATAAAAGCATTCAATTAAATCAGTTTAGTTATTAATGAGTTAAACATTAACAGTTAAACATTTGTTAGCTGACAGCGACTCAGCAAGTGTGTCAAAATAAATGAAAACATACATATAAAAGTAGCTATATAAAATAAATAATATATTCAGTATATAATCAAGTTATTCATATAGCACAACAAACCTCGACACCTTTTGAGGGAGTTCAAACAAGGCTCTGAGGGGAGAAAAAATTAAATCTCCAAGCACATTGTACCTGGCAGTTTAGCATTCAGATTCTAGTCACACACTCTTCCTCCTGTCACAGCCATCACCTAGACAACCCAGTAGTTCAGCAGTGAAGTAGAACGGTCGAATTCAAATATATCGATGTGAGGAAACGTGGAGAAAATAAGTTTCAGATCACTTGAAACTCTCTACCTGTTCACATACGTCTGCACACCTTCCCCGAAAACATGGCACAAAGTCGACACAGCTGTCAGTGTGATGGTTTAGGAAGGTCAAAAAGTTTGAATGCCTCTTAAAACCTGGGCGGGTGGGTGGTAGGATGGCCTAGAGGAAAAAGGGGGCAGACCAGTAACCATGAGGTCTCTGGTTCCTCCTCCCAGTAACCATGAGGTCTCTGGTTCCTCCCAGTAACCATGAGGTCTCTGTTTCCTCCTTCCTCCCAGTAACCATGAGGTCTCTGGTTCCTCCCAGTAACCATGAGGTCTCTGTTTCCTCCTTCCTCCCAGTAACCATGAGGTCTCTGGTTCCTCCTCCCAGTAACCATGAGGTCTCTGGTTCCTCCTCCCAGTAACCGTGAGGTCTCTGGTTCCTCCTCCCAGTAACCATGAGGTCTCTGGTTCCTCCTCCCAGTAACCATGAGGTCTCTGGTTCCTCCCAGTAACCGTGAGGTCTCTGGTTCCTCCTCCCAGTAACCGTGAGGTCTCTGGTTCCTCCTCCCAGTAACCGTGAGGTCTTTGGTTCCTCCTCCCAGTAACCATGAGGTCTCTGGTTCCTCCTCCCAGTAACCATGAGGTCTCTGGTTCCTCCTCACAGTAACCATGAGGTCTCTGGTTCCTCCTCCCAGTAACCATGAGGTCTCTGGTTCCTCCTCCCAGTAACCATGAGGTCTCTGGTTCCTCCTCCCAGTAACCATGAGGTATCTGGTTCCTCCCAGTAACCATGAGGTCTCTGGTTCCTCCTCCCAGTAACCATGAGGTCTCTGGTTGGATCCCCGGCACCGGACAGGAGGGCGTTAGTAGTAAAACTAGTAGTGGCTGGTATTACGTCTACGGTGCCCACCATCTCTACCATTGTGTCCTTGAGCAAGACACTTAACCCCAAACTGCTCCAGGGGCGCTTTACTACGGCTGACCCTGCGCTCTGACCCCCTCTGGAGTGTGGTAACTTGAGAGGGGATTTGAGAAAAGACACATTTTAATGTAACCATTGACTAATAAAGTAACTTAACTTGTCTCAATAAGTTTTTAGAGAAATCCGATTAAAAATAAATGTTCATAAATATTATAAAAAAACTGCTTTTTCACCGTCTAGAACTTTTGACAGGATTGTGTGGGCGTGGCCGTTTCAAATGTGATTGTTTTTATTGAACATTCGGCCAGAGAACTGCCTTGATTGGTTCAAAATACTTATTGTATCATAGGAACAGGAGCATAGCCCGCCTCATTTTAGCCGAGACTTAATTCATCAAACTCAAATGACAATATCTTTTAATTTGTATTTGATATATGCCTATAAGTCTTTTCAGATGCTTGACTATCATGGAACTAACTCCACCACATTACATAGTTAGAAGGAATTTGTGGATTTGGGTTTACAGTTACAGGGGCTTCAAGCAATGCGGAACTATTTTTCACCACTTTATTAAATGTATTCACGATATGGACCTATTTTCTTTTCGACAAAATTTTAAATCCGTTAAGTCCTACGCTCCAAGCAAATCTGAACATAACTTTTTTTTTCGAGCATATTAAGACGCTAAAGCACTTCTCGCTCTTTTCTGCAATTTGCCAAAAGCTGTTTACTTAAAGATTGTGGTTGGCTGATTCGTTAAAATGTGAGCTTTTCTAGTCTAATTATCACCAACCCATCATATCTTCTCTAAATTGGCTGAAGGCATGTTCTAACTATACTGCAAAAGTCTGGCATATGGTCTATAGTGTAACCATGGATGTGCTTGCTTCTGGCATTACATTTGGTTGAGAAAAAGGCCAACTCATTTGCTCACATCGTGTCAAATAAATCACCCAGTCAAGAGAGCGTTTCCTCTTCGAATAAAAGGGCAAAAGGGAAAAGGATTATACACTGCTCTGCTTATGCCTGAATAAAATCTTGTGTTTGTGAATTTCCTCCGCTTAGACAGAATATGGTATGGAGACGAGATGAAAAGGTTCCCCCACACATTCAGGGATAGAAGTAGAAGGAAAAGCCGGTCTGTCAAGCTGTCCAACAAAATCTCTGTCACAAATCCATACCGTGCTTTTTTACTATGACTCATTTTCTGAGGCCATTGAAGAAACAAAAACATTTCTTCCTTCATCAACCCATAGACAGGTTACTAAAGCAAATGGTAAATGGACTTGACTTATATATAATATATATAATATATATAATATTACAATTTTTAGCCGATTTTCTCAGCCCCAAAGCGCTTTACATTTCTTAACCCATTCACCCATTCATACACACACTCATACACAGCTGGCAGTAGCTGCAATGCAAGGCGCTCTCTGAACCATCGGGAGCAATGTGGGGTTCAGTGTCTTGCCCAGGGACACTTGGACATGTGGCGAGTAGCAGCCTGAAGACCTAATTTTCTTTTCTATACCTTTGATTCCTCATAGCCACTTTAATCAAAAAATAATAATCAATAAAAAATGTAATTCTTTATTATGTTATTTTTCTGTAGACTTGATTTGTGAGAACATGCGATCAAATGACTGATTATTATTTTTAACCTTTATTTATACAGGTAAATCCCATTGAGACCGGAGACTCTTTTACAAGGGAGACCTGTTCCCATACACCGATAGCAGGCTGACTATCGACATTCACACGAGGCAAGGTGGGTGAAGTGTCTTGCCCAAGGACACAACAACCAAGTGGCAGGGCGGGAATCAAACCGCCGGCGCCAACCCTTCGATCATCAGCCGACCCGCTCTACCACCTGAGCCACAGTCCTCCCTGATTATTTTCAGACATACAGAAGTTCATGTAAAGATTACAGACCTGAATTGTTCATTGGTTTCCAGAATAGTTGCTCATTTTATAGTGCAGGGAATACAGTTCGCAGGTCTTTAATGAGGAATTTTCTGCATTGTTTTTCAGAGGATGTCCCAAAGATCAAACAATGAACAACATACACACTTGTCCTTTTTTTCTTTCTTTCTTATGTCTTGTCTGTTGTTGTTTTGTTTCGTTTGCTTGTTGTTAAAAAAAAATTAAACCAAACAAAAATAATTACAAAAAAAATAAGGAATAGACCAAAAAAAAAAACTGGAATAGATACTGGCATCGCATCCACCCAATAGGATTTTTTTCTCTCAATCTGAGCACGTGCAGGACTGTTTTTCATATCAAAATTGTCTAATTGAGTGGTTTGGGAATAACCAGCTTGACACTAGAGCTCAGATTGTCTCGTTGCATAACTTGCAAAAACTTTCACTTCAATGAATTGCCTCAATGGTTGACAGGTTTCATCATCACTTTGCTGCTATTAAAATTTCCCCCCCTCCCCCTTTTTTTGGGGAGGATCCAAGCATAACAATATCTGTCTCTGCCTTCTGGTTTTCCCTATTAGAGGTTAAAGCTATAGTGTGTAACTTCTGTCTCATTGATTACAACACTGTCGGTGCATCTACAAGAGGTGAAAGCCTTTGGTGATGGCACATGGATTTTATACCTTCTGCTGTACGTCCAGGTTTTTTTTTCTTAGCAGTAGAATCAACAACTGAAACATTTCTTGGGCTCTTTTCGGGAGTGTCAGGTGGGTGGGGGGACAACGACACCAGTTTGTAAACGCTGCCATACAGAGAGAGAGTGTTGTAGAGCTGATAGGCTTAATCAACTTTGTGTCACACACACGGTCACACACACACACACACACGCACAGACACACACACACACACACACACACACACACACACACACACACACAGACACACGCACAGACACACACACACACGCACGCACGCACAGACACACGCACAGACACACACACACACACACACACACAGAAACCAGCGACACGGAGTGCCAAGTGCCCACTCACCCTGCCTGCCTTCTCTTTCCCAATTAGCTGCGTGTTCGCCTCAAGTCGCTCTGTCAGCTCTGATCAACACATCTCCTCCTCCGTTCACTGAGCATCCAGCAGGGAGGATTCTAATGCCAAAGTTCTCTTTTATTTATCGTATATGCACACACACACACACACACATATACATTGTTACGCACACACACACACACACACACACACACACACACATATACATTGTTACGTACACACACACCCACACACACACATACATTGTTAAGCACACACACACACACATACATCGTTACGCACACACACACACACATACATCGTTACGACACACGCACACACACACACACACACATACATTGTTACGCACACACACACACACACACACACACACACACACAATTCTGACTAGCAAAGCAGTTATTGGCAGGGAAAAAGTTCTTAGTTCTCTGCTCGGCACAATGCTTTAAAAAAATTTAGAAGACAAAAGTACATGAGATAAATGATGAAAAATTAAGGATGCATGGTGCAATATTCACTAATTAGCCTGTAGGCTACTTTAAAATTGATCACTTTTTTTAGTAGGATATGTTAACTAGTTGATTAATTTCGGGGGGGGCGCCCGTGGGGCAGTGGGCAAGGGCGTTGCAGACCCGGGTTAGAATCCAGCCCGGGTCCGTTCTCTGCATGTCATTCCCCTCTGCCCCATTTCACCTCGGTCTCTACAAAGCATGAAAAATGCCAGAAAAACAATATCTTCAAAAAATAAATAAAAATTGTTAATTCATTTTTTGGTTTACTTTTTTTGTTGGCTTTGGTTGAAACACATTCAAGTGAAACCCACAAAACGTGCCTCAAATTTTAATTGAGGAACTCTGGACCCTTACCCAGAATTCAAATTTCTTATTACTAAATTGGATAAGCTCCTAAAAGCACAAACAGTTTCACAATGCAAACTTATAAAGAATTATGGGGGCGCTTGTGGTGTAGTGGTTAGAGCGCCTCCCCCCTCCATAGAGGTTCAGTCCTCTTCACAGCAGACCACGGGTTAGAATCCAGCCCGGGTCGTTCTCTGTATGTCATTCCCCTCTCTGCCCCATTTAATCTCTATCTCTCCAAAGCTGTCGTATAAAGCGTGAAAATGCCCCAAAAAATAATATAGGCTATATAGAAAAAAATAATAATTACATTCACACGGTGCAATTTTTTTTTACAAAGATAGCCTTTATAATGTTTTGCATGACATTCATAGTGTCTCTGTACAAATACATGAGTTGAACCAAGTCATGATACTCTGCATCATTTCAGTCAACATTAAATATGAAACCACTCAATGGACATACACTGTGTTTTGTATAATCTCAATCATTATTATAGTCCATAGCTGTCTTATGTTAAACGGATTAACATTGGGACACCCTGTTCGAAATGTATCTGGTAGCACTTTTCTCAAGGCATACAGCTGTGTTGGTAGCCTGGCACCACCCAATTTTAATTTCCCTTCAGTAGTCAGTCTGGGCCTGCGGTATACTCTTAGGTTTTCTCCGGCCAGATTTTAGCCGGTCCAATCAGCGAACAGAGGGAGTGGCTGAGAAGCCGGCACATGACATACGTCACGACCAAACGTTATGCGATTGGTTGGCAGATCCAGAGTGGCACTGGGCAGATCCAATAGTTTTAAACTTCAACAGACACCCGCCTTCAAGTGAGTTTACGTTTGTCAATTGAGCGATTCCAGACCTTCTGTACAAATGAAATGAAGTACGATGGTCTGGTAGGACCAGGCTACTTTGTCGGATCAAAATGTTTTATTTTTGAAGATATTAGAACCTCTTCGCAGAAAAAATATATAATTTAAACAGGTGGAGAAATGGTTTTATAATTTCCAAAACACTTTTTTGTCAAAATCAGCGAATATCTACTCACCATCTGCTACCTGTCTGTAGTGCATGCGCTGAAAAAAAAGTTTGGTATATTTACACATAGGCGAGGCTCTGAAAATGGCTGTGTTTCATTTTACTGTGAAAATCTGATAAAAATTAACTGTAAATTTCTGTATGCCTTAAGTCAAGTACCACCAGATTTTATTTTTTGCCTTTCTTTTGTGGAAATGAATAAATACAACATGTAAAAACACAATATAAGCACGCTGCACAAAGCGGACTTTCCCCTTTTTTCTCACAGTCTCTTATCAAAATTTACATTATGAGATTATACAAGAAATTTACATTTTGACAAGCCATTTACAAAACAGCAATGAGAGAAAAAGGCATACACACTGAGAATAGCATGCAACTGCTGCGTAACATTTGCTTTGCATGAGTACAACCAACATCGTTCCAATTCATAAGCGAATAATTATTTATTTATTTTAGGCACCTGTGTCCACCGGGCACTTCTGCTTTTACTGGTGAGAGATTACTATTTGATTGCAGTTTGAAAAAGATTGTTGACTATAATTTAAAAAAAGGTGCTAAGAGGAACTTTTAAATATTTCTGAAACGCTCTAATTTTTTTCTCTGATAGTTTTTCTTAATGCCTTTGTCATGTCACCCAGGAACTACAGCTGGCGTAGTAAAAAACACTACCGCTTTTGTCCAAAGGGGGCGCTAGAATGAAGACAAACGGAATGTTCCTCGGAGCACCTTTAAAGACACACTTAACCAAAATCCAAATGTAACATACACAACACACCTTTCATGGAATGTAATGGGGTTTGGATAGATTAAACCTTTTAAGGGAGACAATGGCATGTTCTGAAATGTAACATTCAAACTTTTAATTTTTGATCCCAAACGTTGCAACTACTAAAACGCCTTTATGCAATTTCCAATTTAAGTTCAATAAACAATTTTAATTATTTAAGATGTTGTCTTCTTAACCAAGTCTTAAATTTATCGGATTAGAAATATTCCTCCATTGCCATACTACAGCTCTCAAAAAAAGGAAGAGACAACTCCAAATGTTCAGTGTCTCTCGTTTGACTATTTATAGGCATATGTTTGAGTAGAATGAACATTTTGGTTTTATAATACATTTTTTGTCATTAAGAGCATTTTTTTAATAAGTAATGTAGAGATGAAGATTTAAGAAAAATCCAGAATGGTCTATTATTTTTTTTTCCGGAGCTGTATGTGTGTTATTTTTCCTGTGGGATTTTCAAAAGAAAACTATGTTGATGGGTGGGTAGTGATTAACATTGCAGGTGGGAGTGGATGTAAATCTTTGCACTAGGCTGTGGTGGGTTTCGAATGAATAGCTCTGTGAATACCTCCTGTTTATTTTTCATTATTGAATGTGTTTTTCAAATTATACGCAAAGGATACAGTAGATCAGAACACATCGTTTGGGAGATATAATCTCTCACTGGCTTCCCACTTAAAAAAATCCCTCAAAATGTCACATTTGAAATCTGTGGAATGCATCCAGTTTTCGCCCAGTCTGTGTAAATGTTAACAGTATAGTTTGAATAATACCATTTTATGGGGGTCATATTAAAAAGATGCTACGAGGAACTTTTAGTTTGTGGTAATTCTAAGACAGCGGCCCCTTTAGACAAAAGTGTTTGACCACGCCAGCTGTTGTTCCTGGGTGAGCGTATACCCACGACAAAGGCATTAAGAAAAACTATATACAAATAGCGTTCTTTGCACTCATGGTCTCTTTTGCTGTTACATGTCATGTATAACCATCAGAGGAAAAATTTAGACCGAACCAGTCTAAATAGAAATTTCCCGGTGGACACAATATATCAAGATGTTTTAATAACTTGACATATTCAGCCTGATATGAGCCCCTGTATTGTTTCATTATGACAGAATCACCGAGCACAGTGTCAAAAGCATCATAGCACAGATAAAGGGTTAAGAGCATGCATTGCACTTCTTTACATTTACATTAAAAATAATGCCATTTGTGAGAACAGTTTGGGTTCTGAATTCGGTACAAAACAACTCAGTTTCCTATAGCCCAGTCAAACCAGGACAGGATTTTTTCTGACCTGGGTCAAAAACGCATTTGTGAATCTTTCTTAGAAATTGATTTTAACAAGTGCTAAGTATCAGATGGGTGGGACCACTATAAACCACAAAATATGCCACTAAAGTAACAAGTTGTCCCCTTTTTCCTGCATAACAATGACATTCATATGACAGGGCAAGAATAAAATTGATTCAACACACACAAAGTAGTATTTGGATAGCAGACAGAGGTTTTTTGATTTCTTGGTTGAGAGAGAAGCCTTGATAGCTGAACCTCTTTCAAAAACCCTTATTCCCCCGAGACCTTCAAATTTAAACGAGAAAATAAATCGCTTTTGGAATGAGACATTGAGTAAAGTGTTGCCTGATCTGACACCACTATCAGAAGGTGTGATATAGGTTGCATTCCGAATCGCATACTCTTTCTTTTTTCTATTCTACATACTACATCAAACGATAAAAAGAATCTAGTTAGGATGCAGTAGGCATACTATTGGGACATATTTTACTCTCTTATTTCATCATAACATTGCGCCTTGATCTTGCCTTTTGCTTTTATATCCGTCGCATCCCTGTTTGTTTTCATATGGAGGCTTCGTCGATGTGACGTCACTTCACGTGCGCACTGGATTGTGGGTCAAAATCGCCCAAATAGGATGCACTTTTCAACACTAACAATCTTGGCCGCATGAAGTAGGACATCCGGGTACTTCTAACCATCCTAAATCTGGTCACAAGAATCGGGACATCCTAAATCTTTTTTCTACATACTATATAGTAGAAAGTATGCGATTCGGAACGCAACCATAGTTTTTCTGTGCCTTTTTTTTAAGCATTACAAACCATTATTTTTGATTGTTTAGATTTTTTAACAATGTTTGCCTACACAACCCATTCTTCCTGGCCTCAACACAAAACTATGACATGTACGTAAATTTTGGATGGAATTTTATGTTCACTATGAAATAGTTGTTATTTCAAGTTTGTATGTTAATGTATTTGTTGTTGTTATTCAGTGTTGGAGTCTGGAATAGAGGATTTCATATCCTGTACCAAAAAATAAATAAAAAATAAATTTAAATAAATTTGCATTTTACATTTCAAAACATATTCTTTCTGGGCTCCACACAGATAACACAACACACACAAAAAATCAATGAATAAAAGTGGCTCTTTTGCCGGCAAATTACAAACACACCCTCCTAAAGTGGATCCAAACAGCTCCATTTAAAATCCATTTGCAGATATTCGTAAAGCTTAAACCAACAATCTTCTCTGAAAGGACGGTACAGGTCCCACCCATTTGGTACTTCAACACAAAATGGTGTTAAAATCATTTTGTAAACACAATTTTGAATATATAGTGGTGGTGCCTGGACACTCACCCTGCGTTCCGAATCGCATACTCTTTCTTTTTTCTATTCTACATACTACATCCGATGATAAAAATAATCTAGTTAGGATGTAATAGTAGGCATACTATAAGGACATACTTTTACTCTTATTTCATCATAACATTGCACCTTGATTTTGCCTCTTGCTTTTATATCCGTCGCATCCCCGTTTGTTTTCATATGGAGGCTTCGTCGATGTGACGTCACTTCACGTGCGCACTGGATTGTGGGTCAGAATCGCCCAAATAGGATGCAGTTTTCAACACTAACAATCTTGGCCGGATGAAGTAGGACATCCGGGTACTTCTAACCATCCTAAATCTGGCCACAAGAATCGGGACATCCTAAATCTTTTTTTCTACATACTATATAGTAGAAAGTATGCGATTCGGAACGCAGGGTCAGTCTATTCAAGCTGATGTGAAAGTTTCCTTTTCACTTCTTAATTCAAGGTAAGGTGTCTATAGAACAATTTAAGGAATACAAGAAGCTAATATAATAAATATTATTTTTTGAGCTGTGGAAAAGGGGTAAGATTAAATAAGTTCATACTTCTTCCTACTCCTATTCAGGCATATCAATTCAATATATGTACATTGTTATGTTTTTTCTTTTTTGTAAAATAATTTAAACATAATTTTTGTTTATTGTATTTTCATGCTTTTCATTTTATGTATTTTTGATATGTCTGAAATAAATTGAATCAATCAATCAATCAATCAATCAATCAATCAATCAATCAATCAATCAATCAATCAATCAATCAATCAATCAATCAATCATTTTAGTTTGAGTGTCGAGAAACCAGACCATTGTTGCCCATCTTCCAGAATGGCCACTATCGAAATCATACATTTTTGAAGGTCTTAATTTTTCACACACAAAAAAAAATTTGGACTGGTTTCTTGATACTGGAACCAACATGTTTTCCTATAGACCCTTACCTTCAATTTAGAAGTGAAAAACGAAACTTTCCCATCAACTTGAAATGATAACATTAAATTAGCCATACAGTATACAGCCCCCACACTAATACAGTGTTTAGTACAGCCCCAAACTCACTGGGCTGCGACAGTGTGCGACAAATTTGCGAGAAAATATGCGAATTAGCGACAATTTTCACTTGCAGTCTCACTGAGTTGGTTCCTCACGACTCTGAGACTATTTTGAGAGTAGATTTGCCGCACACATTTTTTGAAACATGTATACAATTCAAGAGACTCTGCTAGGAAATTGAGAAAACCCCCGCGAACGTTTCAAGACAGTTTAGAGACTCCCTCGCGAAATGCAGCCTCCAACTTGTCGCAAACAGTCGCAGCCCAGTGAGATACGGCCTTAACAAACAGACTCTCACACACATTCACACACACACACATACATACACACACACACACACACACACACACACACACACACACACACACACACACACACACACACACACACACACACACACACACACACACACACACACACACACAGCCCAGTGAGATAGGGGTCTTATGTGTTGGTATCCTCACAGCACGGTTGTCTCAGACTGCTGTATGGACTGGGTTCTGGAGCTGCGGTGAAACTGGACCATGTGTTCCGAGCCGTTCCTTGAAGCAAAGTTCTGGTTGAAATGGTGATCTCTGCTCAGACGGCAGTTCAGACACATACTGTGCCATTTCCTTTTTAGCTCGCCTTGAACCTGTGAAAAAAATAGATTAATAAATATAATGTTTTGCTATATATATATATAAAAATATATCATAGATGTCATCATGAAACTCTACTTAAAAAAATATAATTAAAATTAATTAAAAAAAAATAAGGAATTGGCCACGGTAATACATTTTAGCTGCAATAAGAGAATTGAGCCAATTACTGCTAATCAAATGATTCTCAGACCACGTTTAAATGAAGCTGTGTAATTTTTGAATTAGCACGGTAGGCCTATCAGCTTAGTGGGAATATTTTAATTATGTATTTATAATTATATTTAATACATTGTATTATTATTGACTCTTTTAAAGAGAAAAAATAGAAAACATTCATATGCAAATTGGTGTTGATTGGGAAATGCAATTATCTCAGTAATATAGTTTTTTTTTTCACACACACACACACACACACACACACACACACACACACACACACACACACACACACACACACACACACAAAGCAATATTAATAAACAATGTCTACAGTATTATTTCATTGAATTTTATATAATGAAAGCTTACCTCACTGTTGAGGAAACAGTACAGAATGGCCACCACCAGACCCTGAAAAACACAACAACACTCATCTTGAAAAAACAACAATGGCAGTAATTCTACATTTAAATATTAATCTTTCAACGTAAAGATGGTGAAGAAAATTATGTTAAAGGTGCTACAAGAAACATTAAGTTTGTGTTCATTCTAGCGCCCCCCTTTGGACAAAAGCAGTAGTGTTTTTACTACGCCAGCTGTTGTTCCTGGGTGAGCGTATACCCATGACAAAGGCATTAAGTAAAACAATATAAAAATAGCATTCTTTGCACTGATGGTCTCATTTGCTGTTACATTTCATTTATGATCATCAGAGGAAAAAATTAAATCGGAAATATTCAAAAGTTCCTCGTAGGTAGCAGCACCGTTTAAAGACTATGACAATAACATCTAATAATAGATCTGTGTCTGTAGAAAAAAAAATATAGCTATAAAAAATAAAAATAAGGGGGCTCCCTTAGCTCAGTTGGTAGGGCGTCCCCCCCATGGGCCTCGGCCAGCAGCGGACCCGGGTTCGATTCCAGCCCACGGTCGTTCTCTGCATGTCACTCCTCTCTGCCCCATTTCAACTCTGTCTCTACACTATCAATAAAGCTAATAATAAAGCTAATAATAATAATAATAATAATAATGATAATAATAATAATAATAATAATAATAATAATTCACCTGGAAAGACCCGAGTGCCAGGTCAAAGAATATTTTATAATCTTCTGCGATGGATTCACTCAGAGACACAAAGACGACGTAGTGGATTCCAAACAGAGGGATCAGCAGCAGAGTGGATTTGGCCAACCGCCTGAAATAGATAAAAACAGTAATCATGAGTTATTTGTAGCCCAGTTACAAATAATACCGTCGTCCCATATTATCACAAGTGTGTCTGTAAACAGTTTTAAGTATTTTTGAGTTCCTTAAAAATCACACAGCAGCCTACTGCTCTTTAAATTAATTAAGAAAGTAAAATAAAATTATCCACCAAAAAAGGTTATAAACACATTTTTCCCCTCTCAAAAGAAATTATGAATAGTCTACCTTTTTAATTTGTGTTTGTCTGATGCTGACTCTAGTTTGTCCTGCATGCTTTATGTATTTTAATGCTTGAACTACTGAATACTTGTATGTGGTTATAATTAATGTTTTATCTGTTGCTTTTATATGTTATTATTATTTTTTTTTAACTATTTCTGTTATTTGCTTATTTGCTTTTTAGGGAGCCTATTGTTACATCTGGCCAAGGACTGCAGATGGAAACTAGCCTTCTGGCTAAATCTGGCATATTTACAGAAATGTTTATTAATATGCACTGTCCCTGTCAAATAAACAAACAAATAAATAACATTTTAGACCCTTTGATTTATTTATTTTTAATAAGGCATCTTCTTGTTTATATGTGTTTTGTTGTTTGAGAGCATCCTTCGTCATCACACTGATTGGTCAATCACAGCATTCTACGGTTCCGTTATTTCTCGATAACGGCCACTCTTAAGGATAACTCATTGTCGCTAAGGGTGACAGAATGTTGCAATCAGCTGATTGATTGATCTGTATTGTTGCTGCTTTTTTTCTATGCCACTTGTATATTGCATATTTTCATAGTTTCTTTCTTGGCATTCAGTCTGTGGAAAACAAAGGAAGAATTTCACTGTATGACTGAGAACATGTTTCTTATTGTGCATATGACACTGAATACTTTGAATCTTGAATGAATAGATGTTACAAACAGTTAGCCTACATATTACTGTCTTAAAAAACAATGGAATACTTTTTCAACTTTACTTTGAATGTATCGGGAGAGCAGGGAACTTGACTCGAGTCATAGTTAATGGACCTTTACTGCAGGTCATCCCCTCTCTCTCTCTCTCTCTCTCTCTCTCTCTCTCTCTCTCTCTCTCTGCCTCCCCATTTCAACTCTGTACTATCTAATAAAGCTTGAAAATGCCAAAAAAATATTCTTACAAAAAAAACTATGGAATATTTTTTCAACATTACTTTGAATGTATCAGGAGAGCAGGGAACTTGGCTGGAGTCATAGTTTATGTCTTAGAAGACTCCAGTCAAAACTAATTGAGATAGTTTGACTACATAGTTACATAGTGACTGTTGCTATGGTGAAAGTTTGTTAAAAAAAAACCCAACTGCTGAGTGGACCAATTACTGCACTTCAAATGTGGGAACAACCAACTGCAGGGCTGTCGGAAAGCGGGGAAAAGAACGATTTGCGAAACTTCTTCAATGAAACTATAGTCATCTCCCCATGACTCCAGTCAAGTTATGCCGGGGGGCACTCGTGGCGTAGTGTTTAGAGCGTCGTCCCCCCACCTCCATAGAGGCTCAGTCCTCTTCACAGCAGACCCTGTTTTCTACTCTCTGCATGTCATTCCCCTGTCTGCCCCATTTCATCTCTGTCTCTCCATAACTATCTAATAAGGCAAAAATGCAAAAAAAAAAATGAACCTATGGGATTTCCTCTATGGTGAAATCCCCCTGTCCCTGCATAACCTAAGGCTGCAACTGTCGACTTTACTCAGTCCTGAAGTGAACAGCACACACAAACACACTCTCTAACTCACACACACACACACACACACACACACACACACACACACACACACTGAATCTTCCCCGTATAAACTGTCAGGACATTCCATAGCGGAACGAATTGGGCTTTACCTTAGCATCGTTTCATCACCTCTCGCGTCTCACCTCTACCTCTGGGGCCTCAGGACACAATATTACCTGACAACTCAGCACGGCTTAGATTTCCCCGGAGGGTAAAAATGCACCATAGATTAAACACTATAGCAAGACGTGGGCATAGACTCAAAGACATTAGTTAAGGGGAGCGAAGAATGCGGGTTTTCCCCAAAGTCGGCATCATGAAACGGTGAAGTGAACAACACACACACGCACACACACGCGCGCGCACACACACACACACACACACACACACGCACACACACACACACACACACACACACACACACTCATACTCACACACACATTCATTCACACACACACACACACACACACACACACACAAACGGTGTTGTGTCCAATGAGAGTTAGCATCACTCTTATCGATTCAGACAGCAAATACAGAGCAGATTAAAAAAAATGTCCTCTGGGTTTTAGATGATTTGCTTTATACAGGGTTCCCCGCAGAATCTTAAAAAGTCTTGAAAAAAGGCATTGCAATGAGTACATCTAAAGATAAGACCTTAATTGGTTGTAAAGTGTCTTAAATAAATCATTAATCATATTTTTCAAGTCTGGCTCTATCACCTGCACCTGTCTCCCCTGAGAAACTGAAGTAAAAAATAACTGGTTTGATATGGAAAAAATCCGTTATGAGATTTCAGGGAAAGCAGAAAAATGTAACCAGTTATGTCAGCCTTTCCTGGACTATATAACAGCGCTGCAGTGACCTACATGACACATTTTTGACTTTTTATTCTTTGCCATAACATTTACATTTTAGTTTAAACCATGTCCTTAGAAAGCTGTTAAGTAGAGTACGCCAGGTTAGTTGTTTATTTTATTTTGTCTTATGTTTGTGTGTTCACTTTTACAGCTGTTCGTTTGTGTTCTTAAAAAAAACAGGTTTGTAGCTCATATCCAATGGGTGAAGATGGGTGAAATTTGAGGATACGGCTCAGTGGGGAGGGTGGTCGACCGACCCACAACTGCATGGGTCGGAGGTTCGATCCCCCGTCTCCCCGCCACATGTCCAAGTGTCCCTGGGCAAAGAGACATTGAACCCTAACTTGCTCCCGATAGCTAGCTTGCACCCTGCGTGGTAGCTGCTGCTGCTGCTATCGGTGTATGAATGTGTGCTCCAGTTGTAAGTCGCTCTGGATGAAAGCGACTGCTAAATGACATGTAACGTAATGTAATGTAATTTTAGCTTTTTTTACTCGATAAGAGATACCTATATTGTGATTGGTGGTTGTTATGAGATACCTGTATTGTGATTGGTCGTTGCCCCCGACGTCAGGACACCGCAGCTTCTGAACCAAGATCCGAATGATGCTGATGAAGAAGATGAAGTTCACCTTGGAGACGGGGAAAAAAAATAAAACAAAAAATATTTTTTATTTAAAGTAGTAGTAGTTCAGTAAGCGAAATGGTCAGTTAAGCTAACTTCCTGTCAGTGACTGCAGTTAGCAGTCCCCTCGCTCGTCCCTACGTCACCACATTAATGCACTGCGGTCTTCAAGCAGCGAGTTATCTAGCATCATCTCAGATCCATAAGTGCGATATAACATGATAAAAACCATCAAAACAGACATTGGGAAGGATTTTTACCTATACTCCGCCATTGTAGCGACATAAATATTCACTCCTCTGTCGCTCTCTGCATGTGCACCGGCAGTGAGACGGGTGCCGTTTTTTTTTGCATTCTCTCTTCTGATTGGATATAAAGTTGTGGGATCCCAGAAAAGTTTATTTGCCGATTACATGCAAAGCAGCTGACTGAGAGATCGGCTTTATGAAACGCGCACATTATATAAGTGATCACTGTATGAATAAAGAGCGATTTAACACATATAATAACATAAATATATCGCTCACTTCACCTTTAACACTTTTCTAACCTTTATTCATACAAGTACAGTATTTCCCATTGAGACCGAAGACTCTTCTTCTGATTAAAGTGAGTCAGAAAAACCTGCATTATATTTTTATCCACCCACAAAAAGCGATCGCTGTAAAGTAAAGTCTGAATCAAAAAGAGTCTTCACCTGAGTGCTCAGTCAAGGGGATCAGGAGATTCACTGACCTTCTGTCTTTACCTCTGGTGCATTTCAAATCTAACCAGTGAAGTGACATTAAATGAAATCATATTGTAGGATTCTTCGGGGACCTTAAATTGCAATTTACCCTGCGTTCCAATACCCATACTTCCCTACTATTTAGTATGCCAGAAAGAGATTTAGGATGTCCCAATACATGCATGTCAATTGCAGTATGCCAAAAATACCTAGGTGCCCCACTAACTCCAATTGCATTTTGCAGTATTCGTCTTTATTTTTTTGACATTTCTCGACATAATGAAAAAAATCTTCCTTATCTGATTTTTTTTCTCTCTCCTGTGGCTCTAAAACTCTAATGTACTTTAGTATGTAGTGTAGTAAAAAGAAAGAGTATGTGAATTGGAACGCAGGGTTAGTTTTACATAGAGATTTTTATATAGAGCTTTTTATGCTGCTTTCCGGGAGCCTGTATGTGTGCGAGCTTCAATCAGTCGCGGTTAATTTGCACGGAAGCATGAAATCTTAAGACCTTTATGCAATCACATGAAGTACTTAAGATTCCTCATTTTGTCTGGGATGTATCTGATCGCAGACTGAAAATGATAAGTACTTCTGTCTTTTTCACATTCAAGATGGTTAATTTGTCATCATTATTATTTTAAGTGGCATATGAGAAGTGCTAGAATGTAGATCTTGCACCTGTATCTTTATGGCCATGTGTTTTTGTGTGTGTGTGTGTAACCTTTTAGTTTGCAACAAGTTGAGTGAGCTCAGGTGTGCTGAGTCACTCAATCACACACAGGTGTGTTCAATTAGCTCTGCTCCTGGGGACAGTATATAAGCAGGATCACTTGTGACCAACCCTGCGTTCCAAATCACATACTTTTTCTTTTTACTACACTACATACTAAAGAACAGAAGAGTTTTAGGGCCACGGGAGAGAAAAAAATAAATCAGATAGGGAAGATTTTTTTTCATTATGCTGAGAAATGTCAAGAATAAAGACGAATACTGCAAAATGCTATTGGAGTTAGTGGGGCATCTAGGTATTTTCAGCATACTGCAATTGACGTGCATGTATTGGGACATCCTAAATCTTTTTCTGGCATACTAAATAGTATGGAAGTATGGGTATTGGAACGCAGGGATTTGTCCGTTCATCCATTTCAAAGCACGTGCACACTTAACAGGAAGTAATATACCTCCACCTACCATGATGGAGAATCCGATTGGCCCATTGATGACCCAGTTTGGAATGGGGTTGTCATTTCTCTCCCAGCATCTGAGGGTTTACACAAATAACAATCACGTGGCTATTATAGATGGAGTCAGTCAGCGATTCTTGAGAAAGCTTGTTGTCAAAATCAGTGAATATCTCCTCACCTGTCTGTACTGTCTGTGTATTGAAAAAAAAAACAGTGTTGATACATAGCCTAGGCTCTGTAAAATGGTAGATAAAAAGGAGGGGGGCCCCACAGCTAGCAACATGCCCGTTTACAGAGCCTAGGCTGTGTATTAAAACTGGATTTCTTTTTCAGCGCACACAGTACGAACAGGTAGCGAAATATTGAAGAGATATTTCACTGATTTTGACAAAAGGTAATTTTGACAACAAGCGTTCTCCAGAATCCACTTTTAAAGCGTACATAATACAGCTCTGGAAAAAATTAAGAGACCACTCCAAATGTTCAGTGTTTTTTTGTTCCCGTTTTACTATTTCTAGGCATATCTTTGAGTAGAATGAACATTTTGGTTTTATAATATAAACTACTGACAACATTTCTACCAAATTCCCCCAAAAAACTATTGTCATTAAGAGCATTTCCATTAAGTAATGTAGAGATGAAGATTGAAGAAAAATTCTTTCCAGAGCTGTATATTTGTGAAAACATAACTGCACCAGAAACGTTTAAATGGTCACAGTCAGTTATACGGTATTTCCAGCAGATATTTTCCAGACCTGAAATTCAGCTTGATGTTAAAAATGAGTTTGTCTGAGGTTGAATATGACTCAGAGCTATTTAAAAAAAAGTCTCGTCTCTTAAGTTATCATCCTGGGCAAGGCTAAGTCAAGTCACAAATCCAACCATTCATTTTTGGGACAGACACTTATCCCAGACAGTCAGGATTGCTTTAGTAAAATCCCAGAAATCTGTTCCTACTTAAAGGTTTTTAAGGGTATTAACAGATTAGGTGTGGAGTAAGTAAGCACATCTTCACTCCCCCGATGGGTCAGGGCTGGACATACATACATCATAATCAGTGAACCATTTATATTAGCCTCCTAGGGTTTACACTTTGAGGGATCTTGCAGTTTTCTAAGCTCCCCATCAACTCTCTGAAGACGAGGCCCTCGGTGTGTGAGTGTGTGTGTGTGTGTGTGTGTGTGTGTGTGTGAATGTGTGTATGAATGGGTCAATGTGGTAAGAAATGTAAAGCACTTTGGGGCTGAGAAAATCGGCAAAAAAAAAAAGTGCTGTATATATTAGTCAAGTCCATTTACAATTTTACCATGAGCTCACACATCCATCAAGCTAAGTAGAAACTCAATTCAAACGCTTGTATATCCGCGACTACTGTAAGTGAAGCATATGACGATATAGGTAACATGTGAGTGAGAGATTAGCCTTGCAACCCATAATGTAACAACTTCCCGTATCTATATGGGAGCAGGTTGCGCCGTCATTTTTCACCGTAATTTTTCTACTGTGACACGAAATGCACCTGTTGGAAGACCAAGAAGAAGAAGAAGTACTATAGAATAAATAACTAAATACATCTTCACCTCATCACTTGATATTGTAGGAAAGACTTGAGGCAGTGGTGGATGATGCCATCTTTAGTAACTATAGCTTCTTGTCCATTGAAGGCCACCGTAGATTCGATAAATTTTTCGAACGGGAGCGGTTAGCAAGGGAGTGTTGCAATGTATAATCTGACTACTTGATGCCGCTAATAGTCCGATGCTACACACTGTATCTTTAACTCAAGGCCAGTATTTTCCTGGAGCTATTAACAAGCTTACTTTGTCAAATGACTATTTCCAAGGTTGCGAATAAACTTCATTATCATTCTCTTCACACACACGCCTCCTCACAGCGTGGAACCATATCCTTGCCTTTACCCTTTGTTGTCAGAAGAATTGCTGTCAAGATATTTCAGCAGAAGTTTTTTTTTTTTTTTTAAAGAAAACTCCCACTCACTTCGACTTGACCCTTTGATGAGCTTTGGTATTGGCTGTATTTCGTGTAATAACTTGCAACTCGTAGCCAACAGAATTCCTGGCACTAGGCTTTTGTAATAATGATGCAAATTCAACTTGTTAAATGACCCTACAGAGGTCACTGTGACATAGGGGACATTTGTCTTATTATTCTGGAAACCGAGCCTCGTTCCCCACACGTTTTATCTGCTGACACAATCTAATTTATACAATCTAATGTGTGGACTTAATGTAATAACAGACACGGTCCCTGTTGAATACCAATATTTGCCACTCCATGAGTTGATTGAAAATACCCTTCCGTAACATAATAGAGGGAGAAAGTTAATAAAGGATTCAAAAGTGTGCACGGCAAGCTCTATATCTCCTGGACACTTAACAAATTACTTTCTGTTAATAGTGTGTCAGACAAAACGGTGCATGCAGATTTCTGTGGTACTATTTGTGATGTATAATATGATTAAAGGACAATATAGTGATGAATCAAGTGTGTGTGCATGCTCACGATTTGATTGGTTGAACGACACTCACCCCTAGCCTGGTTCTCAGACCATCGTACTTCATTTCGTTTGTACAGAAGGTCTGGAATCGCTCAATTGACAAACGTTAACTCACTTTAAGGCAGGTGGGTGTCTGTTGAAGTTTAAAACTATTGGATCTGCACAGTGCCACTCTGGATCTGCCAACCAATCGCATAACGTTTGGTCGTGACTCGTGACATATGTCATGCACCGGCTTCTGACTACAACTAAAACTGGCGCACGACCTCAACGTCATTGTTCTCGGCCACTCCTTCTGTTCGCTGATTGGACTGGCAGAAATCTGGCTGGAGAGAACCCACTAATATACCGCAGCCCCAGACTGACTACTGAAGGGAAATAAAAATTGAGCGGAAGAATGTAGGCGGGCGATACCAGGCTAACTCACCCCGTGTCTTCCAGATAAACTCTTGTCATCGCCCACGCAAACACGAACACTGTGGGGGTTCCTGCAAAAAGCAGCAAAGAAAATCAATCATGTTATTTCTGGTTGTATTTAGTTTTAATCTTTACATTCATACTATATGTATAACTATTGTTGTGTATTCGATGTATTTGCGTTGTATATTGTGTATGTGTTGTTGTTTTTGCTTTGCATTTGTTGACTCAACATCATGCAAATGAGGGTCGCACACACACACACACACACACACACACACACACACACACACACACACACACACCACAATTGATGTCTACAGTATAAATAAAGGTTAAATGAAATTAAATGAAAAGACTCCTTGAAGCTGTCTAACCCCAGCCTATGAGCATGTCTGATCCCTACCGTATTGGCTCCGGCCTTCGTTGCAGTGGTCACGGGTTCAAATCCGACCCGTGGACCTTTACTGCAGGTCATCCCCCCCCCCCCTCTCTCTCTCTCTGTCTCCCCATTTCAACTCTGTACTGTCTAATAAAGCTTGAAAATGCCCCCCAAAAAAATCAAAACAAAGCAATGAGTGAATTTGAGTTGTTGTTGATTCTAGCATCCCAAAGCGGTAGTGGTTTTACAACAAGGTAATAGAGAAAAAAGATAGAAAAAGTTACACACTACAGCTTTAACCTCTGACTGAATAAAGCCGTCTTACCCCAGCCTATGAGCAAGTAAACGATGAAATGTCTGTTCTCGGAGAAGATGACGACTAGTAGAGTGTGGAGGTAAAGTCCTTCCACCAGCAGCCAGAAGAAATTCGCCATAATGAAGTACTGGAAAAACACCAGACTGGCTTTACACCCCACCTGCAAAACAACACACACACACACACACACACGCACACGCACACACACACACACACGCGCACACACACACACACACGCACACACACACACGCACACAAAGGCCAAAGATGTTTATTAGCTATGTTATGGACTTTGTGTCTAAATACTTAAATGTCAAATGTCACAAAACCTCCCAAACCTATCAGCAGTTCTGTAATAGCTTCGGCAGTGACATTAAATTAACCTTTATGTCATGTTATCATATATCGTTTTTATATCCTCTATTGGCAAATGTGCTAATTATTGGGATATGTGAATGTGATGTATTCTATTTTACAATCTGAGTTCAACACGAGGATTCACTTTAACTTGCGGAGCACGACGTTACAATGCGTTGGAAAGTATGATATATAAAGGTCAGAGCTCCCGGAGAATATTGCTTCAATAATCATAGTGAAGTCTCCCCACTGGTATGAAAGCCAAGCAGAGTCAAAGGGTTTCAAATATAAAAGCTTCAGAGCAGCGCCAGCAAGAGTTTTGGAGACTTTGAAAGTAATCAAAGTCATCATTGACCCGACTATAGGCTACCAGGGGGCCGTAGACTGTATGAAGTAAGTTTGGTATGGCACGGTGCGCACATGTATTATTCATATGCACATTAACAACTACAGCAGTGTGTGTGTGTGTGTGTGTGTGTGTGTGTGTGTGTGTGTGTGTGTGTGTGTGTGTGTGTGTGTGTGTGTGTGTGTGAGTGCAGCAGCAGTCATTGGCAATGAAATTCTTAAGTCCAAGGCTCCTCTCAACAATGTGATATAGACGAAGAAAAACACAAGAGAGCAACACCTGAGACACAAATAAACACAACAGTAGTGTGAGGACACAGCGCAGATAAAAAGTGTAGCGATAAGGTGCACCATATATTTATAAAAGTACATTTAGAATGCAAATTACATTCAATTAAATGGAGATGAAATAGAATACTGTATGTGGAAATAATAATAAAACTAATAAGTGTAGTAAAAAAGGATATTCTACATGTAATAGAATAATGTTGAATATAATAAAAAAATATGTACACGTCTGTAAAAGTTGAATTAGTGAAATAAATGAAATTTTGCACGATATTAAATTTTTTCGAGTTTCAGCTGTATATTTTGTGAATGTGTATGACTGCTGTATGTTTGAGGTGGTGGTCGGAGGGGCCGTAGGCGCTGAATGGCAGCCACGCTTCCGTCAGTCTGCCCCAGGGCAGCTGTGGCTACTATGGTAGTTTACCACCACCAGTATGACTGTGTGTGAATGAATGGAACCTGGAACCCTGTAAAGCGTCTTTGAGTGCCTTGAAAAGCGCTATATAAATCCAGTCCATTCATTATTCATTATATTTTGTCATTTTGTAAAATTTTATATAAAACAGTATGGAGGCGGTGACCAAGGGAGGGGGCCTATTGCAGTGGAAAAGCTTGCCAGATCTAGGGGTACCGATCTGTACATAACAGTGCCGTGCCACACCGAACCGAACCATGTTACTCAGTGGAAACAAGCCATAAAAGGGTACATGGGCGGTGGTCGGCCAATGATCAAAGGGTTGGCGGTTCGATCCCCGCTCTGCCACCTGTGTCATGGTTGTTGTGTCCTTGGGCAAGACACTTCACCCTCACCTTGCCTCGTGTGAATGTCGATAGTTAGCCTGCTATCGATGTGTGAAAGTGTGTGTGAATGGTAACGTGGCAAAGGAAAACAGGTCTCCCTTGCAAAAGAGTCTTCGGTCTCAACGGGATTTACCTGTATAAATAAAGGTAAGAAAATAACAAGAAATTCACCAGTGAGGGCTCGGTTGAACACTGCGAGCTTCGGTTGAAGAGAATATCGTCTTTAACCAACACAGCCACGGCTCTCAGGATGAACGAGACAAACAGGTTCAGGTGGATGTAGTTCCTGGTGCAGTGGAGCTTCCTGCATAAAAAGTTTACACAGATCATTATTATTTTTTGTATATTAATTTTTATTTATTTTAATTTTTTTGTACATACAGCTCTGGAAAAAATTAAGAGACCAGTCTGGATTTTTTTCTTAAATCTTCATCTCTACATTACTTATTGAAAAAATGCTCTTAATGACAATTTTTTTTTGGAATTTGGTTAGAAATGTTGTCAGTAGTTTATAGAATGAGACCAAAATGTTCGTTTTACTCAAACATAAATAGTAAGTAGAGAGACACTGAACATTTGGAGTGGTCTCTTCATTATTTTCCAGAGATGTATATATTTTTAGTTTTTCTTTTTTTTTGGCATTTACAAGCTTTATTAGATAGTACAGAGTTGAAATGGGGAGACAGAGAGAGAGGGGGGGGATGACCTGCAGTAAAGGTCCACGGGTCGGATTTGAACCCGCGACCACTGCAACGAAGGCCAGAGCCAATATGTTACACACTCTATCCACTACGCTACCGGAGCGCCCCTGTATACTTTTTTTATTTGACAGTGTGGGGAGACAGAGGTGAAATGGGGTAAAGAGGGGAACGACATGCAGAGAACGACCCGGGCCGGATGCCACACAATTTCTTTCATGTCTTTCAATTATAATTTCAACAAGAAAAGATCACTCAAGCTTCTAAATATTCAACTTCATTATTACATTATGAGATTTCAATTTTCTCCCCTTCTTCCTAAGGTCCTTGTTATTAGACTCTTTCTTACTTCTCCTCATCTTCCTTCTGTGTCAGCTGAGTTTAGCACCAAGACCATCAAAGGGCCATTTCGTAAGTTTTATTTTTACATGTCTGTCAACTTGTTCATGATTTTCAGCAAGAAACTTTTAATAAAACTTCTAAATATTCCAGATCTTTCTCATAGCTACATTGTGTGTTACAACTTTTCAACTCTTTTCATGCTAATGAGACATTTTCAAGCTTTTCCAAGTCCTTAAAGCCCATGTCCACCTACCGCCTTTTTTCGACCGCAAGCGCCTTTTTTCAATTGGTTCCCAATGAGAAAAGGTGCAGCGCCCAGCGTTTTTAATTAAATTTTTCCCTTTCTGTGCGGCCGCTTCGAGCATTTCGAGTTGAGAGTAGCTCAATTAACTTTTCAGAAAAGCGGCGGGGACGTCACCTTGACAATCAAGAAGACGGAAGAGAACCTGCTTTTTTTCCGTCTCTGGTTGCGTTCTGAATCTCATACTCTTTCTTTTTTCTATTCTACATACTACATCCGACGATAAAAAGAATCTAGTTAGGATGCAGTAGGCATACTTTTGGGACATACTTTACTCTCTTATTTCATCATAACATTGCGCCTTGATCTTGCCTCTTGCTTTTATATCCGTCGCATCCCCGTTTGTTTTCATATGGAGGCTTCGTCGATGTGACGTCACTTCACGTGCGCACTGGATTGTGGGTCAGAATCGCCCAAATAGGATGCAGTTTTCAACACATGGCCGCATGAAGTAGGACATCCGGGTACTTCTAACCATCCTAAATATGGCCACAAGAATCGGGACATCCTAAATCTTTTTTCTACATACTATATAGTAGAAAGTATGCGATTCGGAACGCAACCTCTGTTTACCCGAATCTGTACGAAATGAGTGACTTAAAAGGACCAGAACAGAGGGAGGAGAGCCTGTTTGTGTGAGCATATTAGGCGAACACTTGATTCGCTGTATTTTTTCATCTCCTACGGATCGTTTCATGCGCACACGTCAGCCTACACAATAGTGATTTGATAATGATAGAACGCCGGTTCCGTATGGGTGAAGTATTCCTTTAAAGAAAGCAAGTGAAATTGAGTCGGATGGTTCTACGTTTTCCATACTGCGCCTCACTACAATAAAGACGCAAATTCCTTGATGAAAACAAATGTAAATGATCTGTTATATTTATTCCTCTGGCCAAACCTCAAACCAGCCCATTAGTGATACTAATAATAATCCCAACAGCAAAATGAAGGAAATAAAGAATTCTCCAATTACCATATCTAAAATTAACAAATAAATAAATAAAACAATCCAATTAACACATGAGACTAAATTGGGCTATATATTACACACACGCACACACACACACACACACACACACACGCACACACACACACACACACACACGCACACACACACACACGCACGCACGCACGCACACACACACACACACACACACACACACACACACACACACACACACGTCTATAAACAAGGAATGATAAAGCTGTGAAATTGCCATTGCTTGGTCATTTAAAACCCAATTTAACGGACTGCTTCTCTCGGACTCTAACGGCATGACAACAGAAAGAGACACACAAAAACAAAGGACCAAAAAGATGAGCCTGAAATGAACACCAGCCATTTTGTTTTCAATCAATCAATCAATCAATCAAAGAACTTTATTTATCCCAGAGGGCAATTCAGTTCAGCAGTCCTACACACACTAAGCAACACATAACAGACAATATACAGCGAATAAAAAACAATAAACAGGACACAGGATATGTCAGAGAGACACAATGGCTGGGCATGAGTAGGCCTGCACAGTTAAAAGAATAAAAAACATCAGATCCAAGTGAATAAATAAATAAATAAGTAAGGTACCCAACAATGACACTGATACCCAAGTGGTACAGCAACAAAAATCATGTCCAGACACTGCTGTCCAGGTTTAACAGCCTGACAGCAGACGGAATAAAAGACTGAGAGTAGCGCTTAGTTTTCCTGCTTGGTGCTGCAAAGCGCCGGCCTGAAGGCATTAATCTGAATTCTGGGAAGAGGATGTGGTCCTTTTGGTTTACTATTGTTTTAGCTTTTTGGACCACGCGCCTCTCCCAAAGGGAGAATAAGTTTTTGAAAAGTAACAGCTACTATTTATTTTTTATTACATTTTTTTCATTATGCACTTTTGAGAATAAAGTAAACTCTAAGCTCCACTAATAACTTTACTTTAGTTAATATAGAGTGAAGGTATTGAATCTTTTTCTCTTGGGTCTTTCCCTTTGTAGACGGGCATATTTTTCTGATACTCCATAGACCACTGTTTTTTTTGTCATTTTCAAGCTTTATTAGACAGTACAGAGTTGAAATGGGGAGAGAGAGAGAGAGCGAGAGCGAGAGAGAGAGAGAGAGAGAGAGAGAGAGAGGGGGGATGACCTGCAGTAAAGGTCCACAGGTCGGATTTGAACCCGCGACCACTGCAACGAAGGCTGGAGCCGATATTTTATGCACTCTATCCACTACACCACCGGAGCGCCCCAGACCATTGGTGTTTTAATATTGTATTATTATTTGGTGACTTACCGGAAGAGGCAGAGTATTGCGCTGCCGGTGATGAGTGCGATCAGAGACAGACTGTGACCCAGAGTGTACAACGTCTGCACCACCACATAGAATACCAGCTGGAGAGAGAGACAGAGGAGGAAGATGTTTAGATATTACATTAAACTAGAAACTGGACTGTTTTGTTTCAAATTGGCGGTTCTAATAACATAATTTTCGAACACAGCAGGCATCTGTTTCCAGACAACAACAAAAAAAAAACTGTTAAAACCTGCTGCACATTACCTGCCCAGCAGCGAACAACATGCAGGTGAAACTCGAAAAAAAAAATTTTATCGTGCAAAAGTTCATTTATTTCATTAATTCTACTTAAAAGGTGAAACTAAAATATAATATATAGACTCATTACAAGCAAAGTGAGATATTTCAAGCCTTTATTTGTTATAATTTTGTTTATTATGGCTAACAGCTTATGAAAATCCCAAATTCAAAGTCTCAGAAATTTTTAATATTATGTGAAATCTATAAAAAAGGGATTTTAAATACAGAAATGTCGGCCCCTCTATAAAGTATAATCATGCATATGTACTCAGTACTTGGTTTGGGCCCCTTTTGCATGAATTCTTGCCTCAATTCCAATTCCTTTTCCATGATATTCTAATAATATGAGTTTCACCTGTATGCTTTCGCGAGGCATACAATTGCCGAATGGTGAAAGTCAAATCAAATCAATTTTATGTGTGTAGCCCAATAGGGCTTCACATTCCATACAGTATGACACCCTCTGCCCTTATCTATCTATCTATCTATCTATCTATCTATCTATCTATCTATCTATCTATCTATCTATCTATCTATCTATCTATCTATCTATCTATCTATCTATCTATCTATCTATCTATCTATCTATCTATCTATCTATCTATCTATCTATCTATCTATCTATCTATCTATCTATCTATCCAACCGTCCATCCATCCATCCATCCATCCATCCATCCATCCATCCATCCGCACTTAGACCCTTAGCTCGGCTGAGAAAAATCTCCCAGTAAAAAAGCCTTTATAGGGATTAAAACATTGAGAAATCTCAGGGACAAGTCCAGTGCTGGTAGTCAATGCTTTAAAGAAGGTAAAGCTCCTAAAAAGCTACGATATGGTACAAGGTCACTGAGACCTCACAATATGTAAGATCACGGTGACCTTTGATCTCTAAAATCAAATCACTCCACCCACACGTCCAAATGTCATTCTATGCTAAATCTGACAAAACTCCCTCAATGCATTCTTCAAAAATAATGTGCTCATAAGATTTGAAGTCACAAAAATCCTCCATTATGTAAAGCGTTCATCTTCCAGACAAAGTGTGAGTTTGTACCAAATTTGAAAAATATCCCTCAAAGCGTTCATATATTGATTCCGATATTGATTTGGTATGGCCGTGATGTAGGGACGGATAGACACAGCAGAAAAATATAACGCCCCTTGGCCTGGCCTTCATCTATTGTTGAATCAAGTTGAGACTTCTTACTTTTTTTTCTCATGTATCTTGTATGTTGTTTTGTATTGTATCTTGTACAGCCCTTTGGTCAACTGATGTTGTTTTTAAATGTGCTATAGAAATAAATTAACTTTATTGCTTAAATTAAAGTAATAATCAAAAGACATTCAGGTTTTTTTCACAGTAAGTTTTTCCTCTTTCCCAGTGTCTTGCACTATAGTATAACTGGTTTAAACTCTGTATGACTCTCTCTCTCCTGCTTAGAGTCTGTATTATGAAATGTGTTGTAATGTGCTGTCAACAATTAACCAGGTCAAATTAGGACATACACGCTGATTCAGAAAAAAACAGAGATGCTTTGACGTCATCTATGCTGCCAGAAAATGAAAAGGAAAACAAAGAAAAAATCTGTTCAAATATTATAAAGCAAATAGTTGTTTTGTCCTTCACAGAAAAAAAATACAAAATAGTTGTGAAGAAATACTATTCATCACACACACACACACACACACACACACACACACACACACACACACACACACACACACACACTGTAAGCCCTCTGTGCTTGGGGTGAAGGTTTTATTTGCTCAGTTTTCTGTCTGTTGGTGAAATAGAAGGAGAGAAGTGTTCTGTTGTGGAGAAAACTTTCTGGCACAAAGGACAATTCATTTCCTGTTAGAAACGGAAAGAAAGAGAGTGCAATCTAACAATACATGTTGTGTGTGTGTGTGTGTGTGTGTGTGTGAGTGTGTGTGTGTCTGTGTGTGTGTGTGTGTGTGAGAGAGAGAGAGTGAGTGTGTGTGTGTGTGTGTGTGGGCGTCCTGTTATCTTTCTCTCTCAGAGAAGGTGTTTGATTTCCTGTGTGAGTTGCTTTTGTGAAAACCTCAAAGGATGTATGATGTCATTCAGCTCCAATGGTGTTTGTCTAATCCTGGGGGTCAATTTGTGTGTGTGTGTGTGTGTGTGTGTGTGTGTGTGTGTGTGTGTGTGTGTGTGTGTGTGTGTGTGTGTGTGTGTGTGTGTGTGTGTGTGTGTGTGTGTGTGTAGATAGATAGATAGATAGATAGATAGATAGATAGATAGATAGATAGATAGATAGATAGATAGATAGATAGATAGATAGGCAGACAGACAGACAGACAGACAGACAGACAGACAGACAGACAGACAGATAGATAGATAGATAGATAGATAGATAGATAGATAGATAGATAGATAGATAGACAGACAGACAGACAGACAGACAGACAGACAGACAGACAGACAGACAGACAGACAGACAGACAGACAGACAGACAGACAGACAGACAGACAGACAGACAGAAAGATAGAGCAACAGTCATGCTACTGTGTATGTTTGTGTGCTGGGGAAAGCTATTAACTGTGAATTCGACCCAATTCTCTTTCTGTAGTTCATTGATGTTTTGTCAGAACTCTGTTATGGTTGGGCCCTTTGGATCCTGTTTGGAATGGGTCCTTTGGATCCTGTTTGGAATGGGTCCAAGGTATTCATCATGTTTGGAATGGGGCCCAGTTATTCATCATGCCAAAAATAAACAAATCTTTTTCATCTCTAGTCTCTGAAAAATACAACAGCTGAGGACTTGCAATACGACAGATATTGTGGCGCTCTAACCACTACACCATAAGCGCCCCTGCATGTGTAGCCTACATGCATTATTTGTTTTTGTTTTGTTTTCATATGCTTTTTGTTTGGGGTTATTGGTTTGATGTAGCCCAGTGGGTAGGGTGGTAGACCCACAACTGCAGGGTTGGTGGTTCGATCCCCCGTCTCCCCGCCACATGTCCAAGTGTCCCTGGGCAAAGAGACACTGAACCCTAACTTCTAACCTAGCTCCTGATAGTTAGCTTGCACCCTGCGTGGTAGCTGCTGCTGCTGCTATCGGTGTATGAATGTGTGCTCCAGTTGTAAGTTGCTTTGGATAAAAGCGTCTGCTAAACGACATGTAACGTAATATTATATTCTATCCTGTATATCAAGGTAGGTCCTTTTCTATCCCAGCAGTGTCTACTAGATCTATCTATCTATCTGTCTATCTGTCTGTCTGTCTGTCTGTCTGTCTGTCTGTCTGTCTGTCTGTCTGTCTGTCTGTCTGTCTGTCTGTCTGTCTGTCTGTCTGTCTGTCCGTCCGCCCGCCCGTCCGTCCGTCCATCCATCCATCCATCCATCCATCCATCCATCCATCCATCCATCCATCCATCCATCCATCCATCCATCCATCCATCCATCTATACCTACCTACCTACCTACCTACCTACCTACCTACCTACCTACCTACCTACCTACCCACCCACCCATCCATCCATCCATCCATCCATCCATCCATCCATCCATCCATCCATCCATCCATCCATGTCTGTCTGTCTGTCTGTCTGTCTGTCTGTCTGTCTGTCCGCCCGCCCGCCCGCCCGCCCGTCCGTCCGTCCATCCATCCATCCATCCATCCATCCATCCATCCATCCATCCATCCATCTATACCTACCTACCTACCTACCTACCTACCTACCTACCTACCCACCCACCCACCCATCCATCCATCCATCCATCCATCCATCCATCCATCCATCCATCCATCCATCCATCCATCCATCCATCCATCCATCTATCTATCTATCTATCTATCTATCTATCTATCTATCTATCTATCTATCTATCTATCTATCTATCTATCTATCTATCTATCTATCTATCTATCTATCTATCTATCTATCTATCTATCTATCTATCTATCTATCTATCTATCTATCTATCTACCCATCTATCTACCCATCTATCTATCCATCTATCTATCTATCTATCTATCTATCTATCTATCTATCTATCTATCTATCTATCTATCTATCTATCTATCTATCTATCTATCTATCTATCTATCTATCTATCTATCTATCTCTATCTATCTATCTATCTATCTATCTATCTATCTATCTATCTATCTATCTATCTATCTATCTATCTATCTATCTACTTACCTACCTACCCATCTATCTATCTATCTATCTATCTATCTATCTATCTATCTATCTATCTATCTATCTATCTATCTATCTATCTATCTATCTATCTATCTATCTATCTATCTATCTATCTATCTATCTATCTATCTATCTATCTATCTATCTATCTATCTATCTATCTATCTATCTATCTATCTATCTATCTATCTATCTATCTGTCTATCTACGGGGGATGAACAAAGTCCGTTTGTCGAGCACAATGGTGGATTCAGAATGAGACCGTTTCGTGACCCGAAACGAACCTCAGTGGAGAACCAATTATCCCAAACAAGGCCAAACATTCAACACACCCAAAACACTCTTTTCTTCTGTTTGAGTGGTGTGTGTGTGTGTGTGTGTGTTTGTGTGTGTGTGTGTCTGTGTCTGTGTGTGTGTGTGTGTGTTTGTAATATACTCCAGAAAGAGAGTAAACAAAACCAAACAGGCTCATTGTCATTCTACCGTGGCCTCAAAATACCTTATGGGATTATTATGGGATGGTAGCAATGATACACACAGCACATTCAGCACTGATTTGGTGATGTGCTAGATTTCAAACTGGGTGAGAAGAAGCTAAAGTGCTGTGTGTGTGTGTGTGTGTGTGTGTGTGTGTGTGTGTTCATGTGTGTGTGTGTGTGTGTGCTAAAGTTTTGTAGTCGTTGTTATTGTTGTAAATAACTTTAGAACATATCTCATTATAACTTGATAACTCTGTCTTGATCATGCTATAACGCTATACTGATCTTATGATTTATTCATTCCCCTGGCTAGAGGCATCAATACGCTGCAGTACACTTTAACAGACACAGGAAGCCAGTTATGATACATATTACATATCTGAAAAAGGCTTGATAATGGTATAACTATGCTTGTGAAGAGATATATGTAACTAGGTCTAAACTTGTGGTTTAGGGGCCAATTCATACTTGCCACGTCCTAGTGTATAATATACAATGTGTTGCTCTGCACTCCTGTCCAGTTTGTGGTGTACATAATGCTTATGTTATATGTTCCATACGCCCGGTCTGACCTTGGTAAAAATGCTTTTAGCCACAGTGCCCCTGACTCCTGGAACAGCCTACAACATCAAATTAAAATAAATACACTCGTAACTGTTAACCAATTTAAAGTTATTATTTTGAATCAGCCCCACTCCACTTGTAACTGTTTTAATTAGGCTATTGTTCTGTTTTATTCAATTGATCTGAATGTTTTAATTGTTGTTGTCTCTTTGTAAGCTTGTTGTGTATTCTAATTGTATATTGTGTATCTGTAATTTGTCTCGACGTCATTGTAAAAGAGGGTCACCCCTCAATTGATCTTTCGAGAATAAATAAAGGAAAATGAAATGAAAATGAATGGTGTAAAACCAATTTGCTTCAACAAGATTGACAGGTAATGTATTCTGTTTTATTCATTTCATGACGCAAAATCAAGGCGGGAGAGCAGAAACCCACTGACACAAATAGCTCGCAATTAAACATGTATCGTGTTCCTACTGTTGGAGATATTGACATTTAAAAGATGCAGCCCCCTTAACCTCACTTTAGCCACCGTTAATTAGGATCACACCCCGCAGGGCTCCGTCAATTACAGACCCTCTAATGGCCTGTGTGTTATGTTGCAGGTTCACTCCATGCTGGGAAGTCGGAATATATTAATATTTAAGTGAAATTATGAGGGCCACATAGAGGGAGAAAAAAATAATATATATATTTTTTTTAATTAGAACTTTATTGGGGCGCTCCGGTGGTGTAGTGGATAGAGCGTGTACCATATTGGCTCCGGCCTTCGTTGCAGTGGTCGCGGGTTTAAATCTGACCACTGCAGGTCATCCCCCCTCTCTCTCTCTCTCTCTCTCTCTCTCTCTCTCTCTCTCTCTCTCTCTCTCTCTCTCTCTCTCTCTCTCTCTGTCTCCCCATTTCAACTCTGTACTATCTAATAAAGCTTGAAAAAATCCAAAAAGTAATCTTTATTCTCTTAATATTACTATTTCTCCAAAAATTACAAATGTTATTCTTGAAAAATAACCGATTTATTATTGTATTCTTGTGATTTTTATATTTATTTTTCCTCTACATGATACACTAATGCTCCATCATAATGCCCTTTTAAATAAAGTCTGAAGACTTTCCTGTTTCCCTTTTAACCTGTACTTTTTTCTTTTATTTAAATGTTTTATTTATAATTTTCTATTTCTATTCATATTTATCATTCGCTTTTGTAATGTGTATTCTATACTTGATGTTTTTTTAATCGTGCCCCTGTAAAGCACTTCTTTGAATGGCCTTGTGTCTGAATTGTGCCATAGAAATAAACTTGCCTTGCCAATGCCTTTATTTACAGAAAGCACAGACATTGTATTGAACGTGTTGTTTGTGTCACCTTGTCCTGGCTGGTGTCCGCCCCACACGCACTGGAGATGTTTGGGAAAACATCGGACCATCCCGCCGACGAACAGTTCCTGCTGATGTTACCTGTGAAACCAGAAAAAAAAACAGCAAATTCACCCTGCGTTCCAAATCACATACTCTTTCTTTTTACTACACTACACACTAAAGTACAGAAGAGTTTTACAGGCACGGGAGAGAAAAAAAATCTGATAAGGACGTTTTTTTTTTTTCATTATGTCGAGAAATGTCAAGAATAAAGACAAATACTCCAAAATGCTATTGGAGTTAGTGGGGCATTTATGTATTTTCAGCTTACTACCATTGATGTGCATGTATTGGGACATCCTAAATCTTTTTCTGGCATACTAAATAGTAGGGAAGTATGGGGATTGGAACACAGGGTCAGAATCAGAATCAAACTTTATTGTCATTGTACATGTCACAGAGCAACTTTTTAGTTTACACCCCGCCAAGAAACATAGAAAGACAGTGACCAATAACATGGGGTGGACAGGAGAGTGTAACTAGCTCCCTGCGGTCCAATCCCCATACTTCCCTGCTATTTAGTATGGTTAGAAAACAATTTAGGATGTCCCAATTCATGTGGTCGGATGCGGCATGCTTAAAAATACCCAGATGCCCTACAACATCCGGTTTGGATTTTTAGTGTTGAAATCAGCATGCTTTGTTGGGCGATTATGACCCACAATCCACTGCAGCGGGAGTTACATCACATAAAGCGCTTTGAGAGCCTAGAAAAGCGCTATATAAATCCAATCCATTTTTTATTTTATCTTTTTTTAAGCCGTCCCAAAGGTAAGGTAACTAAGTAATTATATAGCCTTGGTTCCATACAGAAGAGTTTTGCATTTGGGAGCAAAACAAATCTGTATAGCAGCTGTATAGATAAAGTCTCATCTCCTTCTACTCCAAAATGTTATGGTTCACTGTGTTCAGCTCTGAACCAAAACATTGGTACGCTTGGTGCCCGAGCCGGGGCACACACACACACACACACACACACACACACACACACACACACACACACACACACACACACACACACACACACACACACACACACACACACACACACACACACACACACACACACACACAGCACCAGGTTAATACACAGCTCTCAGGATGTGTCTGTCAGAATTGAAGTGCAAGTCACCCGAGTTGCAGTCCGGTTCGCCTTGGCCAAGCCTGTAATAAATATCGCTTCATATGTCATCCAAGTCTCCTGAAATATTCTTCCACCTGAGTTGACCTCCAACCTTGAAAGAAATTCCTTCACAGATATGTCAGAATAATCAGAATTGAATTTTGCGAGATGAGTGTGTTAACATTTTTATTCAATGACAGTACACAGTAAATTTTGAAGTGTTAAAATAACACTACAAGAGTTAAATTTAACACCATTTCCGAGTGTATTTGGTCCCACTCAGAATTGGAGTTAAATTAACTCTCTTCAAAGTGTTACAATTTTAGAGTTAAATTAACTCAAAATAGAGTTAAAAATACACTGTATAGTGTTATTTAAAGCCTTATAGAGTACTTTCTACACCCCGTCTTTTAACTACCGAAATTGACACCAACACTAGGAGGCATTCTACTCCAGCTGTTGTTATATTAACTCAGATAGAGTTAATGGAGTTTGACACTGCATATTTAACACTGGGGAATTTACTGTGTACTTGAGTCAATGTACTTTAATAAATGGCAAATTCCACCACATAGGACTTATTTCATGTTCTTATGTTGCTTCTTAGAAATAGATTACAAAAAAAATGTAACTACCGCCAAACGGGGAAAGTACAGTGTTAGTAGGCGATGCTTTAAAGAAGGTAAAGCTCCTAAGAAGATACAATATGGTACAAGGTCACTGAGACCTCACAATGTAAGTATGTCAGGTCACAGGTACCTTTGAAATCTATTCAGTTCATCCTAGAATTAGACTGGACATTTGTGCAAAGTTTGAAGAATATCCCTCAAAGCGTTCATGAGATTTTTTTTTTTTTAGCCTTTATTTATACAGGTATATCCCATTGAGACCGAAGACTCTTTTTCAAGGGAGACCTGTTCCCATTCCCCACACACATTCATACACCGATAGCAGGCTAACTATTGACATTCACACGAGGCAAGGTGGGTGAAGTGTCTTGCCCAAGGACACAACGACCATGACACAGGTGGCAGGGCGGGGATCGAACCTCCAACCCTTTGATCATCAGCCGACCCGCTCTACCAACTGAGCCACAGTCGCCCCACATATTGCTCTCACAAGAATGGTCGGACGGACAACCTGAAAACATAAAGCCTTCTGCGATTGCTGGCGGCGAGGCATTATAAAGTAAATGCATGAATCAATAAACCATTAATGATTAGATTGGGTGCCCGGGACGCTCTGGTGGCGTAGTGGATAGAGTGCGTACCATATTGGCTCCGGCCATCGTTGCAGTGGTCACGGGTTCAAATCCGACCCGTGGACCTTTACTGCAGGTCATCCCCCTCTCTCTCTCTCTCTCTCTCTCTCTCTCTCTCTCTCTCTCTCTCTCTCTCTGTCTCCCCATTTCAACTCTGTACTGTCTAATGAAGCTTGAAAATGCCCCAAAAATTATAAAAATAAATAAATAAATAATTATTGGGTGCCCGGTCATTCAGCTGTTCAGCACCCAGGCTCTGGAACTCCCTCCCCCCACACATAAAACAGTCAGACACCATTACAACCTTCAAGTCACAACTCAAAACTCACCTGTTCAAAACTCGAACACAACCTATAACTGGTCACTGTCTTGATTGTTTGTTTGTTTTCTTTAGTTTGTCTTGTTTTTAATGATTTTATGATGATTTTATGCTCTGTAAGGTGACCTTGGGTGTCATGAAAGGCGCCTCTAAATTAAATGTATTATTATTATTATATTATTATTATTATGAATGCATTAATAACTAACCGTTTCTTCCGAAAACAGTCTTGAGGACTCGTGGACAGGGGATGGTGACGGTCGCTCCGGTCTCCGCTGCGTCCCAGCATGCAATGTTGTCCCATTCTCCTCTGCAGCCGAACTCTGTCACAACACAAAGGGGATTTGATTAGGGACATACAGGGGAAACTCGAAAAATTAGAATATCGTGCAAAAGTTCATTCATTTCAGTAATTCAACTTAAAAGGTGAAAACTAATATATTTAATAGACTTATTACAAGCAAAGTGAGATATTTCAAGCCTTTATTTGTTATAATTTTGATTATTATGGCTTACAGATTATGAAAACCCCAAATGTCAAAATCTCAGAAAATTTGAATATTACATGCAATCAATAAAAAAAGGGATTTTAAATACAGAAGTGTCGGCCCTCTATAAAGTATAATCATGCATATGTACTCAGTACTTGGTTTGGGCCCCTTTTGAATTAATTCTTGCCTCAATTCCAATTCATTTTTCATGATATTCTAATAATATGAGTTTTACCTGTATGTGTAAGGAGACCGCAAAAAAATTAAAGTAGCATAAGTCATACGCACAGAATGGAAGCAGGGGGATGGAGACTGGCTTATCCGCACCAATGTCTTTAGTCATATTTTGAAAAGTATGTTCATAAGCAAATACAGAGGCAGTTTTAAATTGTTGAGTAACAGCAAAAAGTCTGAAACACTGTAAAAAATGTAAAAGTCACAAAATAAAACTCACATTTACAAGTCCAACTTAAAGCTCTGAAGTTTGAAAGAAAACAAAATTCGAGCAATTTAATTATCTTTTGTCGAGATAACTTATCTTTCATATGTCAGGTATATTACATAGGTATAACAACTTACTACTAAGAATCTGATACAGTAACAGCTGTGCCAACTTATTCATATTCTAAGTCATACAGAAGACAAACAAAAACCACTTCAGTCAAAATGTTCATTCATTGAGTTAAAGTCTGAACAACTTGTGGGGAACAAATCAATAATTCCAGAGCTCAATGGTCCCCAGTTCAATATTCTATTAACACACATTGTGTTCGGGTCAAAAGTTGAAATGTTGTGGGGTCACTTGTGGTTAGAGCAGGGAGGGGGGGGGGGGAATCGTGCTGAATCTTCCTGCAGCACGGAACAGGCAAACGGCCCTAGTGTGAGTGGGCCCTAAGGGATTGGAATAGCCTCTATAATACTAAAGGTGTCAGTGTAACCGTTTTGAAGGGGTAAGGTCACTGGGGAGTGGGGAAGTATGAAAACACCCAAAAAATGTACGTGTTTGACTTGTTGTTGCTGGGATGATCTGTCTATTTGTATTGACACACCTGATACATCAGAATCAGAAAGGATTTTATTGCCAAGAAGGGTTTTACACCAACAAGGAATGTGTCTTGGTGAATAAGGTGCACACAGTTAGACAATAAACAATGAACAAACAGTGACTGTATATATACAATATAACACAATATATAAACAAGTGATAAGTTAAAATAGTATAAAATAGAATAAAAACTAAGGTACATATACTTAAAATTTGTAAACATTTTAAACGGATTGAGTCAGTGTCAGTGGCAGAGATCACACAGAGATATAAATCACTGTTGTGTAGCTTTAAGAGCCAGTGCTGCTATGCTGCTTCTCAACCTGCTGCTTCAACGCTCCCACCTACTCCTGACTTCTCCTGTCTGAGTCTCCTTCAAAAAACCTTGACACACAAAGATGAAAGTCTGCCGCCTCTGTCTTTTCAGCCATGGGGGATAATTCGGCTATAGCACAGGATAAATAAATAAACATATGTGCAGTATATATATATATATATAAATAATATAATCTCCATAAATAAATACAAATAATAGAATGAAGCATTTAAAAAAAATAAAAATCCTAAATTGCTCAGCAGAAGACAGACATAATGTGGAAAATTCACTATCACACTCTATCAGCTCAGAATACGGGGGAGCATTGGACCTGAATGAATTTGAAACGCCCACTCACTCACTCACTCTCTCTCCCTACCTCCCTTCCTCCCTTCCTCACTCCCTCCCACTCACTCTCTCTCTCTCTCTCTCTCTCTCACACACACTCTTCCTCCCTCCCTCCCTCCCACTCTCTCCCTCTCTCTCTCTCCCTCCCTCTCCCTTCCTCCCTCCTTCCCTCTCTCTCCCTCTCTCCCTCTCTCTTTCTCCCCCCTCTCTTTCTCTCCCTTCCTCCCTCCTTCCCTCTCTCTCCCAAACCAAACAAACCATCTTCTTAAAATATCTCTCTCTACACGTTGCAGCTTGGACCCTAATGGGTGTAAGATGTGCTCACAGCTCAAAGTGATTTTGTCAGCGCGACTATTCGGCCATAGATGAACATAGACAGACGTGTGTGTGCGCTTGGTTAAATGTTGTCTCTCGTCTCGTGTGTGTGTGTGTGTATGTGTGTGTGTGTGTGTGTGTGTGTGTCTGTGTGTGTGTGTGTGTGAGAGAGAGAGAGACATCTTCTATAAAAAGAAATGTATTAGTGTCAAGTCCACAAAAAGACTAACGTAGCCCAAGGATGTCACAAGCTGTTGCCTGTGTTTCTCTAGTGTTTTGAAATTCACACGGATAAAATCTGGCTGTGCTATTCACTGTATATTTTTCAGCTTTTTTTCTTCATTGTATCCACTTGTATCCAATCTGTCTCTATACTTCCCTGCTATTTAGTATGGTAAAAAAAAAAATGAGTATGAACCAATATATGTGGTCAGATCCACAAGTGTTTATGTGAAAAAAATATTATCGAATGAAAAATGCCTGGGGGTGCTCCGGTGGTGTAGTGGATATAGCGCGTACCATATCGGCTCCGGCCTTCGTTGCAGTGGTCGCGGGTTCAAATCCGACTCGTGGACCTTTACTGCAGGTCATCCCCCCTCTCTCTCTCTCTCTGTCTCCACTTTTCAACACAATCTAATAAAGCTCTACACCAACAAAGTCGTGCCAAAGTGAATGGACAGTCCCAACAGCCAATAAGAACAGAGAATCGGAGCCTCGCTCTGATTGGTCAAAGTGTGCAGCTCATGTTAACTTTGACCAATCAGAAATCACATACCCCAGCTTTAATTTATTAACCCAGAAACTCTAAGAGCACCAACACATTATCACCACTGCCACACTCTCTGCATTACACCTTCAGAAAGAAAAACCTTCAGAATAATCTTACGTATTTTCTGGCCTATAACACCATCTCCAACCAGCATTTCCTTGCTCAGACAGACCAGGACAGTACAGAGGCAATCACTACAAGAAGGCGGTGGAGATGGATTGGACACATCATGCGAAAAGAACAGGATTACATTACTAGAACGGCCCTACACACTGACTGGACACCTGAAGGCAAGAGAGAGAGAGAGAGAGAGAGAGAGAGAGAGAGAGTGAGAGAGAGAGAGATAAAGAGGGAGAGAGAGAGAAAGAGAGAGAGAGAGAGAGAGAAAGAGAGAGAGAGAGAGAGAGAGAGAGGGAGAGAGATAGAGGGAGAGAGAGAGAGGGAGAGAGAGAAAGAGCGAGAGAGAGAGAGAGACAGAGAGAGAGGGAGAGAGAGAAA
The DNA here is from genome assembly GCF_949987685.1 of Ammodytes marinus. Taxonomy (NCBI): domain Eukaryota; kingdom Metazoa; phylum Chordata; class Actinopteri; order Uranoscopiformes; family Ammodytidae; genus Ammodytes; species Ammodytes marinus. Next base: position 29,764,953 of record NC_137213.1, on the reverse strand, counting down.
GAGAGAGAGAGAGAGGATGACCCAAAGAAACATGGCGTGGAACAGTGGAGAAAGAACTGAAAGCCATGAAGCAGACCTGGGCCCTCGTTTATAAAACTTAGGAGTTGCATGTGTGTCTTGAGGTTTCTCTCCCTGAGTTCCAATCCCCATACATACTTCCCTACTATTTAGTATGCAAAAAAAAAGATTTAGGATGTCCCAATACATGCATGTCAATTGTAGTATGCTAAAAAATACATAAATGCCCCCACTAACTCCAATAGCATTTTGGAGCATTCGTCTTAATTCTTGACATTTCTCAACATAGAGAAAAAAAACTTCCTTATCTGATTTTTTTCTCTCCTGTCAGTGGCCCTAAAACTCTTCTGTACTTTAGTATGTAGTGTAGTAAAAAGAAAGAGTATGTGATTTGGAATGCAGGGTCTGTCTGCCGTGCATGTGCCCGTGATACGTTTTGGGGGCATCGTAAACTCCAGTATCTTGTGATTATCTCTGAAAATGATGCTTTTTTAGGGAATTCCTGTCATTTCGGAACTACAGAAAATAAGCTGGGTTACATAATGAAATTGTATCTTTTATACGTATGAAAACCTCAAATTCTAGAGTTCTACATACTAAGAATTTCAAACAATAACACTCATGCCAACTTATTCTCTGTCATACATGTAATAAACAAAACCACGTCGGTTAAAATAGTTGATTCAAACGTTAAACAGCGTTACAACTGTCTGAAAACTTTCTAAACAAATATCAGTCACTCAATGTCAATTACGGGGTCCATAAAAGCCCTACCGAAAATCTAAAGAAATTTAACTAAATATCAATCAGTAAAATCTAAGAATAAAGAAATCATTATTGACCACTCAACTATAAGCTATGCACTATATTTTTGAGTTATTAGGCTGAAAATAAAACTCAAATTTGAAGGAAAACTGCATATATTTGAGCAAACTTGTTATCTTTTGTTGAAATAGATAAAATAAATAAAATAAAATGTAAGAAGAAAGAAATCATTATTGGCCACTCAACTATGAAAGGATAAAACACATCAAAGCAAATGCAGGATCATTTTGTCTCATTCTATCTCCCCCCCTTGAAGTCGGTATCCGAATATATTTCTGAACTGAAGCTTTTTACTCTCTCTTAACCCCAATTTATACGCCCTGCAGTAGTACAAATGCTAAAACCCACGTCCATTATCAAAATTAAATTGATTCAAATGTTTCCTTTCAAGTTCGAAGCCAGTATAAGAAAGAGAAGAGGGAAGAAGTTACATGGAATACAAATTGAAAAGAGCACACAAAAGATTTTCATAAAAAAGGCAGGGAAAAATGAAGGGAAGAAGATGAAAAGAAGAAGGAGAGTGGTTTGGATAGAGTGAGAGTGCTTGAGGAGGTTCAAGCCAAAAGTGGTGAAATTGACAGAGAGGGGGCAACGGCATTGGCCCTTCAACTTATGCTAGGAGAAATACAAAACACAAGAGCAAAAACAAACTTTAGCATTAGGAGCTCTTTAGAAGTTCCTTGTAGCAACTTTAAAACGTTTTTTTACATTGTCGTTTTTATGGAGGAGAAAATGGGTTTCATAAAAGTATCCTAGGCGAAATACTAAAAGCAAGTGAGTGAGCGTATCTATCTATCTATCTATCTATCTATCTATCTATCTATCTATCTATCTATCTATCTATCTATCTATCTATCTATCTATCTATCTATCTATCTATCTATCTATCTATCCGTCTATCCGTCTATCTGTCTATCCGTCTATCTATCTATCTATCTATCTATCTATCTATCTATCTATCTATCTATCTATCTATCTATCTATCTATCTATCTATCTATCTATCTATCTATCTATCTATCTATCTATCTATCTATCTATCTATCTATCTATCTATCTATCTATCTCTTTATCTATCTATCTATCTATCTATCTATCTATCTATCTATCTATCTATCTATCTATCTATCTATCTATCTATCTATCTATCTATCTATCTATTTATATTAAGAAAAACTTTATAAAAAAATAGCATTCTTTGCACTGATCCCTGTCTCTCGTTTGCTGTTTAATAATAATAGTAATTTGTAATCATGAGAGTGACATTTTTTGACTGTTTCTGAAATATTTTAAAGTTCCTTTTAGCACCTTTAAATAGTTTTATGTGTTTATTGTTTGTATTAAAGGTGCAGTGTGTAATATGACATCATCAAGAAAGTTCTACAAAGTTCTAGAATGCAACACTCCCTGGGTAACCCCGACCCTTTAGAATAATAACAGAAGCTACAGTGGCCTTCAAGGACAAGAACAATTCTAAATTTTAAACAATGCACCTGATGACATTCCAACTATGACACTTTCAAGATGGCGGCACTAGGCCTTGGTCCAAAATATGGAGAAATGTGGACATATATGAGAAACTTTCTAAGAAAAAAAAAAAAAGAAAAAAAATCAGTCATTATGCACTAAATTAAATGTACTTATGGATATTATAATTACTTTCTACAAAGTGTGCTAGGAAATAAAACCCAAAATTCTACACACTGCAGGTTTAAAGTTCCTTTTAGCACCTTTAAATAGTTTTATGTGTTTATTGTTTGTATTAAGGAAAATGCCTTTAAAACAAAGTATCCCTGTACATGTGGACAAGGCCTAAAAGACAGGACTATCTTAAAATGTACCTAATTTTAAAAGCTTACGATAATGTGTTAAACTGAATGTATGTTATATTGTCTTTTTGCTTGTTAGTTACATCTTTACTTTGCTTTTTTACATGTACTTAGATGTATTTTCATTTTTGTAACATGACTTTACGCAGTTTTATCTCTTTAATTTTATTTTTGTTTGTTTGTCTTTTATTTTTGTTTGTATTTTCTTTTTTTTTATTTTACTTCATTTCTTTATTGTATTTTAATGTCAGGTGGACATCCTTCATAAGCGCTTCGGGGTTTCTTTTGTCCCACCTGTGCATTTATGTATGTCTATGCGCATCTTCTTGCCATTTTCTTTAATCTTGTTTATTTGCACAAATACAACTAAACTAAACTAAGACTATGAAAGAAGTAAAATAAAAGAGAGAGATTGTCCGGAGGTAAAGAAAGATGTAAAAGTGGTGAAATTGACGGAGAGGCAGAGAGGTTAAGAGAGGACAAAGACAGCCAGGAGTGTAGTGTTTAGAGAGGGAGTGAGTGAACAGATGTCTTTGGGGTAAAAAGCCCAGCTCAGAAAACAGATTCTAAAATCATCCGTGCGTTAAGAAAGAGAATCCATCTATCCACTACGTGATCACACACACACACACACACACACACACACACACACACACACACACACACACACACATACACACACACACACACACACACACACACACACACACACACACACACAGGGCACTGTCACGGAAAAACACTTAGAAAGACATCAGAGGCAGAGAACGCCACATTTAACCTGCAACGCACCAAAATGCACAACAGCAATAGCACTCCCAAAGACACACACACACACACACACACACACACACACACACACACACACACACACACACACACACACACACACACACTCACTCACCCGGCACCATGTCTTTCTCTGGTTTATAGAGTCTTTATTCTGTAAGCCCGGCGGAGAAATGTGGCCCTTTTTTCAGTCTATTCAAAGTCTGTATAAGTTAAACAAACTGACTGCTTTTTATAGCCACGGCTTGACGACAATAAATTATAGTGTTCATGAAGCAATTTGCCAGAAAACCTCAAAATTGACCAAAATTGCCTCTTGCTGGAGTGATTTTTTTTTTTTTATATATTTCTTTTTTTGATAGTGTAGAGACAGAGTTGAAATGGGGCAGAGAGAGGGGAGTGACATGCAGAGAACGACCACGGGCTGGAATCGAACCCGGGTCCGCTGCTGGCCGAGGCGCCCTACCAACTGAGCTAAGGGTGCCCCCTCTTTTTTTAACCTTTATTTATACAGGTAAATCCCATTGAGACCGGAGACTCTTTTTCAAGGGAGGCCTGTTCCCATTCCCACGTTACCATTCACACACACATTCAAACACAGATAGCAGGTTAACTATCGGTAGCAATTTAGGGTTCAGTGTCTCTTTGCCCAGGGACACTTTGGCATGTTGCGGGGAGACGGGGGTTCGAACCACCGACCCTGTAGTTGAGAGTCGACCACCGTACCCACTTTGCCACAGCCGTCCCAGTGCTTATTACGTACAGTATATGGTTTAATGAATGGTTGCACACACACACACACACACACACACACACACACACACACACACACACACACACACACACACACACACACACCAATGGCAGACTAAGGTTGCGTTCCGAATCACATACTTTCTACTATATAGTATGTAGAAAGAAGATTTAGGATGTCCCGATTCTTGTGGCCAGATTTAGGATGGTTAGAAGTACCCGGATGTCCTACTTCATGCGGCCAAGATTGTTAGTGTTGAAAACTGCATCCTATTTGGGCGATTCTGACCCACAATCCAGTGCGCACGTGAAGTGACGTCACATCGACGAAGCCTCCATATGAAAACAAACGGGGATGCGACGGATATAAAAGCAAGAGGCAAGATCAAGGCGCAATGTTACGATGAAATAAGAGAGTAAAGTATGTCCCAATAGTATGCCTACTGCATCCTAACTAGATTATTTTTATCGTCGGATGTAGTATGTAGAATAGAAAAAAGAAAGAGGAGGAGATTCGGAACGCAACCCCAGTGTATTATATGGTTTAATGAAAGGTTATAACCTTTCAGTCCGGCGGCTTGCTCCTCCCTGAGTCTCCTCAGACACTCAGCCTGGTCTCTCTCCACCTCCAGGAGGAAGTTACAGGTCGGGTGGCGTCCTTCTACCTGCGCACACACACACAGACAGACAGACAGACAGACAGACGCAGACAGACAGACAGACAGACAGACAGACAGACAGACAGACAGACAGACAGACAGACAGACAGACAGACAGACGCAGACAGACACATACACACACACACACACACACACACACACACACACACACAGACGCAGACAGACAGACACACACACACACACACACACACACACACACACACACACACACACACACAGACAGACAGACAGACAGACAGACGCAGACAGACACACACACACACACACACACAGACAGACAGACGCAGACAGACACACACACACACAGACAGACGCAGACAGACAGACAGACAGACAGACAGACACACACAGACAGACAGACAGACAGACAGACAGACAGACACACACACAGACAGACACACACACACACACACACACACACAGACAAACGCACACACACACACACACACACACACACACACACACACACACACACACACACACACACACACACACACACACACACACACACACACACACACAGGGGGACAGTTTA